>NC_081571.1:34808043-34911119 GCF_022355385.1 Mustela nigripes
CTGTACCCCTGGGGATAAAAATATATGTTTATAAAAAATAAAAAATTTAAAAAAAAAAAAAGATAACTGAATACGTAAATATATATAAAGCTCTTAGTGCAACACTTGACACATAGCTATTATTTTTTCTAAAGCAGTGAATAAAGAACTCAGGATTGTTTACTAATTGGTTCTGAGGTAGCCATGATCCATACTCAAAGAACATTTTATCAGTGACATTCATTAATATGCTTGTACATAAGAGATACAGCATATTGGTATAGTGGGGAAGTAGAACAGTTTTTTTTCTGTGAATTCTTGTCCCAGTGTAGAGATACTTAATTGAATTTAGCAAGTCAGAGCAAGTAATGTGATTTGTTTCCTCTATAAAGGCAGAGTATTTGAGTTCTGTTAGGGCTTTTCTTTATGCGATGACTCATTGTGGTGAACTTGATACACTGTTGGCTTCTTTAACTTCCTGGTGTCTTCTTAAACAAATTAATACTTTTAATTCTCACTTTCTTGATAAGTAACTTGGTAATGAGTCTCAATGAAATAAAATTTATGGAAAACACTTGGCATTGAGCTTAGTTTATTACCTGTTTGTAATTAATACAATTATCGTTATTATCATTGTTATTTTTCTTATATTTAAGTTTAACTGAAATTAGAAAATTGCTGTCCAATGGTCATATTAATAAGGAAAATTTCATTCTAGCTTATTTTGGATTAAGAATATTATTGGCTTCCAGATAATAAATCAGAGTTGGAGGTGAATAAACTTTATAACTTTGTACAGCCTGGCTCTTGTTTCCCTCATCCATAAATCCCAGAAGATAGGTAGAAAAACAACTGTATTTGTATGGGTGTTAAAAAATCTTCACAACAGTTTTCCCTCATTTATCCACATGTAGCTCTCAACAGAAATAGCCATTGGGATAAGCATGTGACCATGTGCTGTTTTGCCAACAACAAAAGCTCTAAGTCTAAGAAAACCACTCTTTTTCTCCCTTTTTTTTTTTCTTTTCACCAGTCATTCTTAGGACTGTACTAGTTAGATTGGTTATAAGTAGTCTATCAACTGTATAATAAAAAATATTTATTTTCATCATATTTTGATTTGTTGTGAGATTCCAGTGTTTGTAGGATATTTACAGAGTGACGGACACAAAAGGAACGTGGGTAGATACAAAACAGCTAAGTTACTTTGTATTATAACCTCAAGGTAGGAAAGTAGTACCCACAGCAGGGAATGGGTAAAGTTCTCTCAGTGTAACAAGTGGGTACATGCATGAATGGGAAGACCAAAGAACAGCCTACATACAAAACTTGTGGAAAATTTTTATCCTACTAGGTAAGCATGAAGCAGTGCCTATGCCAGGGGTTCTTAGGTTAATATGGATAATTTTTGGTAAGTATAATGGCTGAGAAGTAGTGGAACATTTGATGTAATAAAGTATGAATAAAATGGAATAAAGATGGAATAAAAGGATGAATTGGAAAGTTTTCAACTTTTATTTTTAATTGACTTAAAAGACTCAGTCTTTATCTCATTTTCTCCTCATTTTGTCAAGCCCCGTTACCTAGAAAACATATATCCACTTTCCCTTACACTGTGCAATATATATATATATCTATTTTCCCTTGGACTTTGAGATGGAGATTACCATTATATAATATGTAACACAGTAGTGTGATGATTAGTATCCATTGCCCTGCATGAGAAAAAGGAAAATAATTCATGAAAATAGCTGTTGTCATACAAGAAGTAATATATGTTAGTCAACAGTGAAACAGCAAATGAAAATTTAGTTCTTAAATCATTCAGTGGTTTGGGGTCATTAATTTTTTGTGTTCCTCAATTTCCACAAAAAGTAAATAGTATTAGGTGTACTATCCATCTTTACACTTATTATAGGCATTAATTTTAATGAGAGCTTTCATTAAATGTAAGCAAATACCATCAATCTCTATTAAAATTATTTTATTATATTAAATTATCTCAAAATGGAATTTTTATTTTAGGCATGAAGTGACCATTGTGTCTATAATGTTTTGTTGAGAAAGATTGTGTTTGTATCTCAGTAAGATGTGAGGATGGAGAATGTATTGATAAATTGTGTATTATCAGCAGTGAGAGGTAAAGTAAACTAATGGCTATTTCTCGGCCAAATAACCAACATGCTTTCCTGGCACAATCTTTTTTTTTTTTTTTTTTAAAGATTTTACTTATTTATTTAACAGCCATAGATTACAAGTAGGTAGAGAGGCAGGCAGAGAGGGAGGGGGAAGCAGGCTCCCTCCCAAGCAGAGACCCCAATGTGGGGCTCAATCCCAGGACCCTGGGATCATGACCTGAGCTGAAGGCAGAGGCTTTAACCCATTGAGCCACCCAGGCGCCCCTCCTGACACAATCTTATTCGAACTTTTACATCTGCAGTAATTGTTGGCAATTTCTCCTTTTTCAAAAACTTAATCCTACTTTTGTAGCAGTTATCAATTTACTGTCTCTCATCTCATATCCTGCTTTATTAAATTGGAGTTTAACCCCATGAACAGGTTGAACTTAGAAGAAACTTAAACCTGTAATAACTCTAAACCTCCCTGTGCCATTTAAGTAGCCTGACCACCTGTCACTGAGGAAATGAGCCTTTGCTTCAAAGGTCTCATAATCTCCTGGGGAGCAGGAACTTGCAAGGGGGCTACTAATTCTTCTTATTAATTGACCCAGGAATAGAGTCAGATCTCAACAAGAAAGTAAAGAAATGGCTCCAGGGAGACAATCCTGTAAATCTCTTCAGAGTGATACATTCATTATCTCTAGCTTCCAAAGCCTTTATTATGCAAACACCCTCTTTACTTGGAAAGTCTGGATTATGTACAAGCATGAAAATATTCACAGAGAATATCTTCCAACAATTTACTGTGAACAGCAAGGACATACTTGGCCTACAGGGATTTCTGGTAGCACCTCACTGATCTTGACCACCCAGGAAATCAGATAGATGGAGAGCATACTAGAATATTGCATGACATATAAAAGAGAGAAAAAAGCCTTCTAGATCTGTCGCCAAAAATCTGACTTGAATCAGTAAGATGAAAAGTCATGGCCCCATACCCCATTTCTAGACTAAATCCAGGTCACCAATGCCTTCACTGAAAGAGAGGCTGGTCTTACCTGGGACATGAGATAACCATGCAGCCTGTTTTCCATGTCTGACCCATTTATTCTAAAGGTGGACGTGTGCAGCAATTATCATCAAGTAGAAATAATACATAAAAAAAAGGGTTGGATAAGGCCAGATATACAAGCAAGTTGCATAAGCAAATGTCTTGTCTTGTTTTGAAACCGATTTCTTCTTCATTGCCTCCTTTCCATCGATCCACACCGATTGCCTTATACAACCAGTTGATTAGAAATAAAACACTGGAGCCTGGTTCAGATCTGGGTCTGCAAGATATGCCGGTCCTGCCTGAAAGTGCAGTACCTGAACATACAATTGCAACATTACATCCTACCTCCCACTCAGAGTAACTGCAAATATTGAGTACTTACTCTTAATCACGGGTAGCCCATGTTAAGTATCTGGGATTCATTCTATCCTGGAAATGTCTAATATCAATACTTTTTAAAACGGTAGCTGCTAGCCATATATGACTACTGAACACTTGGAATGTGGCTAATGCTATTCAGGAACTGAACTTTTAAATTTTCTTAATATTAACTGGTATAAATTTAAATGTGTATAGACACATGTGGCTAGATGACATGTTTTTGGACAATATAGTTTGAGACAAATTTTGTTTTATTTGCCAGACACATAGATTAGATATTAGTATCTGTTATCTCTTTATTATCTTCCAAATTCACCTTCTCTTTCTTATGTTAATGATAGCCTCTTTTAATTCAATTTTTTTCCACCTGTATTTTTGCACCATCTTCCTAGATGATATTGTCATTACACCCCACCCTAAAGACCCTAAGATGTTTGTAAAATATAAAACTTGATTTGTCACTTCTGTGTTTATAAACACTCAAGTTCCCTAAAGCCATCAGTAGTTTGGCCCCAGATTTGCTCTCTTGCCTCGTACGCTTGCTACATCATCATAAACTCACCCAATTCAGGAAGACATTTCAGTCCTATCACTTTTAAAAATTATGTGTTTCTATGTCTTCATGACTTTGCACATTTTCTAATTGTTCTTTCTGGAATGTTTTCATCAACACTTTCACTGATGTTTCTCTAATTCTTCTTTAAGACTAAGCTTATTGACAACCTGGTGACCTTTCACTGTCCCTAGTTCCCCAAGGAAATCTAAGTTAAAGATCTGTCTTCACTGTTTATATAATAGCTCGTTTTATCCCAGTGATGACTAATAGACAGAAAACAAATTGTAGCCATAACTAAAAGTTAACTAGTCCAGGAACTCAAAAGATAGAATGTTTTCTTAAGGTCAAGTATTCATTAAAAGAAAACCCTTGAAAAATGGCAAGAATTGCCAGAAATTAAGTAAAGTATCTAATATGATGGTTTGATGGTATATTTGATGGTTTAAATATATTGATAGTTTTGAAATACTTAGGTTGTCATCGTACTTTATTTAAATAAACTAAACATTCTTCCTCACTTCCCTTCAATATTAAATAATTTTATATTGAAAACCTCCCTTCCCAGTGCTCACTTTGGCAGCATATATACTAAAATTGGAAAAATACAAGGAAGATTAACATGGCATCTACACAAGGATGACATGGGAATTGGTGAAAAATCTCCCACCCCGATTTCAATTTATAGTTTATTCAAAAATATGTAATTGAAAGACAAGAAAATTCTTGATTTTTAGGTGTAAAATTCTTGATTTTTAGTTCCAAAGCATGCCATGTAACTGAACATGGCAGCAATATTTATCTTCTTTTATTTAAAAAGTTCTTTTGAGGGGCATCTGGGTGACTCAGTCAGTTAAGTGTCTGCCTTGGCACAGGTCATGATCCCAGGGTCCTGGAATCAAGCCCCACATCAGGCTCTCTGCTCAGTGGAGAGTCTGCTTCTCCTCTCCATTTCCTCTGTCCCTTCTGCCACTAGTGCTTGCTTTCTCTCTCTCAGATAAATAAGTAAAATCTTTGAAAAAAAATCAAAAGTTCTTTTGAGGAGATGACATAGTAGGGGATGATGAAATCATACAGAATGGTTTCTATGAAACTTTAGTATGAAGTCTTAATATCTTGTTATTTTTTTCTTTAGAGAGTAGAGATTTACTTTTAATATGAAAATTGTGATTTTCTTGAAGGATCCTGAATTATAGAACTTACACACTGGATGTAAAAGACTAATGACCCCCTCCCCTCAAATATATAATCTGTCATAGGAAATAGTTTAGTCACTTACTGATATTAAATATAAATTAATAAAATATTTCTCTGTTTCTTTCATGACATGATTGATTTTTAAAACTATTATAAATGCATTATTTATTCACATTTCTTCATCTAATACACTCTTTGAGAATCTCATCCTTGATGAGCTTTCCATACATGGTTATTTTACATTTATTTTCCTTGTTATCTCAGTATCTTGAGTCATAAAAGAATGCATAATGGGAATAATTACTCTTAAGCTTATGTGCCCTTTATTTCACAGTGCATTTAAAAGACCCAGTCTATAAAAAGTGACTCCCTTTTTCTCGGAAATAACTACCAATTCAAGGTGTTTATTGGTGGCAGCATGGTCCATTAACACAATCCCCCAAGACTTGCACTGCTATGATGAACAGATTCTGCTATGGAAGAAACGTCCCAGGCAATAAAAATATAATTTCTTTTCAGAGTCATTACCCACAGCAATTAAAGGTTTTAAAAGTAGAAAACTCATATTTTCAAGGTTTTTCTTCCATTAGGTGATCAAATTTTTAAAAAATAGGGTGTAAATAAGGAAATTATAGTTGGATATTTTACTCTTACAAATTAATTCCTAAACTGATTTGCATTTTGAAGTTACTCTGAGCTATTAAAATAATCCTGCTCTTTTAAGACTAACTCTAGTGTAAAAATTTTCAGTTTTAAATGCTTGTTTTATAGTTTAAAAAATTCATTTGTGATTTCTGTTGCTAATAGTATATCAAACTAGATATCTCAGAATAACTGCCATTTGGCAAAACTAAAGTTCTTTATATTAATTGCTGAGAAGTCACAAAAGTAAAGATCAGACAGAGTCCAAAAAAGGACATTAAAGGACAAATCCTGGGAGAACTTGAACTTCTGACACAATGGCTGTCTGGGGTGCAAGGAGCTAAGATAAAGCCTGGGTTCTGTCCAAGATGGAATCTAATGAAAGATCCTCCTGCTCCCACAACACATGTGCACACATGCTCAACGTTGTGGTCAGTTTTGGCCATACAATTAATGCAGATGTGAACAAGAAATAAATTATCTTGAAGTTAGACAATAATGAAACCTGCTTATCTTGATGTTTTAGTACTTAGGAAAAGGAGGAAAAAAGTTTCCCTGGAGAATATATAACACCTGATGGACATCGTATGATTTCTGTACTTCAGATTACCCCATTATGCAGCAAAAATATACCAAAAAAAAAAAAGTCAACAAACCAAAGAAAATAATAAAAAAAAAAATCCATCTCATCAAGGTGAGAATCTTATTACAGTCTTCCAAGTCAGTACTATTGTTGAGTAATCAATAGATATAAAGACAAATCCTCTCAGAAAGAATTTAACTTAAATTCAGTGTCATAATACTTCTATAAAGTTTGAGGGAAAAGTCACTTGAAATTAAAAAAAAATCATAAAAGTGTAGAATATAATGCACCCAAAGTAAAGGGAAGAAAAAAATGTCATTGGGTGAGACATACAAAGCCTTTATATTTTAGAACATAAAACTCATATTTTAAAATATGTAATGCTAAAAAAAGTTTTTTTAAAATTTCAAATAAGGATGAGAAAACTATATGTAAAGGATCAAATAATTAGAAAAGATTTGAAAAAGTTAAAATAAAATACAGTAGTTGAGTAACATATGATTGGTGGATTAAAGTTGAAGTTGAATCATGCAATTAAACACTACACAGTTAAAATAAAAATACAAAGGATGGGTTGTATTAAACACAGCAGATTGGACAGAATGAATAGAAAATTGGCGAACCGAAAGTGGGGGTGGGAGGGCAGGGAAATTTGAAGAACTTATTCAATATGTAACTCAGAGGGAGAGAGAGAGAAAAGAGTTGTCAATATGAAAGCTAATCACAAAATGGAAAATAGAATGGTAAGACTGAGGAGGATGTGTATTGTGGTGAGTGCTGTGTATTATGTAAGACTGATGAATCACAGACCTGTGCCCCTGACACAAATAATACCTTATATATTAATAATAGTAATAATAATAATGATAATAGCAATAAAAGGTCCAACAAATACTTGCTGAAGTTATGTAAAAAAAAAATGAGAGTGGAGAGGCGAAAATATTTGAAGATGTAACAGATAACAATTTTCAGGATTTTTCAAAGAATTTTACCAAATTCCAACAGGATAAGTACTAGCCTAAATAATATAAAAAAAAATAAGAATATATTAAAAGTAGATGGAAAAAATGATCTGTAATGAGTCTCAACAAAACACAAAATATAGTTATCTTCTGCTTCTGTCACACACCCAAATTTACGACTGACTTTTGCTTAAATTATAAAATACAAATTAAAGATTTTATTTATTTATTTGACAGAGAAAGAGAGATCACAAGTAGTCAGAGAGGCAGGCAGAGAGAGAGGGGGGAAGCAGGCTCCCTGTTGAGCAGAGAGCCCAATGTGGGGCTCGATCCCAGAACCCTGATATCATTACCTGAGCTGAAGGCAGAGGCTTCACCCACTGAACCACCCAGGCACCCTTATAAAATACAAATTAGAAATACCCTGAAAATACAAGCAAATGAAACTGAGAAAAACATTTTGAAGTTAAAAAATGTAATGGAGTAATATGAAAAGCTGCTCAGTGTATGAGGGAGCTATAATAGCTCTAATTGTATATATACAAACAACACCCTCAAAGATATAAATCATATTTTATACCTCTATCATATGACAAATTGATAAATATACCACCCTATAACAAGAGATACCTTCACAAGGTATTAATAGATACTCAAAACAAAAATAAGAAAATGAGTGCTGTATATATGTTTAAGGAATATCATTTACAAACTTTATATCTGAATATGTGTCCACTAAAACATGTATTTTTCAAGTTCACATAGGATATTTATAAAAACTGACCTGTATGCTAAGCCATAAAAATGAGCTTAACATATTTCAAATAATTAATGTTATTTGTGTCCATTCTACAATTATGTAAACCTTTAAATAAATAAATAAATACATACATACATACATACATACATACATAACCAATCAACCAATGCTTAATCCTCTATTCTAAACAATATTTCTAACATTCAGCCAAAAATTACAAGGTACACAGGCTAAGAAAAAAACTCTAAAGAGACAAAGCAAGTCTAAGAGTTAGACTCAGATATGATACTGAAGGTGGAAAGATCGGACAAGAAATCTGAAGTATTTCTAATTAGCATTTTAGAGGTTCTAATGGAAAAAGTAGACAAAATGCAAAATCAGATAATTTCAGAAAGAAATGGAAATTATCAAAAAAGAATATTAAAATAAGAATAACTTTGATGTGCTCTGTATTGTGAACAAACCTGATGAAATTATCAGTGGTTTTGAAGATAGATCAACAGAAAATAAAAATTGAAACTTTTACATTTAAAAACTTTGGGATAAACTGACATAATTTTTTTGGTATTTTTAGGTCTCTTTGATGTCTTCAGTCATGACGTTAATAGTGATTCTTATAAGAAATCACAAACATATTTTCTTGTTGGCATATTTTATTATTTTAAATGAAGTAAAGTACAATTTCCTCCAGGATATGAGGTGAAACAACTCTGAAAAAAGTTTTCCTAGGCTCAATTAAATCAGCAGTATTGTTTAACCTTGGCAATATACAGAGGAGTATCTAGTTTAACTTTACTGGAAGTGGGCTTCATGGCTATAAACAATCAATCGGATGCATTTTCATCAAAACTTCGTTAGGGTTTTTCCATAATTATGACTATAATTTATTATCATCCACTCAAATTATGTTCCTGGGCATACAGGCAGGTGGTTTTTAGATTGTATCTTATTTCAACTCTCAAAACATATCTTCATTTTTGAGAAGAGCAGTGCAGCTCAATATCACACAGCTGCAAGTACCTGGGCCAGGATTAGAAAGTTGTCTGAGAGTTTGTTAACTATTTCCCTAACAATCCTGTCAAGACAGTAACAAAATGGAAGTAGTCTAAGTAATAAACTACACTATGATAGTTAATTTTATCATAACTTTTGTCAAAGTTCTAGTCAAGACCATTGTAATAAATGAATTGGCTGTGTGTCTGTTATGTTTAATCAGCACACATAGATTTGGTTAAAATTAGAATGAGCTAATTGTATTCTATTTCATGAGAGAAGAATATATCATTAAGTGATGGGGATTATGAGGTAAGAGTTTTTTAAAAAGTGAGCAACAGGGGAGCCTAGGTGGCTCAGTGGGTTAAAGTCTCTGCCTTCGGCTCGGGTAATGATCCTAGGGTCCTGGAATAGAGCTCTCTGCTCATCGGGCTCTCTGCTCATCAGGGACCCTGCTTCCTCCCCTTCTCTGCCTGCCTCTCTGCCTACTTGTGATTTCTGTCTGTCAAATAAATAAATAAAATCTTTAAAAAAAAAAAGAGCAACAGACAATTGGTACTTAAAAAGTTAGAAAATAAGTGAGACATAGCTAAAGAAAGCAATTCAAATATTGGAAGTAATCTCTTCAATGATGCAATTAAGTGCATCATTTTATCACTTAATATAAACAGTGGTAGAAAAGTGTTTTTTTTTTAATTTATAAAATATCTAGAAATTCAAGCTAATTACTAAACATTTGCTTATATATTTAGTAATTCACCTATAAAAATGATGGTCTGACATTTTGAGAAGTGTGTGGGTTTTGGAATTGAATCTATGCCCAAATCCTAACACTGTCATTTATTATTTTAGTTGTGTAATATTAGGCTAGTTGTTTAACTCTTTTAAAAGTGGACATATAGGGATGCCTGGGTGGCTCAGTTGGTTGAGCGGCTGCCTTCGGCTCAGGTCATGATCCCAGCGTCCTGGGATCGAGTCCCACATCGGGCTCCTTGTTCTGCAGGGAGCCTGCTTCTCCCTCTGCCTCTGCCTGCCACTCTGCCTGCCTGTGCTTGCACTCTCTCTCTCACTCTCTCTCTCTTTCTGAAAAATAAATAAATAAATAAATAAAATCTTGGGGGGAAAAATGGACATATATCCTAAGGCAAAGGAAACAAATGCAAAAATAAACTGTGGGGACTACATCAAAATAAAAAAAAAAAAGTCTTTTGCAGAGTGAAGGAAAGTATTAAAAAGGCAACCTACTGAATGGGAGAAGATATTTGCAAATTATAAACTGATAAGGGGTTAGTATCTAAAGTATATTAACAAAAGCTATACAACTCAACACCAACAAACCAACAATCAGATTAACATTCAGCAGAGGACCTAAATAGACATTCTCCCAAAGACATACATATGGTACACAGACACATGAAAAAGATGTTCAATGTTACTAATTTTCAGAAAAATACAAATTAAAACCCCAATGAGATATCACTTACATCTGTCAGAATGGCTAGAATCAAAAAGACAAGAAATAACAAATGTTGGTGAGGATATAGAGAAAAAGGAACCTTCGTGCACTGTTGGTGGGGATGTAAATTGGTATAGTTAGTGTGGAAAACAGTATGGAGTTTTCTCAAAAAAAATTGAAAATAGAAATACCCTATGATCCAATTGTATCATTACCAGGTGCTTACCCAAGGAAAACAAAAACACCAATTCAAAAGATATATGCACCTCTGCCTATGTTTATTGCAGCATTATTTACAGTAGCCAAGATATGGAAGCAACCTGAAGGTCCATGGATGGGTAAATGGATGGTCCTAGAGGGCATTACGCTAAGTGAAATTACAGTAAGTAAGACAAATATGATATGATCTCACTCATCTGTGGAATTTCAAAACAAAACAAATGAATAAGCAAACAATACAGAATCAGAATTATAAATACAAAAACCAATTGGTTGCTAGAGGGAAAGAGGCTGGATGGATGGCCACAGTGGGTGAAAGACAGTGGGAAATACAGACTTCTAGTTATGGAATGAATAAGTCGTGTGAATAAAAGCACAGGCTAGGGAATATGGTCGATGATACCATAATAGTGTGTGATAACAGATGGTAGTAGCTGCACTTGTGGTGAGCACAACATAGCGTATAGTGATGTTGAATTCCAATTTTATACACCTGAAACTAAGGTAACATTGTGTGTCAACTGTACTCAAAACTTTTTTGTGTGTGTTATGTTAGTCACCATACTAAATATCATTGTAAAAAAAAAAAAAAATTTTTAAAGGGTACAATATGAACCCATCCCAACCACTGTAGGTTTGTTTTAAGGTTGAATGAGATATTAGATTCATGTAAACCACCTAATCCAGATTTGTTTCTTCTTAATTATTCAATTGTTACAAATTGTTACAACCTTTATGGCTTGAGAGAAACTGTATGGTGGACTCTTAAAAGTTTTATGACTGTAGACTTTATATTTTAAAATAAATTTGAAATTATTATCACCAAAATAAGTTTCTGTCAGAATTTTAATACTTTTGAGTAGCAAATATACTGATTATTACTAATTTATGGAAATTATTCACATAATTTAGGAAAAAAAAACACCTTTTTTCCTTTCCACAAATAGCAAACATGGGGCATAGGCTAAGAATTAAACTCATTACTATATATATATATATATATATATATATATATATAATTTATAGTGTGTATATATGTATATTTATATATATAATTTTGATTTCCTGAAATCCTAATCCTTGTATAATGAAAGATATAGAGTAGAATACATCTTGATGTTTGAGGTAAGTGCTATCACTTTACATCACTTAGAACAAACCTACAGTGGTTGGGATGGGTTGATACTGTACCCTTTTAAAAAAAAATTATTTTTATAATGATGTTTAGTATGGTGACTAACATAACACAATAAAAAAAAAGTTTTGAGTACAGTTGACACAAAATGTTACCTTAGTTTCAGGTATATAAAATTGGAATTCAACATCTATTTTGAAAGCATATATTAAACGTACTTTAGGTTGACTTTTTTATAATTACTAATCATTACTCTAATTCACCTATAATTACTATAATTATCTTATTCATAATTAGGATACCAAAGGCCCAATTAAGGTCCTAGTTCAAGGCTAAGACTTTGTGGTTCCTAATATTTGAACTGAGACTGAAGAAAGGGGTTAAGAGTGGTTTCAAAATGGCTGCTAAGATCTCATGGGCTTCCTTCAGGTTACAGGAATGAAAGGGGTGAGCAAATTTTACGGTAATTCAAGTAGGAACTCAATGACATCATATTTATCCCCTTTGTATTCTTGCATAGATTCTTTTTAAAGTAACTATTTCCCATTTTCCCTCTGTCCTTTTTCAGCTTGGAAAATATTTAACAAAGTGATATTTACTGATCTTGATTTCTAGTACTGACATTTTCAGATCTACTTACCGGCCTGGACTTCTTAACTGCTTTTTATTTTTCAATCACGCTTTAAGTGGCTTACTGCTGAGCTATTGTTATATCCTCCCCCTCCTCCTCCTCATCATCATCCTTATCAAATGTGATTCACTCCAAGAAGCTACAAGTACAGAATCCATTTATCTCAATTTTACTGTTTTTATAAATTTACTCCAAGTATTACAAATGTTTTCTATCATGTATTAGATCACAGGGACACTGAATTTTTTTAAATATTGAGCAAAAAAAAAAAAAATCTTTCTTTGCCAGTTTTTAGTAGTCCTCAGCAACAAAATGAGAAGGAAGAATGAATGTAAATTAGGTGTTTATTACACCACATTTCTTTGCTGGACGCTGTTTCCAGTGGGCTTATTTTCAGAAACACCTAAAATGGAGCAGCATCAAACTATAGAAGACACATATTGCATAGCTTAAGATGTGATGATGGAGACAGATCCGTACCACCACTGACTTTTTAAAAGCTGTATAAAAACTCATTTTGTGAATAAAGAGGCCATAAAACTGAGCACAAACAGGCCACTAATCAAATACCTGTATCTTTTCAAAGAATTCAAATGTAATATGTTGAATCGAATTAGATTTCATTTCATCACCATAAGTAGAAATTACACATGAGCTTCTTAACAGGATTTTACTTGGATCAAAGTATTCATCAAAAATGAAGATTGATCTGAGCAACTGTGATCTTTTTGCCTTTTCTGTTAGTCATGTTTCAGTATTATAAGCTAAGAAGGCTTATAGATGCATATATGTTAACAGAGGTTGACTGAGTTCAAGGCTAATTAAATGCAATATCATAGCCATCATTTGAAGAACCAGGACTAATACAGGCAAAATAGTTTCCATTTTTTTTTTCAAATTGTAAAATATTATTCATTGTATATTCATTATATTTAGGCAACTCACTCAGAAATACCTTCAAAATTTATGTGGCCCAAACTTCTTGAAGGCATCTAAGAACATAAAGCTAATGCATATCTTTAAGATTTAAGTTAATTGAAGCACAGGGGCATATACTGTTTTATGAAAATGTAATGCTATGCACTCTTACTTGGAAACCAAGTTAACTGCCCAAGGAGGACTAACATTTTAGAGGTAGATTGTGAAGCTACATGATATAAGTTTGAAAGTGAGTTTTGAATATATAGTCACCTTGAACTTAAATATTAAAAATATAAGATCAATGCCCATCATTATGTTCTGGCTTGAGGATATAAAATGCACTGATTTAACCATGGATCATTTAAGTCCAATAATTCACTGTAACTTAAGTTAGTCATTTTATTTAAAAAGAGAGTTTTGAGTGGCAGGTATAATAATATAATGTTTGAGATCCTGGCTACTGGACTCCAACTCCCTTGGTTTAAAGCTGCTTAAAGATTAAGAGATATTAGGTAGCCACTTAATCACTATTCTATAAGTTATAAAATAGGAGTATGATTAGTACCCAATTCATACATGTTTTAAGATTAAATGCCATACATGCAGAAAAGACTTAGAACTGTCTGTCATGCAGTATACTATATGTCTAGTTATTACCATTATCCCTATTTTATTATCACAATTAATGTTGCATATAGGTAAGTTCTTTCCAGAGGGATTTGAGTATCTATTGCTGAGAATGTGGTGGATGGAAGAAGAGACAATTGATGTAATAATAAATGTTGAAGCACATGAACACAATAAAACTTGGTATCTAGTACTACCCAGTCACCCTCTTCTAGGATTAGGCTAGGAGGTATTTTGGGTCTGCAAATAAATTTGAGGAAAAATGTGAGTAAATCATACAAATGAAAATTTTCTGAGCATAACTGTTATAAAGTCAAAAGTGGAACAGTGTTAAATTCTGGGCAAGCAAGACCAAGATGTGAACAGCAATATTAAAAGAACAAAGCCAAGAATAATTTCAAAGGGCTCAGATTATAGGATTTAAACCAAGGAATGACATTTCCAGTCTTTACAGGATCCTATATCAAAAAAGTTAAAATATTTTTAAAACATCCAGTAATATACCATGTTTATATATATGCAGGTAATACTCTGTATGAATTCCCAAGTATGACTATTACAATGAATATTTACCTTATGGTAAAGAAAGTAAGTATCAATACAGAATTCAAAGATAATAATAACAAATTTTTTTCAGGTACATATTTTTTGCTTGGAAATGTAGTAAGTAGGCTATAGGAATCATCTCACTTGTCTACAAAATACTATAAAGAAGTACCATCTTATCAGAACTATTCTTGAAATAACTTTATAGATACAATTTACATACTACAAAATTCACTACTTTTAAGTGTATAGGTCACTGTGTTATGAAAAGTATGTATTTATAGGTAAATAATTCCACTGTTAAGATATGTTACCTGCAATAAAACATGAAATTAACATTTTAAAAGTACTATACACAACAATATCCAAAACATGAAATATTTGGTGATGAATACAATTAAATATGTATGAGGCCTGTAGACTGGAAATTATAAAACATTGCTAAAAGAAACAAAAGTCAGACTAAATAAATTAAGTGATATATACCATACTCATGGATTGGTAGAATCCAAATTGTTACACTCTTTTGCTTGAATTCAACAAAGTAATATCATTTTGGTCATAAATAGAAATGAATCTTCAAAAAAAATTGTTACTTTGTATGTGGAATCAGCCATCGTGCCTACATGACCCTGTCAATTGATCAGTACTTATTTTCAACAGTTTTAGCATAATTCCCCTAGTACTATGTAGTCCAATATTTTAGCTTTGAACCATGATTATTATTTTTTGTCAGTACACTAGAAACTTCACAGCAAATGTCACTTTGGAGCAGGTCATTTTGTATTTGTGCTGTAGTTCTCTGAGTGAAAACTGCATCTCCTCAAGTGAGCCCCAAAGAGAACATACCTCACTTGGTGTCTGTTGAGCTATGAGGGAAGATGGATGTTTTATTATTAGCTCCTGGGGAAATATGAAATTGCTGAGCAAGCTTTTAATGTTTCTTTATTGCAGAGGTGTAAAAGTCTGCTTTTTTAAAAATTAAAGGTAAAATTTTAATCTAATATTAAAATTAATTTTGTGTATGGACCTAGGACAGAACTGGCAGGTCCCTTTTATGTGCAGCAAAAATGTCTAAATGTTACACTCACAGTTTTTTTTTTTATATTATAGAGAATGCATGAAAAATCCTTAGTGATAGGGGAAAAACCTCTATGACCTTAGACGTCAGTTTTAAAAGACAGATTGTTATACCTATATATTTGTCTCTCCTGGAACTGACATCCAAGGTCCTGGAGTCTTTTTTCCATTCACTGAAGATTTTGTATGCAATTCCTATAGCACACTATATTCCATTCTTTGCTAGAAATGTTCAACCATTAATATTACAGAGGCAGCAAGACACCTTGCCTACTGCCAAAAAATGAAAGGGAGAAGTTAAAAGTGAGAGCAAAATTTACCACACATATCAACATTTTAATAAAAACAACAAAAGTTTAATTGCAAAGAAAGTTACTTATTATGTTAATTACACCCAAGTACAAGAACATGCTGTATATCTTATTTAGAAAAGATGAATATATGCAATGATGTACAGTGATTTTTTTTGGTAAAAGTCACTTGAGCTAGTTTGCTCTTTAGTAATTTCAAAAAAAATTAAGCTGATTTTTCCCCAATGGCTTTGTTCTGAGAATCAATAAATGATTATCTTTGAAGTTCAGATATAAAAAATACAATCATAGATTTCCATCTCAGTGTAACAGAATTGATTTTTATTTTATCATCACATTGAAGATTGGTCAACCAATTTAATACTGGAAACCCTATGTCTATAAGAAGAACTTGGCTTAATCGTTAAGGAAATTTTTATTTGGGGGGATACATGTAACCTCTATACCATATTTATTCATAATAGTAAAATGTCTCAATTATTTATTTGCCCATTTATCTGTCATTTCATGTAATATCTGGAAGATCTTAGATTTATTTTATTTCTGGTTAAGTATATTAATAATGGATTACTGCCGATAGTCAGAAGGCGTATTCTTTACTAGCAAAGCCTAATATTTTACTTTATTGTGTTAAAGATTTTATTCATTTACTTGACAGTGAGAGAGAGAGAGAGAGAGAGCACACAAGCAGGGGGATTAGCAGGCAGAGGGAGAGGGAGAGAAGTAGGCTCCCTGCTCCCTGTGGGGTTTCATCCCAGGACCCTGACATTTCACAGTGTATACAAATGCTGAGATCATAAACTGAGCCGAAGGCAGATGCCTCACTGACTGAGCCCACCAAGGCACCCCTTCTTATTATTTTAAAACAAAAAATAAAATAAAAATTTCAGGACACCAACAAATGTTAGAAGAGGCTAACCTTATTTTTCTATGTAAAAAAAGTACAAACTATATTTAGCTATTATTCTGGTGGTTTTAACTCTCTGATTATGTTATTTCAGTTTTATGCTGGTCAAGAAAATTCTTTTCTTTCCTCTCTGTATTCAAACAAAACAGGAAATCTGAAATTTCAGAGGGTAGAATCAAATAATTTGTCACTTGATTCAGAACCTATTCCAAAGTGGTAAGATCTGCTTAATCTGCTTATGACCTTTTTTGAATAAAAATTGTATCTGAAGACTTCTAATCACATTTGTTGTTTCATAGGAGATGGATTTTATGGGAAAGTCCTCTATTCTCCAATTGCATCATAAAATAACAATAGAGATTTAAGACAAGAAAATATTAGCCATTATAATTTCCACTGTTAGGGGCACCTGGGTGGCTCAGTGGGTTAAAGCCTCTACCTTCAGCTCAGGTCATGATCTCAGGACCCTGGGATAAGACCCGAATCGGACTCTCTGCTCAGCAGGGAGCCTGCTTCCTCCTCTTTCTCTCTGCCTGCCTCTCTGCCTACTTGTGATCTCTGTCTGTCGAATAAATAAATAAAATCTTAAAAAAAAATAATTTCCACTGTTATACTGATGGGGAGTGGGGAAAGCTCTTGGATACAGAGAACGTATTGGTGGTTGCCAGAGGCAGGGAGTGGTAGGTGGATGAAATAGGTGAAGGTGATCAAACTGTACAACTTGCAGTCATAAAATAAGTTTAAGTCTTGGGGATATAATGTACAGTATGGTACCTATAGTTAGTAATACTATAATGTGTATTTAAAAGTTTCTAAGAAAGTAAGCCTTAAAAGTTCTCATAAGAAAGCAGTTTTTAAAACATTACCATATGGTAATGGATATAAACTATACTTATTGTGGTGATCATTTCACAGTGTATACAAATGCTGAATCATGTTGTACACTTGGAACTAATGTATTGTTATATGCTAGTCATACCACACTAAAATCAGTAACAAAAAATTATAGCCCAATTTTTTTTTTTAAAAAAAGCAAAAGATTTGAACAGACACTTGGCTTAGGAAAATACATGGAAAGCAAGTAACACATAAAAAATATGTGGAATGTCCTTAGTCATTTGAAAAATGCAAATTAAAACAATGATGAGATAGCATTACACATCAATTAGATTGCTAAAATAAAAAAGACTGACCAATTTAAGTGCTGGAGAGTATATAGAGCAATAGAATCTCATATGCTATTAGTTAGAATGCAAAATATTATTACAAATTTGTTGTTTGGTAGTTTCTTTAAAATATAAATTTGTATCTACCATATGAATCAGTTATTATACTTCTAAGTATTTATCAAGGAAAATAAGGTACATATATATGTATAGAAGCATGTACAGTGATATATCTAACAGCTTTATATGTAATAGCCCCAAACTCCAAATGTCCATTAATAGGTGGATACTAACAGTTAGAAAAACTGTGGCACATCCATATAAACAATGTAGTTTAGAAACACTAAGGAATGAACTGAACTCTTGATTTGCATACCTAAATGACTGGGTCCCAAAGTAATTATGCCGAATGAAAGAAACTGGACCAAAAAGAGCACACTCCATAGCATTTAATTTATATACAACAGGAAAATTCGAATTATTCTGTAGTAACAGAAAGCATATTAGTAATTGCCTGAAAATAAAGAGGGGGCAGTATAGGAAATCATGAAGGAACACAATGAAAAATTGAAAGGTAGGAGATATGTTCACTATATCGAATCAAAAGTTTTCAAATATTCAGTGAGATATTCAGTGTATTTTAAATAAACTTAATTCTGGGAGTTTTAGATTTACAGGAAAAAAAATGCAAAGACAGGGTAAAGAGTTTCCATCTTACACCCAGTTTCCCTCGTTATTAACACCTTCAATTTATATGATAAATTTGTTACAATAAATGAACCAATGACAATACCTTGAAATTAAATAAGTCCTTTCTAATTTCCTCAGCTTTTCCCCTAATGTCTTAATGCCTTTTCCCCTAATGTCTGCTCCAGAGTCCTATCCAGGGAAAACATTAACCTTAGGTGCCATAGGATCCTTTGGACTATGACCCTTTTTTGGACTTCCCTTGTGTTTGATGACTTGAGAGATTTGAAGAGTGATCATTAGGTATTTTGTAGAATGTCAATCAGTGGTTATTTTTCAGTTGTTTTTCTTATAATTAGACTAGGGCTATGGCTTTTGGGAGGAAGGATGCAAAGGTAAAGTTTAATTCTCATCACGTAATATCAAAGATACATACTATGAACATGACTTATCTTTGCTGATGTTAACCTTGATCATTGGGCTAAGAGTATTTGTCACGTGTCTCTATTATAAAGTTACTCTTTTTTTCTCCCCTTTGCATAGTGTATAGTCAGAGGAAAATTGCTATTTGCAACTCATACTATTATTTCTGCTACTGATTTCTCCCATCCAAGTACTAACCAGGCCCGACCCTGCTTAGCTTCCGAGATCAGACGAGATCGGGCGCGTTCAGGGTGGTATGGCCGTAGACTATTTCTGCTACTGATTTCTAAATTTAATTTATTATGATCTGTGAACATGCTTTGTATGATTTCTCTTTTCAGTTTTTTCAGATGTGTTCTGTACCTTGGAATTTGGCTTATCCTGGTGAATGTTCTTTCTATCTTAAATGTGTATTCTATCTGTTGTTGGATGGCGGACTCTATAATTAATATCAAATTGTTTGTTAGTGCTAATCGTAACCTTCTTTGTTGATTTTTTTACATTTTTATCCTATCAATTACTGACAGATAGGTATTGAAGTCTTCAACTATAATCATGGTTTTGTCTATTTTTCCCTCTCAGTTCTGTTAGTTTTTGTCTCATAGGTTTTGATGCTCTGTTGTTAGGTGTATGCACATTTGAAATTGTTAGGTATGCTCTGAGAATTGACCCCTTTATCATTTTATAGTTCTACTCTTCATCCCTGATAATTTTCCTTCTTCTGAAGACTCCTTTGTCTTCAGTTAATATAGCTGTTCCATCTTTCTTTTGATTGATATTAATGGGGTGTATATTTCTTCATCTGTTTTCTGTTAACCTACTTAAAATGTGTTTCTTTTAGACAACATGGGTCTTTATGTGTTATCTATTCTGACAATTTGTTTTTAACTGGCATATTTAGACTATTTACATTTAAAGTAATTATCCATACAGTTGGATTAATAATATCCAGCATTTTTGTTTCTGTTTTCTATTTGTTGCATTTTTTTTCTTTTCCCTTTTCCCCCATTTTTGATTTTTGTATTTTAAGAACAATTTGCATGGTTGTATTTTATCTTCTCTTGTATATAACAATATATGTCTAGTAAGCCTATCAACCAGAGGTTGATAAGTATTGAAATACCTATCTAATGGAATATTAGTGAATAATAGAGAGGAATGCACTTGTGATGCATGCAAAATCATAGTTCAATTGCTTAGACATTATGCTGAGCTGAAGAAGCAATACATAAAAAGGTACCATCAGATGCTTTTTCATGTATGAAGTCTAAAACTCACAAAACTACATAATGACAATTCAGAAAAGTAAGCAAAAGTACAAAGTATTGGTTAGAAAGGTAAATGAAGGAGCACCTGGGTGGCTCAGTGGGTTAAAGCCTCTGCCTTTGGCTCAGGTCATGATCTCAGGGTTCTGGGATCGAGCCCTGCGTCAGGCTCTCTGCTCAACAGGGAGCCTGCTTCCCTCTCTCTCTCTGCCTGCCTCTCTGCCTACTTCTGATCTCTGTCTGTCAAATAAATAAATAAAATCTTAAAAAATAAAAGAAAGATAAATGAAGTTACTCTCTAGAAACATTTCACTTCTTGTTAGAGGTGCACATTGCATGGTTGAGCACTTTGATCAAAACAAATTGAACTTTATACTTTATATATGTGTATCTCACTGTTGGCCAAAACCAAAGTGAACAAATGAAGAAAAAACTAAAATTCTATGAAATGTTATAATTATTTGTTTATGGCAATAGAAAGAATGGGGATAGTCCTTGCCATCATTGAGCTTATGGAAGAGAATCTTTTAACAGATTTTCTTAGAATACCTGCTGCATTTGTTTTCCTGCCAATTATTACTATATCTTGTTCATATCTTGCTATTAGTTATTACTACTAGTCTAACTATGAACTGTCACATTCTATATTTATTTTTTAGTAGGAAGTAAAGTTAGAGATTACCTAACTTTTCTGTTTTACAGTTTAGAAAAACTTTTATGCCTCTGGACTCTGCTTCCTGGCAGAATTCTAGGCTTGTATTCACCTTTGACTGTGATGTGAATAGGGGAATCAATAATTATTTTCATAAGTTTTGTATTCTGAAAGTATAGTGACAGTCATTTCCTTGGCAATGGGAATGTTTTAATGTAAATTTATCCTTGAAAAGGAGTCACTTATTCACTAAGGAGTTGGTTGTAGTGATTGCTGCAGTTACATAGTGCACAGAGATTCTGTCTAGAGGGTAGCTGCATTCATGTCATTTACCAAGGGAAAACAAGGCAAAACATCTACAGAAACAGCTCATAGTGCTACCATAACTGATTCTTGTTTGTACTATGAAATTGAATCCATTTGAACCTTTATGACTCAAAAGCACATTGGTGATTAACTATTATTATATAGATTTCTTAGTTTCATAAATCCCATTTAATCATTCATTGCCTGATGTTATGCACTTATTATATCAGGTGACTAAGTTTCGGTTTGTAAACTTTTGTTTCCTTTTTTCTTTATTAAGCTACAAAGTATATGCCATGCCTTTCTTTGCTACCATTTATGTGCACAAATATCTGCATCACAAATTGTTTAAGTTCTTTGACTTTTGAATACTGCTTCTTTCACTGTATTGTAACTCGTACTTTGTATGAGAAGTATGATACTGGGAATTTTTTTTTATTATTGAATCTATTGAATATATATATTACTAATATTTTAAATAATTCTTTCCTCTCATAAGTGGTCAGTTTGTTCCCTACCTCCTTTCTTATACTCACTCACTCTGATCAAATGAAATTTGTTTGAAGCTCCTTCCTTGTTTCATTTGTTTGGTTAGATCATCACAATGGGGGTGATGCACATTGAGTACTTGGCACAGTGTCAGTTAACAATTTTTCATCTATGAAGCATTTTAGCAACATTGACTTTGGAAGTGTGTCTTACTGAGGTTATTTATTCATAGATATCTGAATCTAAAACACAGAAGGTGACATAGTCTCTGTTGGAAAATCACCAAAAAGACTACTCACTAGGTTTAAAAAGCTGTAAACATTAGATCCACACAATGGAGAACAGTAAAATTGTAAATAGGGAGACATAAGCATTTTTTAAAAAAATATTTTATTTATGTATTTATTTGAGAGAGAGAGTGCATGCACACAAGTGGACAGAGGGAGAGGCAGAGAAAGAATCTCAAGCAAATGTCACCCTGAGAATGGAGCCTGTGGCGGGGCTCAATCTCATGACCTCAGGACCACAGTGTGAGCTGAATCAAGTCAGAATCCCAACCCACTGAGCCACACAGGCAACCTGGAGACATAAGCATTTTTGAAGCATTGTTTATTTTGTAGTATCTAAGATTATTATAAGAGATTTATCAAATTAGGGCATACCTTTTATAATTTAAAATGCATACCACCACACACTAATCAAAAGGAAAAGAATCCAGAGTAAAATTAAAGAACACATAAATCTGCAATATTTTATCTGATTCTGGCTATTTTTGGACACAGTAATCCACTCATCTCTTAGACTTATGCATGGTATTGTTAACTTTGTTCAGGACTGTCTTCCTAAGGATGTTTGTATAGCAAACAACCTCAAGTGATAGCCTCTCCTTCCAAGAAAGATAGGTGAATTTATTTTCTAAAGAAGAAACTAAAGATAATGTCTGCCACTTTGCCAGCAACCCCCTTATAAATTTCCTAAGTTTGTGGTTCCTCTGCTATGGCACACATCACTTTGTGTGCAGAATTACTTAGACCTCTATGCACATCTTATGGGTCTTGGGCAGTGTGGGGAACTGATGGGATCTTGAAGCTCATGCTGCCTGCTGTGCCATTAATAAATTCCTTTGCCTCTGACGTAGGATAGTTTTGTGGCTTCTGTCAACATCTATGAAATAGTGGCAGGCTAAATTGTTAGCTTGTAAGTAGAGCAAAATCTCAGACCCTTCACAGTTCCTACAAATATAAACAGAATCTCTTCTACTATACCAAAACATATCTTTTGTCTTAACTTCTTTTCCTGGAAGTGAAACTAGGCTGTGAATAGAAATATGCTTGACTGTTCCTTTACAAAAAAAAAAAAAAAGAAGAAGAAGAAGAAGAGAAAGGGGAAAAAAGAAAGAGGAAGGAAAGAAAGAAAATTACTTTTCATTTGTTATTTAATCAATCAAATCTAAGAGTTGTTGCTCATTTTTAAATCAATACTACCCTATGACAAATTAAAGAAGCCTAATAGTCTTACTGCTTCTCGTTTAGATGATTTTTTTAAAGCTTTATTTATTTATTTATTATTTTTTATATTCCATGTTATTATATTTATTTATTTATTTATTAAAGCTTTGTTTATTTATTTATTTATTTGACAGAGAGAGAACACAAGCAGGGGGGTGTGGCAGGTAGAGAGAGAGGGAGAAGAAGACTCCCTACAAAGCAGGGATCCTGTTTGGGGGCTTGATCCCAGAACCCTGGGATCATGACTTGAGCCTGAAGTAGACACCTAACCAACTGAGACACCTAGGGATCATGCACTGTTCTTTTTTATGTTTTTTGTCTCCCTTGTAAAATATAGGGGAGTCGGTATTTGTAATTGCATTTTGCTAAGTGGAATCTGGCCTATTCAGAAATAGTTTTCTGTAGCCTATGATTTAGAACTTTTGAAAGAAATATTTCTATTTAATAATTCAAAAGGGTTCTCTTATCATTACTTTTAATCTCCTCAAATTACAAGACCATGAGTGCATAAACCTCATAGTCTCCATGTTGAATTCCAGAGACCAATTTTTTGTAAATTAAATAAAATTTGAATTCTCACTCTTTATCATACAGAGGAGGATGGTAGAAGAAAATTTGTATGTTTAATTTTGGATTTAATAAACAATGTGATATTTTAGATTAAAATTTTGATGTTATAAATTTAAAATTCAGGTTTAAATAGAAGTTGAAAATTCATTGAAAGTTTAAATTATCACTATAATTTTTTATTAAAAATAAAATTTCATTAAGATAAAAATAAGTTTATCAAGGAGTTCTAAAATATGTACAAAATTCCCCAAATAAAATGTATATGCACACACTTGCATGCATATACACTCACACCCTGTAAGAGCTCAGATAATATGATTCTATGTAATAATAAGTGAAAAAATTATCAATGGTAAATCATTACATAAAGGAAAGTAACTGAGGGTCATTTATTTAAAAGGTATACTCCTGTGCTTCATTTTTTATATTTTGTCTCTTTAGCTTCATTTAATCGGGCTCTCAAACTTCTTTTGGAACTCAATGCCGTAAGTATGAGTCTTGGTTCTTTCTAGTTTCTTTTTATACTCCTCTCTAAAGCAATGACCCTCAGCTTGTTCATTTCAACTGGCCTATAATTTCAATGCAGTGAATCGCAAAAAAAATTGTATGTTTATAGTTGGATAAGTTAGTTTAGTCTTAATGGTAAAAATGTAGTTAAAATTATTGAGAAGGAAAATATATTAGATGATATTTTAATAATGTCTTGGTTCACAAAGAATGTACATGGTTCTGTGCAGTTAAATGATTACATGACTGAGAGCTTTTACTTGTAATATCTGAGAAAAAGGAAAAATATTGTCATGGTGTGACCTTAAACATGAGAAACTAAAGAACAGTCCAAGAGTAGTCGACATAGATCACTGGGATAACAACTGCAGCGACAAAGACTAGTTTTGAAAGGGAAGCTAAGAGTCGGAAGAGTTCTGCCTCTTGGTCAGGTTGTCTGATGTCTCTAAGTCAAATTTACTCCTGCAAGTTGTGGTTATGTCATGTTATTAATCAACAATATTAATTAGGCACATGTATTATGTGCTATCCTATCTGCAAGGAATATACTAGAGGAAAAAATAATTAATAAAAAGTCTTTGGAAATTCCTGGCATATAGAAAGCACTTAGGAAATTATGTTAAATAAGATTATACAAATGACAAATAAAATTTAAGTACGCCCAATAGTAACAAAGGGCTCCATAGAGGTGTACATCGCCACATGAGGATTCACAGAGCAAGGTGAGGAGCCTGGGACACTTCACTGAAATGATGTTCTGAGAAATAGGTTATTTCATATAAGGGCCCATAACAGTACATGCAGAGTAGAAGGGGGAGAAAAATATGAAAAGCAAGATTGATCGCTCCTTAAAGTTTCTAATTAAACCTGTCATGTCCTAACATATGTATCTGTGTTTGTGTCTGCATGGATGGATGTGTCAGGATGGGCAAAGGATGTGGGGCAGATCAGATTTCAGGAAGAGTTTGCAGTGTGGAATACTTGGGGAGGCAAGATCAGAACATGGAGTCAGAACATGGAGTGGAAATCAGAGCAGAAAGCTAAATCTGATGGAAAAGATTACACTGACAACTTGGTTGACTCAAGTATGAAGCACATAGGAGCCCAATGATCATTCCTGAGATCTTTGATCTTGATTTCAGTTTTGGTTGGCAGGTGTTAGAAGAGGTCATCTCGAGGATATGGCCACTGGTTGACTCATAAGGCAACTTACGACTCAGGCATTTGTAGACTCCTCACCTCTTTTCCTGTTCTTGCAATGTATATTCAGCCCACCCTTTGCACGCTTGGAATTATTTTAAGGACATAGCTTTGAGAGAGTAAGATGTTTTTGAGTTTAAGGCTTCTATATAAACTGTGAAGATTCTGGCAGGTCTCTGCAGAGACCTACATGTTTTGTGACTGTCCAAGGCAAGTGTAGTATGTAATTTCCCTAGCTTTGAAAACTGCCACCTACCAATCTGGAGTGGCCTTCCTCTTTCTTTGGTCTCTTTTTGCTCTCCATGTATAGAGATCAGTTTCTATTTCATTTGGAGAATTCCTGTTTGTGACCCAGTGACAGGACAACATCATAAACTGAACTCTGCAGAATTAGGGGACTGGATGAGCTTCCACTCTAAGTGATGTTTCAAGGACTGAGGTAGATTTGAATCAGGTAGATTTGAATCAGGTTGATTCTCTTAGTAGGCTTAGAAAGAGTACAGGAGATCCTGTAACTTTGTCAATTTCTTATTTCAGGTTTCCATTATTACATATTTATTGACACTCTTTGATCTTTATCCATGACTATGCTTTTTCTTTTACTCCATTTTCAAAAGGGATTGGGTTGTTGGATAGAAGGGACCATAGGTGTCCTTACACTAAGTTGGGAAATGTTATTACCTGATAGATGAGGCTTCCTGGGGGAGACAGGGGTTGGCTACAGAGGTGTGAATTTTATCTCTACTACTATTCCTTCTTCTCAGCAGTTGTTGATTACTGTGGCTTCACACTTTACAGAAAAATACACAATTTAGTAACTACAGAAACATCCAGCTAATATCTAAAAAGTTTTGATTAATTCATGGAAGAGAAAAGAAATATTTTAGAGAAACAAGCAGAATGTGACAGAAGGAAGAATATAGGCTTTTAGTATTATTTGAACAAGGTTCAGATAGTAAAGATGCAAGAGTCATTTAAGAGGCTAACTTACATCATTCCTTTCTTTAACCGGGTATCCCTCCAACTTTACTCTCTTCCATTATCCAAGTTAGACTAGGTGCTCGTATAGTATCCTGAAATTGAAAGGTAGTATTTAGGTATCTGCAGGCCAGAAAGATTTGATCATAGCAGGAACCGTTTCTGTCTTTTTTTTCCCCCGTATCCCTTGAATCTTAGTGCGCAGACAGGAGCCTTGAAACCAAAAAAGGGGCTCAGTGGATATTTGTTCATTGTTGAAGGAATCTCATCTTTACTTAGTTGGAAATAGATAATTTTTATTCTTTTCGTTTGTCATTTAATCCAAGCAACTTCCCTCTTGAGAGTGAAGGAAATAAGAAAGAAATTGTAGGATGTGTGTAGCCACTTTTCTCTCTGTTAGAGGTTCTGAATCAAATCTAAATCTCATACCCCTTTGCTAGGAATGTGACTTATTCTATCTGCTACATGAACTCAAAATCCTGCTAATAGTTCTATGTCAGTGGGGTATGTTTGGATATAGGGACCAGGCTAAACCCTGTCTCACCAGTGTGATACATTTTCATGTTGTGAGGGTTTCCTTTATTCCTGAGATTTCTAGAATCAATTCCTATATGTGTTTGCCGAACACTATATAGATGGAATAGTCTATTAAAGTTTCCCTAGCTTTAAAGTTTTTATTAGAGTTAATAACCGTTTCAAAACTAAGTATCAAAGAACATTTCATCTGTGGGAGAGGAATATTTCACATGTTCTTACACACTCTAAAAATATAAACTTAAGCTGTGGTGTAATAATTATGTGTACTATATCACTTTATGTATTACTATTCTGAGATACATGCACATTTGCCTGAGGGTGTATATAAGATGGTTAGTTTAAAAACATAAACAAAGTGGGAGGGTGATACCAAAGCATAAACGAAGAAACATTTAATGGAATGTTTTGCACTTGGTATTCTACTTTGAACATTCTATTTAGTGACAATTACAGACTTGAATTCGAGATAGAAAGATATTTTACTGGCAGCAAATTCCAGAAGTAATTGTGTGGGTCGCTTAGAACTGCCGCCGGGTCCCCTTCCTGATTAGACCACTGATGAGAAGTCCTGGGTACCTTGTTCTCTCCCGCAGGCCATTTCCTTTTAATTTCATCAGTTCAAAGAAATTCATATGATTTTGATCCACTTTTGAATATGAATAAAGCTCCTATAAGCTTAGTGAGATTCATATTAAGTCAGACCTCTCTAAAAGGAAAAAAAAAGCCTTTTTTTTCTTTTTGTCTTACAAGATCTAACCTTAAAACCCAATTTCTCACTGAATTCTTGATTCCTTGGTTGATATAATCATCACAAATGTTTTTTGAGCATTTGAAAAGATGAACAAAATTTGAAATCTTTTATTTATGATTTGCCTTTGATGCTATTGGGAAAGCTCTAATTATGAAAACTAATTTTCTATATTAGGAAACAAAATATATGTATAGATAAAGTGGTATTGTTAATTGACAAAAGTTTTCATTTGTTGCTGTCTAAGGACTATATTCAATTCCATTTAAGTGAAAACCTTTAACTCTTAGAACTTGTAGAACCTGAAACCTAGAACTTTTAGAATACTGGAAAATAGTTATGCTGAAAGCCAAGAGGGAACTAGTTAATTTTTAAAATAATTTTTAAAAAATGTATTTATTTATTTGAATAATTATTAAATCAAATATTTATTTATTTATTTATTTAAAAATTTATTTATTTATAGGGGAAGAAGATGATGGAGAGAGAGAATCTCAAGCACACTTCCCGCTGAGTGTGGAGTCTGAAGCACAGCTCCATATCAGGACTCATGAGATCATGATCTGAGCTGTAATCAAAAGTCACACGCTCAACAGACTGAGCCATCCAGGTGCCCTGAAACTAATTAATTTTGATAATTTTGGAGTTTGAAAGTTATGTCTTATAATCTGTTGTCAAGAATGGAATGATTGGTGCGTATTTGCTGATACTGTCATTATTAGAGCACTTACTGAAAGACCAGTGATTGTGCCAAAAACTGAGTGTCCACACACGGACAAATTTTAAGCCAATTGGCAATGGAGAACCTATTCAATCTTTGATGGGAACACCTGGTTAAACAAAACCATAAATGCTTCCATTTCTTTCCTCCCCCATTTTATACTTAACCAGGAATTTTAAGATTATTATTGGGCTCAGAATACAGAACTGGTTAAAGATTCTGTTTATGTCACCACTGTAGAATCTCAATAAGAAGCTAGAATATATTATCTTAAAATTTATTTTAAATGGGTACATGAGAATAGAACTAAGAGAAAACTGTTAAATGCCAAAAAGTTTGAACTGATCTTTCAACAGTGGTTTTCCTTTAGATTATCTAAGAAAGATGATTCCTATAACAATTGAATGTAAACATATAGTCCTAAAGGTATCAAAACAACAGTGACTCATTAGACACTTGATGTGTATTTTATCATTTAATGATTTGAAAGGTAATAACTGTAATAGTTATAAAACTTAATTATTTCTGGGGAGTATTATTTATTTTATGTGATCCTCCTACTGATATGGTAGAGGTTCTTTAAAGTTTATTCAAGATTTTTCCCCCATATTATCTGCTTTCCTCCCTCATGACTTTAAACATTGACCAGACACTGATGCCCTCATGTCAGCACTACAACATGGTTAAGTGTCTCCCTTCCTAAAACATACATACACACAGAAGTAACTGAGACTTAAGTTCTTGTTCAGATACATTGGCACTTCACTCCTTTCATACCCGCCCCCTGTTCTTTATATTGCTGACTATACTCTCTCCCATCTTTCACATTACTCATGCATTCATCAAACCAGTCACTGTGGTTTCTGCTGCCCAGCATTTCAGGAAGCTAAATCCCTCATGAGGAAAAAAAGGAACTCTGGTATGATAAGCAGTTTGTCCAAAGTAAAAAAAAAAAAAAAAAAAAAAAAATAGTAAAAGCCAAGTGAGATCTCTGGATTCCAGTGTTGCCTCAGGAATTAATTTATGTATTAAACTTAAATCAAAAAGCACATATTATAATGCTAATCTGTTGAATTAAATAAATTGAAAATTATTTGCTTGTTTTCAACACATAGATCTTTGCTGCTGCTCACTGACATATAAACACATTTATGTAGAAAACATCATATACTTTAAAATTTTAATATTGAATATATTTCATATAAGAAATAGTGCAGAGGACCTTAGGGGAGGGGAGGAAAAACTAAATGGGATGAAATCAGAGAGGGAGACAAACCATGAGAGATTCTTGACTGTGGGAAACAAACTGAGGGTTGTGGAAAGAGAGGTGATTGGGGAATGGGGTGACTGAGTGATGGGCTTTAAGGTGGGCATATGATATGATGAGCACTGGGTGTTATAGGCAACAAGTGAATCATTGAATACCACGTCAGAAACTAATGATATGCTATATGTTGGCTAATTGAATTTTTAAAAAATAATATTGATAATTTAAAACATGTCAGTAGGAATTATGTCCATAATCGTGTATTAAAATTATCAATGACTTTTTATTATGCTTAAATTCAGGTCCATGTTGCTTACAGTGACCTAGAAGACTATGCTTGTTGGGCTTTGCTGCCTCTTCGACTTTATCTCAGGTCACAAGAGGAGAAGAAGAAATGCATGGTAAGTTCCCTGGCAGTTGTGTGGAGCCAGAATTGACACCACGTAGCAACCATTTCTGATGCTCTGTGATGGTATGGAGAGTTACTTAGGAAACAAGCTTAGATGACAAATGGTAAAAAGAGATATTGGCTCTTGGATATTAGGATTTTAAGAAACTCTGTATGCCAATAATATGCTGCTTTGATAGATTGGTGAACTTGTAATAGAAATTTTCCTGACTCATTATATATGGTCCAAGAATAGTGATGGCAGCAGTGACAAACCACCATATTCCCTTTCAGGAGAGGTCAAGCATTGGATAGCAAACATCCAATAAATATTTGTTGAAATGAATAAACAAGTGAGTTAATGAAAATCATTTGGTATCCTTGAAATAAGTACTGTTAATTTGGTTGATCACAAAATTAGGGTTAGCATGAAAAATTTAAACTGTATTTAACTGTATTTTACTAGGTGAAACCCAATTTTGGATTTTACTGGTCATTTTTTAATGTCCTAGACAGAATGTGTTGCTTTGGGATTTACCATTATGTGAAGAATATTGCTGAGATGACTTTAAAAATTTCAACAAATTATCAAAATTATAAGAGGTACTTTACAAAATAATCCATAAAGCTTACTTACTTGCTCTTCAGAATTTTTTAAAAAATATTTTTAATAATAGGTCATTTTTAAAGCAAAGAGTTACTTAAAGTTAAGCATATTCAGTTTGGATTTCTTTTGTGACCTTTCTTTGAAATCACATCATTTTAGCTTGGTGTGAGATTTAAAAAAAGAAAAAAAAGGGGGGAATTGGGAGTAAAGATATCATCATGTATGCAGAAACACCATCAGTGCAATCATCTCACAGATAAGATTGACAGGCTGGAAAGAAGGGTAAATAGGGGTGCCTGGGTGGCTCAGTGGGTTAAAGCCTCTGCCTTCGGCTCGGGTCGTGATCCCAGGGTCCTGGGATTGAGCCCCGCATCGGGCTTCTGCTCAGCGGGGAGCCTGCTTCCTCCTCTCTCTCTGCCTGCCTCTCTGCCTACTTGTGATCTCTGTCTGCCAAATAAATAAATAAAATCTTAAAAAAAAAAAAAAGAAGGGTGAATAAATGGCAGTTTAGCATTTGAACCCATCTACTTTTCTCAAACTATTCATTGAGATTAAGATAAAACATTTTAAGGCATTTGTATTTAAGAAGAAATACTTTCTGTGATTTATATTCATTACCCAAATTATTGCTAAATATAGTAACAAAAATAGATGGTGCTACTGGGTCAATATATATGAATCTGGTTTGGAGAGATAAAAAAGATAAAAACAATAAATGACATCTCTAAGAAAGATGGATTCAAGAGTTAGAGCAACTAGTTTGGTAATGGTAGTGTGAATGAGAATTTTTTGTGTTGTTGTTAAGCTTGGAAAATATCTATACAGTATATTAGAATACCCTTAGATCCAACTTATATAGAAAATTGTAATTTTCCAGTTATCATAAATATATTCCAATTTTTTTATGTTTTTGAAATAAATATATTTTAAAATCTTATGTAGTTAAAATTAACTCTCTGGTTATAGTTTATCATCTTAAACAGCATTTCTAAATACTGTTAATATTTCAAAATATTCATTCATTAAGAAGATATATTTTATTCATTTTGATTCCAATTAAAAAATAGTTATAGTGAGATAATATAGGAAGTAGGTATTTACTCATGGCACAGTTTATAGGGTATTCTTCACGTATATATGCCTTGCTACTCCAGAATAACCTTGTCAAGTTGAGCATCATTTCACAGAAAAGGAAACGGAATGGCCTAAGTAGTAAGAAAAGGAACTAGATATAGAATTCAGATCTTTGGCTTTGTAGGTCATGGATATTCAAATACAACAAGTTGGAAGGAGTCCTTAAAGTATATGACACTGATTGTCAGTAAATTGGAGTTTAGTTTGTAGTTCTGCCATGAAATAACCAAAAGCCCTTAAATATGCTAATTAACCCCTTAGGCAGTAGATTCCTCACTTGTAAAATAATGACTGGTTTAAACAATAGTTCTAATTTCTACTCTCTCTAAAATTATTCCATGTGACTGGGACTCTACCATCTTCATGCACATCTAGTGGGGGTGAGGGCATCCAATACAGTGGCACATTTCCATACTTTCCAACTCAGCCAAGTAAATAAGTAAAGAACAACATGCCATATTTATTAAACGTGGAGTTTTTATTAGAGAATGTGGTTTATATTTGTGGGGGAAAATAGACCCAATTGAACACCCTAAGATAGATTTACCCACCAGTAACCACACTGAACCGAGGCAGCCATTCCCCATTTTCAGAAGCAGAATCTGTCCCTAATATTATTTATGCCATGGGAGAAACAGTGAAAAATGAATCTTCTCTTTTTCAAGGCCCAGTTTCTAAGGAGAAAAAAAAGGAGTCAGGGTAAAGCTGTAGTTAATTGGATATTCACTTTTTTATACTCAGTTATTGGTTAACTCTTTGCACCTCTGTTGTGGAAAAATGAAGGGTGGGAGAAAAGCCGGGGATCCCATGTCAACTTGTGTTCCTCCTCTTGAAATGTCAAGAGTGTTTTCTTCTTAATATTTTGCTTAGATTGGACCTTAAATTATATATATATATATATATATATATATATATATATATAACTCAAACCTAAACAATTCTATACTCAGATTCTTTGAAGAAGAATAAAAATTGCTGGGCTTTTAAAAAGTCTGGCTATGTGAACATGTTTATCCTATTTCCTTCATATAGTTTGGCTTTTTGCTATAACAGTTTCATTAAATGCAATGATAGTCAAGGACCCTATTCTTTGGTTTGAAATTCACTTTTTTTTGTTTATCATAATTAGCTAATCTCTCTACATTCATTAAAAATGTAAATTTTCTTATGTTTGTGGTATTCAAATGTCTTCTTGGGTGTTTACCAGATTTTAAAGGTTTATGAGATTTTCTAGATTTTAAAAACATTTTTTTATTGATTTTTTTTCCTTGTGTATGTTACATTTTTGCATATGGAGCTACATTACAGGTTTGAAGGAAAAATATGTTCTATTTTTCTGATCAATTCTTATTCCTCTCCAAGCTGTGGAAGATATCTCATATCTTATTCAGAGCTTATTATTAATTGGTCTTCTCATAGATCAAAATCTGAGAACTAGGTCATTGACTTTTTGGTTAGCACTTTAGAATATGATTTACAATACAAAGCTTGGAACCGAAATAATGCCTTCTACATTTGTTGTTTTCTGAAACTGACCTTTAAAATCTCATAGTCTTCTTGCTAATATGAGACAACAAAAAGTTATTTCCTCTAGAATATTTGGTTACTAAAAAAATGAAAAAAATATGTGTAAGTGGTAGAGTAAATAAGGGAAAAAGAATTAGGAGGAGCAGCAAAGTAACTAGGAATCTTAGGAAAATAAAATATACTTCTATAGACACATTTTCCATTTGAGAGTAAAGAATGGAAAATATTTATAAATTACACATAAATAAATAATTTTGCGAGGAATACAGATATTTTCCCAATAAAATATTTATTGAACATACATAATCTATTAATTACTGTGTTCAGACTTTGGGTTCAATATGTACAAGATATGGTCTTTTAATTCAGGGTGAAGGGGACAGACACTTAAGATAACAGCTTAATAAGTGAGCTCACATTTCTAATGAGAAATATTCAGAATGCTGTTGGGTTCAAGAAAAGATACCTATTCTATCTGATGTGTTGAGATAAGAAAGGGAGGAGGAAATTCAACAAACATTTGCCATAATAGATTCTTAAAGTGAAATTCAAAGAAACCTAAAAAATGTCTGAACTAACATAGAGAATAGTTTATATGTATTTTACAACACATAGCTAAAGGTACAACCCAATAAATAGAGTACTTTAAACATCAGGCATAAAAATAAATAAAATCTATTTATAAATACTGGGCTTAACAAAAGGGAGGATGGACATGACATCAATTGTTATTTGGCCTCTTATTCTTCCATGCTATTGAGTCATTCTATTTCATTGTTGTATGATTGGTAATGGATGTGATATTAATGATGACTCTTGGACCATATCATTTAGAAGCACCAAATCTTATTTTCAAGTCATTTGGTTGTTGTTAAAAAGGAGAGAGGCTGGGATGATTGAGCCTACTCTAGAGTCACAGAGATTTTCTCTTATGTTTTCTTCTTGAAGTTGTACAGTTTTAGCCTTTAAATTTAAATATATTTAGAGATTTAGTTAATATTTGTATTCTGATATGAAAGAAGGGTTAATGTGGATGTTCTAGTATCATTTCCTGAAATAATTTCCCTTTTTAAATTTAATTTCTTTAGTACTTTTCTTGAAAATCATTGAAAATATATAATTGGTTCTTTGCCTGGACTCTATTCTCTTCCTTTGCTCATGTTTGTCCTTTTACCAATACCATGTTGTCTTGGTTAGTGTAGCTCTCTAATAACTCTTAAAATCAAATTATATAAATCCTTTCCATCTCATTTTTTCTTCATATTCTCTTTGTCTATTTTAGGTTATTTATATTTCTATAGAAATTTATAATTATTTTGTAAATTCCTACATTGAAAAATATCTGCCAGAATTTTTATTGTGATTAAATTGAATCTGTAGATCAATTGGAGGAGAACTGAGGTCTTAACCATATTGAGTGTCCAATTTGTTAAGTGTGGCACAACTCTCCATTTATTAGATTTTCAATATTTTTCTCAGCAATATTTGGAGTTTTAGTATAAAGACTCAACATCTTTTTTAGTTAACTCCAAATATTTTGTCCTAAAACTTCCATACTTCAGATATTACAACATTACAAACTTTACTGTTTTTATTACAGACTAATAACAATGCAAACTCCAAATAAAAGTCCTGATTATTATATCAACATATTTGGATATAAATGTAGTATGATAGAATTTTTAAATAAGTCTTTTTTTCCTAACAAACTATATCAGTAATATTAGGTAGAAATATCTAAATATAGCTAAGAATCCATAAATTGACCACAATAAATAATGATAGGACATTATGGATAGAACAATGGCATCAAGTCATGTGTTCATTTAACCTTATAGTTTTTAACAAGATTTACCTGTAAAAATCAATTTTTTTCCCAATGGAAAAAGCAATTAAAATAAATACAACTCAATAGTAAAGTAAATATTTTCTCTTTTCCTTTTAAAAATATTAATCTATTTGATGATATTTCATTTGCTTCCTTTGGTTTCCATTTGTAGTGTTTAAGGAATTTTAAACTGGCTGTATTTGCATTTCTAAGCTTCCAAACTTCACATAAAGCAGTTGTCATTTTAAAATCAATTATTACACTTCTTTCGCTCACATACACTTGTTTATTATTTTCTCACTCAGTTAAATTTAGGAGTATCCACTCTCAAGACTGTTTGAATCAAAGCTACTAACCTTTTCTCTTGGCTTTCTTTATTTTTTCCCCTTTATTTCAGACACACAATTGAAAAACATTATAGGTTGTAGAGGGGAAATTTCCACATTCCCACATGGTTCATTAAATAGCTAACATTTTAGCTCTATGAATGAAACAGAAGGTTTTTAAAATAACTTAATTGCATAGACTAGATAAAATTTATACAGTATAATCACCATAAAGGTATGTTTTACACACAGAGATAGCAGCACATACACACAAACATTCATAGATACACACACCACCACCACAAGTATGACCACCCTTTTTTTTTTTTGGTAAATATAAATGCAGTTCAATATTCTAGATATTTAATCATTTTAAAGAGTAAGGTTACCCCAAATTAGATTTAATTCTGCTTATCTTAGAATGCAGATTTTGAAGAAATGGAATAAGCCAGAGTTAGCAGCCTGCCACTGTTTCATCTCTTAACCAGACTGTAGACTTAGCTCTACATTTCTGACCTTTTGTCTCATACGTTACATCTGCAATTAACGTGGTTCAGTGCACCTCTTGTCAGTAGCTGTTAATGAGATTTAAAGCCAATTTTAAAACCAGCTTAAAAAGCATTAGTGTTATTTGATGGCATTTTTTTCTCTTTGCTTTAGTATTATGTGTATTAAAGGAATACACAAGTTGGTGTTTGACACAGATGTCGATCAAGCATCTGATATATTACTCCTGTTAAATTTTAGTATATTTTCATAGAATTTGTGGCCAGCAAAGTTTTCTTAGACTAGGGATATGCTCTTTACAACTGCTACTTCTGTGTTTTTTTTTTTTTAAAGATTTTATTTATTTTATTTGACAGAGATCACAAGTAGGCAGAGAGGCAGGGAGAGAGAGAGGAAGGGAAGCAGGCTCCCCGCTGAGCAGAGAGCCCGATGTGGGGCTCGATCCCAGGACCCTGAGATCATGACCTGAGCCGAAGGCAGCGGCTTAACCCACTGAGCCACCCAGGCGCCCACTTCTGTGTTTTTTAATCTTTGCCTCAGTCTTATAACACTTAGAGATAGGTTGGGCCATACTGTGTGTTGAGATCATTTCAAGCTATGCCTCAGCCAAAAATCGTAGTAACTCCAAAACAAGACACTCTTTGGCAAATACTGTGAATTTTCAAAATCCTTAATATATTAACATATTTGTAGTCCACCAAAATCAATAAGGCATATTGTATTGTACAACTTATAAAATATGATGTGTATGTAATTTATAGAAATTTTAAATGCACTTTAACTATATACAAATTTTAGAAGAAAAGAAAAAATTATTTATTCAGTACATGTATTTCAGACATTAGGTGAATACAAAAATATATACAATTTTTTTCTCATATTGTCAAACAGGATGCAAAGGAAAAATTCTCTCATCCAATTTTAATGGGAACATAATTTGGTATAAAGATTTTAGGATTGAATTTTTAAAATATGTATGAGAAAACTAGAAGGTTTTAATAATCTCTCAGTCATATACTCCTTTTCAAGTATATATACTAAATAAATAATCAAGTTGAAACAAAAGACTTATGTGCATGTAGTATATTGCAATGTTTTTTTAAATAACAAAATATTAGAAATTACCTTATTGTTCAAAAGCAAGGTCGTAGTTACATAAGACATACAAATCTAATAGGCACTATTTCAGAGTCAGGAAAGTATGGTTCAATATTTAAAAAATAATGAGAAGAAATGCTTAAATATTAGAAAGCAAGAAACAATTTCAAAACTATAAATTTACTTGGAGACATGTTAGATAGCTGTACAGGCAAGCAACAAATAGGTAAATGCACCATTAACTGTGCCTATTTATCATTAGAGGAATTATGAGTGATTTCCAGTTTCTATACAGTTTATGTGTATAGATTTTCTCCATAATGTATTTATATATTCAATGATCAGAAAAATAATGTTTGGTAGATTAAAGTCAAATCAAACAAATGCAAAACTGCCTACACAACTCTTCCATTTTCAGGGCCAATTCTAATGAAGCCCTTTATTCAAGCCCTTTATTTTCACTGCTCTTTTTTTTCTGACTACAATAGGTTTTGACTGCTCAATGGCAATAGGAGCTGAGTTTTTAAGTATCTTTAATAAAATGAGTCTTTTTTTTGTCATATTAATCTCAAACCGTTCACTGTCCCTTAACATCTGAAAGTATCATGGAAAGACCCCTTGAAAGCACAGCCCATGGGAATTATTGTTTGAGATTTGCACGTCTAATATTATTGATTTTCCATGTCTGTTGTGTACACCAATTTTTTTTTAAACCCTGGTTTCAGAAAAATATTTGTATCAGTATGTGTTCAAGATTTACTATACTCTTCTAGAAACCTTAAAAGCAAAATTCAACTATAATTAGTGCAATGTAAGAATAAATACAGATGGAAATATCTGGATATGAATGTATATACAAAATGATCAATGTTAATTTATTATCTGCACTCAGAATCTTTATAAGACTTAGAGAATTGGAGCACCTGGGTGGCTCAGTGGGTTAAGCCTCTGCCTTTGGCTCTGGTCATGGTCTCAGGGTCCTGGGATTGAGCCCCACATCGGGCTCTCTGCTGAGCAGGTAGCTGCTTCCCCTTCTCCCTCTGCCTGCCTCTCTGTCTACTTGTGATCTCTACCAAATAAATAAATAAAATCTTAAAAAAAAAAAAAAGACTTAAAGAATTTGACCATTTTCTTTTCTAGCAGCAATGTGTGTGCTTGTCATAAACAATCTGTATCCAAAACCTAATACAAATCAAAATGAACATTTTCTTATTGACTGATGAAACTATTAACATGAAATGTCAATATGACAGAAAAGCCACTGTTATCTGAGAGAAATTTGTTGTTTTGCAGATTTATATCCATATTTATTTTATAAGATATTTTACATTTTAGAAAACATTTTCTTATTAATTTTTCTATAGTATACTTTCCATAGCATCAAAAAAGTTGTCTTTTGCTCTAAATTTAATGATACTTTTCAAACAAAATAATTATATAATTGGATTAAAGTGTTTTTGAGAAGAACTTTTTAAAAAAAATTACTTGTGAACAAATCAGGATATAACTAGATCTATTCACCATTCCTTATCCTTATGTTTTAAATGATGAAAATTTATTTGGTTCTACTACTTGAATCTGGAGAAAAAACACAAATAAGATATAAATGTTTTCTTAGATTAAAAAAATAAATATTTTATTATTACTTAATATTTGAATATCCTGACAGAATTTAAGGTCAAATATATAATTCAGTTATCTATCAAATATTTTAAAGTTTTCAGTGTAATGCTTACCCAACTGAAATAGTAGTCTTCATATACTTGAACACTTAAAACCTGATTATTTCCTTCCAATAATTGTTTTCACCCCATAAATATTGTAGGGATTAGCTTGTAAAAGTAGTATTTTCATTGTGCTGATTTTTCTCTCAGTTTCTGTAGATTTGCTCAGAAGTTTTTTGTTGTTGTTGTTTTTGCTCAGAAGTTTCTTCATAACCAGTGCCTTTATTCAGGGCATTCCACAGCTCAAGATCTGGCTAAATACAATTTGTGACAGATCCCTGTTCTATATCTACATCTTTCTATATAATTACTAGTATCTATGACATCTCTTAATCAAGAAGGTTGCTTTGTGATCCATGCTGTTTAGATTATTGTGGTACAAATTACTTAAAACAGATCCCTCAAAGTTTCCTGGGAGCCTTGTTTCAACAGTTAGGCATCATAAACTTATTACATCACCCCATTAACAATAGTTGCCATGATGTTTTATTGGCATTCAAGACTCCAAGAGAAATATGTGCTTTGGTATATTGGTAACTCAAAAAACAGTTGTGAGACTCTGCTCTGAAAAGATGGAATAGACACAATTTTCCCTATTTTCCCTGCAAAGTAGAGTAGAAAAATTTCCCTACTTTTCCTGCAAAGTAGAGCAGAAAACCTTGGAAATGATATATAAAATAAATATAAGAAGACCCTGAAATTAGAGAGAAGACAGTCCAGCTAGGGAACTTGGAATATGTGGAAAGATGCAGTGGCAAGTTCTCTGGGTTTTCTTTTTGTCTTCATAAATCCCAGACTGAATACTAGAAAAGTCAGCAGTATAGAAACACTGAATGGACACAGTTTAAAAAAGAAAAAAAAAGTCCATGACAAGTATGTTCTCTCTGGCCAAAGAACCAAGAATGGGCAACTTAGCAACACCGAAAACTTTTTGACAATAACTGCCAAACAGAGAACAAATTGCAGCCCCAGCTCTGTTAGCAAAGGCTAAGAGTAAAACTAGATAAAATTTCATCTTTACAACACCAAACTACCCTCCACAGTGATGTTCAAGAAGTTGAACTGAGAACTAAGATTTTCATTGTCTCTTGGAACTAGAGAGCCCACCCTTTCCTAGTGTCAGACCATGTGGGGAGACTGGAAATTTACCTCTACCACTTTTTAGAAGGCATCACCCATTCCCACTTCTGCTAGGGTGATGTTGGAGAGGACTGGACTTTTCACCATCACCCATCAGTAAGAAGGCCACCTTCCATAGTATTGCATCAGATATTAACAATAAGAAAATTTAAAATGAGTTCATACACTTATTTCTTTAGATATAAAAACATAACCATTATATGATGAAATAAAGAAAATATTTTAAAATGAGTGTGTTAAAAAAAAATTAAAACAATTGTTGTGAGAAGAGTGGCATTGTTACATTTTTCATAACCTCCTTACTATGTCACAACTGCTTCTGCATTCAATTGATTGTGATATATGATTTTGAATGAAGTACACAAAAATTAGACTATATATAGAGAGAGGTAGGAAATAGAATTTTTAATAAACTTTCTAGATAACTATGACTTTGATACTACACCAAAACATGGCAAATGATAAGGTGAGGTTAGTTGCTTTATGGAATCAAAAACCATAGAACTGAACAATTCATACTCTGTTGCATTAAAATCCACTAGTCTGTTTTAATGCAGACTTGGAGTCATAGGGAATTTGTGTGGTTCTTTATGATCTAGAAGGAAATTCCTACTTTCCTTAGTACCTCACTATGCAAAATAACCCATTTGTTTGCCATACTCTGGTAAGACTCCAGTTGAAAAGCCACCCTTCATCACATGACCTGCCCTAAAGTCATGGATTTCGTATAAAAATGCATTTTTAGAAAAGAGGCTGGGAAATCTGTAATATTAGTTCATGATGCCTCAAAGAAGTGTTGTCATATGATTGTGCCACCCCATGTTATGATCCTATAATACTTCATTGATTTTTTTTTTCCCCATAATTTCCTGGATGCTAATGTGTAGAAGTCCTGGCCGTTTTGGATTCTAAGTCAATTATCTCCATGTACTCTCATCTGTTTAAAAATAAAGGTGAAGTGGACTCAAGAGACAATGTTCTAATTTGCTAGTGCAAATAGTAGAGATTTTTCATCCCAAGATATGAAAGATACTAAAATTAGTAAAGGATACAAATATTAGTGTGGTGGCAAACTAGAGTTCATAAAAAAAGGAGACGGGTTGGTTGTCGAAACCAAGATGTTGGGAACAGGTACTAAAAAACAGATTAAAGGCCAGATATTTTCATTTTTACTGGGGCATGGTTTGTGAGAGGGATAAGGTCAGGACAGATAGGTTGGGTGAAAACAAGGAAAAGAGCTTGCATTCTTAGACGAGTACTCTAGGTGTGGTAACAGTGGTGAATACAGTTATTTAGGTATCATTTTTAATCCACCAAACTGATACTGTGTTCACTTTTCTTTAACACTATATCAAATAATTCTCCTCAAAAGTTTTTCATCTCTGTCTCTCTCAGGTATCAGTAGGCATTTTTCAAAATAGTACTTTTGAGCTAGGTCTTTTATTCTTAACTTTTTATTTTAATTTATGTAATGTATTTGTAAATTTAGATGAAAGGTTGGAAACTCTCCTTTTTTTCCCCTTATTTCATCCTTTGTTCTAGTCATTTGCTATGATGTTACATTTTTAAGATTTAGTCCAGTGATGACATAATCAGGGCTTTAAAGGAGAAGCCACAGCTTCTTTCCATTGATGAAATAATATAGTTTGGAAGATTTGCAGATACCACAGAGAATTTTCCTCTAGCTTTTCTGCCTAGGTTTGAAATATAACTCTTCAAGAAGAGACTACATTGCTCTTGATCCTGGAAGCTGTTTCAGTATTTTGGCAGACAAATAAAGGCATTACCTATATCTGTATCAATGTCTATGTCTATATCTATACATATGCATAGATATTATATAGATAAAGACATAGGCATAGATACAGAAATATATCACCCCCATCTCCACCTAGTTAAGTTCCATCTCCATCTAGTTAAGTTTTAATAAACTGAGGTAATCTTACTACTCTGGCTATAGACACAGTTCTCTTCCTGTGCTGTATTTTTCACTGGCAACTAGCAGGACTAAATTCCAGCTATCCATGGTGACAGAGTGTATGATAAAGCATTCTTTATTGATTGGTGTTCCTTTCCTCTTTTACTGATCAACCCCTCAACCACTGTTCTCTGAATCTCTTCCCAAATATACTTTAAATTTTTATATTTTTGCTTTAAAGTCTGTGTCTGGGGGGTTGAAAACTAAAAATGCTACCCTTTTCACATATTTGTTTATATGGTATTCATATAAGAGCACTAGGTACTCTATTCTCATGAGAGTCTCATGGGCCTCATAATGGGACAGTCTTCAGTTAGAACTTTGTAAAGTCATTAAAATCCTAACACTGGTCAATGTTGACAGCCAACAGATGCCAAGAGGAAGGAATATTTTCAAGGATATGTGGAAAATTCTAAGAGATGAGGAATATGTATCTCATTCAGATGCACAAATCATGTGTTCACATAGTACATCTGGACCAAGAAAATAGCCTCAACTTGATGTCAGTGATTCATTGATGTAGATAATAGAATAACAGAAAAGTCAGGATCCTATCATGAGAAACTCTCACTTTTCAAATGTAGTGTCACTCTTATCCTGTGGAGACTTATTAGAATGCATTACCAATCTTTGAAAGCCTTAGTGCATACTGAATGCGTTATCAAGTGGACCTGGTATAACTCCAGCCCTATTTAACATCTGCTTGAGTGTGGCCTGGGTATGGAGGGAGTCAGGACTGACACCTGATCTGGCTCTGCATCCTTGCTAAATACCAGGCATTCACAGGCTCAGTGTCTCCTAGAAAGAGGACAGTAAGTTTTATAAGGAGAATAACATATATGCAAATTAGCATTTTCATAAATATAGGTTTCTCTAACTTTCATTGCAATACAAGTTCAAACACATACACAATATATGTTCATACACACATAATATAAGTGCACATTCACATATCTATATTCTCTTCTGCTAAAACTAATATATATATACACATGCACATATATGTATTTTTTGTGTCAAAACTGATTGAGTACTATTAAAAGTTGTCTTTCCTATTAAAATCTGACATAAAAAATACAAATTTGTTTCTAGATGTTCCATGGTAGTTATTAGTTACCAAAGTCATAGCCTCACAGATCAAAAAAATTAAGACTGAAGGGAGTAAAATGTGGCTTGAAGTCTAACCTGCTACCCTTACTGTATTTCCCATCTTCTCAATATTTTTTTTTTAAAGATTTTTTATTTATTTATTTGGCAGACAGAGATCGCAAGCAGGCAGAGAGGCAGGCAGAGGGAGAGAGAGAAATAGGCTCCCTGCTGAGCAGAGAGTCTGACGTGGGGCTCGATCCCAGGACTCTGGGATTATGACCTGAGTCGAAGGCAGAGGCTTTAACCCACTGAGCCACCCAGGCACCCCAGGATTTTCATCATATTTCTAAATCTCATTATTCACATAAGCTCTCTAAACTTTATTTACCCAGGAAGGGGATTCATAGATTTCTCACAACCTTAGCATGAATTAAAGCAAAATAAGTTTCTATAATAATTTAACTGGTTATAGTACCAAAAAAGTATCCTGAAAAGATGTACTAATCAGTGTGAGTACACTCAAAGAGCCATGAGAATTATTCTATATACTGAGTGCAGTTCTACAAAAGACAAATTAGAGTGTGTTGAAACTTTAGCCATCAGAAAAACAAAACAACCAAAGAAATGTTGACTTTTTGTTTTTCACTGTCACTTAGATTTTTGTAGAACCAGCCATCTGTTTACTTTTGCCTTTCTTATTTCAAATAAAATAAATACTTCTCTAGTCCAATCCCACATTTCTTCTACCCAAAGTTTCGTAGAAACTTACATCCGAATGTGGCCTTTGAAGAAACCACATATCTAGTGAAATGCTCCAGCCCTTTTCGGAAATAGTCTTAGAGTCTTTGTAAATGTCAAAGGAGAGCCACAAATCTCAAACAGTTGCCAAAACCAGAATATCTCTGAATGTCACAGTGATGCTTGGTACAAGGCTACCATACAGGGCTTTCGTGTGAGTGTCAAATTCTGTCAGGTTCATCTTAAAGAAGCATAGCATTTTAGGAGAAGATTCAAGAGGTTTAGGGTGAAATAATATTCATGTTTTGCTTGGGTCAAGTTACTGCAGTTGGCCATCATCAGGTTGAATAGAGGCATGTTGCTGCATTTCAGTTACAGGGAAGTTCTTAAATGGTTTTATTTTTTTCCCCATTGCTATGATTCCCCAAGCTATGACTAACCACATTTTGATGCTCTATACTTAAGAAACCAGCTATTTCCATTTTATTTGAAGTTACTGGTGATTTTCTGACATTTTATTTAGTGACATGGGTTAATTCCAAATTCATCAAGAGATTTTCATAACTGGGATACATTAGGTTACTATAGCAGCAAGTTAGCATTTCTAATAAATTCTAGAGATCCTGCTGTTAATTCAGTAGCATGATATGACAGATTTAATCTATGGCAGTATTTTAGCACTTAGGTATATAGAATTTCACGGGAAACATGGGTATCTGCTCTAATAGCTTGTTAGTTGAATTAAGTACCAGAAAACTTATGTTCTTGGGAACTGCTTTTATTTAATTTGATTATGGTATTACTTTGAGCCATAAACATTTTCTCTTTTTTTCAGGTTTTATTTAATTGGGTTTTGTTTGTTTGCTTTGTTTGTTAAAATATACATGGGTTTTGGAAAGGCATTTTGATTATTTCTTTTTATTTTTTATTAGTAATAGCTATTACAATAGAATATCCCAAATTTATATTTTGGCTTTCAGTACTCTGATTGTCTATTTCTTTTGTATATATTCTACTATTTAAATTTTAAACTGAACTCTTTCTAAAATATAACTGTATTACATACAGTTTTAGAAGGAAATTTGTATTTTCCTACCTTCTACTCATCCTTAGAAGAATGGCTTTCGACCCCTCACATTCCTGTTTCCATCTATATAAATCCTTGTTTTCCTCTGAGACTCATAAAGACTCTTCTGCAAAAGCTGACTTGATCCTTCAGGTTCTATGTGACCTTCTTTCTTTGAAATAAATGTCTATACTCTACAAGAGGCCCTTATCATTCATCACTTAAAATTAAATCTGATTCTCCCGCTTCTGTAGGTCAGAAACCAATTCTTAAATATTTTTATATCCATAATGCAGTACCTAATATAGTGCCCAGCACAGAGGTTAACATATAATAGATGAACAGTGTAATTTTGAAAGAATGACTGATTGTTGTTTTCTTTGTGAGCATATGACTGCTCATGTGTAGACTATATTTTCCATCTTCTCATGACTCTAACCATATGATTGGCTTACTGCCAGTGGAGTTCAAGCAAAATTGCTATGGGTATTCACATCTACTTTTATTTTATTTTTATTTTTTTCAGAGAGAGAGAGAAAAAAAAAAGAGAGAGAGTAGGGTAGGCAGAGGAAGAGGGACAGAGAGAGAGGATCTTAAACAGGATCCACACCCAGTATAGCCCCTGATGTGGGACTTGATCTCATGACCCTGAGATTATGTACTGAGCTGAAATCAAGCATTAGACACTTAACTAACTAGCCACCCAAGTACCTCTCATATCTACTTCCTAAAAAGAAAATACTTTGCCCCCCAGCACAGAGGCCTAAATTCTCGTGGGGGTTAATGAAACAACTATTTACTGGAAGCAATCCTGTATAATGGAAGTGATCCATTTCCAGAGAAATGGAGCTGTTTTTTTTATTTAAAATGCACATTTCAGGACTATTGTTTGAAAGAGAAACAGCAAGAATAACAAAGCCTTTTTTATTCTTTAACCTGTTTTATTGGGTCTCTCTCTCTCTCTCTTTTTCATTTTTTTTCTTTTTTATAATAGCCTAGCTTTAACTTAATTAATTTAATTAATAAAATGAATCAACTTGAAATATTCGAGAAAAATACTTTATACTTTTTAGCATCCATTTACATTGACTTCATATACCCTAGTTCCCTATCAAATACTCAGAGAATCTGAATAATTATATAACACATATTTATATAAGGCAAGTTGATTTAATACTTGTAGAAAAGCCAGTCTATTGAATATTAGGAAAATACAAATAAAGACTATTTTGCACTACCACCTTGGGAATAAGGTAATCTTATTTAAAATCATTTTATAAAATCTCTGAAAATTATAATTATCCATGAACTATTAATATCATAAATTTTATGAAGGGAATAGTTCAAAAAGTTATGTCTTAAAATGGCATTTCTGTTAGAAAGCAGACAGTGGTTTAGGAAGTTGCTCACAAATCATGTATTGAATTTGTTATTCAGGACTTAATATCACTGAGTTTTTAAAAGGTTCTGCTTTAATGATATATAATTAGCTTAGTGAGATACATCTTTTAAATGATTTATAAATATTAACAAATTTGTTTCCAAAAGAACATTCTTGTAATAAAACCATAAAACTGAACCAGTGATTTAATATTCTATTTTACCAAGAAAAGAATGATTCTGGACATAGGTTAGTACTATTAATTGGGAGGTGTCTACTTTTTAATAAAATATGAGATAAAGGAAATAGTAATAAAGCAGAGCTTTAAAAAAAAGAGAGAGAGAGAGAGAGAGCGAGAGAGAGAGAGAGCAAGCAATCAGTGAGAGGGGCAGAGGGAGAGGGAGAGAGAGTATCTTAAACGGGCTCCATGCCCAGCATGGAGCTTGATGTGAGGCTTGATATCAGGACCCTGAGATCATCACCTGAGCCAAAGTCAAGTGTCCAACACTTACCCAGCTGAGCCACCTAGGCACCCCATTGTAGAACTCTTTTTAATTTCATATCACCAAAATCTGAAATTTCATCAGTTGTCTCTAAACACATTTTTCAGCTGTTTCTAGTTAAAGGAAAAAGGGAAAAGAAAGTGAAAATATGAGTCATAAACCTATCTAATTACTTTAATCACAATAGATTAAGTTTCCAGATTAAGTTAGCATTTTTTTCCTCAGGAATAAGTGATCTTTAGTTAATATTAAGTGGATACCAAATACTCTGTATTACTTGAGTAGTCTGTCATGTTTGCACTATCATTACTTTTAGGTGGTCGCATATAAACCGATGTATAACTATTGATCATTATTGTAGAAAAAATAGATCCTAATTTTTGTTATCTCCACATATTGACAGTTTTTATACCTTAAATGTGGGTGTGGAGGCCAAAAGTATTTTGACTAATTTCAAATATCTTCTCTGAAATTTTGCTTTTTGCTTCATGGCACCTCGATCAAAACATCTAATTTAAAATTGTGTTTTATTACAAAGATATGGCCCGCTAAAGGGAATGGACAAAGTGACTTATATAGGTCTAATGATATTTATTTAGTAAACATTTGGGTGAATTTACCGAAGACACAAATCCCAGAAGACTCCAAGTCATATTGTACAGATTGTGTCTCATGAAGTCATAGTCTATACACCAAAAGAACTACATTCTTTCTCATTTATATAGACAGAAATATGGGGAACATATACACAAAGGGATCTTAAGAACATTGGCTTATAGTCATATAGTATATATAATCTATAACATAGATTATATATTCTATAATATAATCTTTATACAATATATAATATAATATAGATTATAAAGTTATATTGGGCCAAACCTTTTGCTATCGGTCCACTAAGCAGAGATTCTGCATTCAGTGCTTTAGTCTAAATAGTTAAAGAGGTCCCCAACAGCTTTGTTGGCTGCCTGAAACATGGACCCAGGGATATCCTACACTCTAATGAGATGGAAATTCCAGACTACTTTATTATACAATAGAAGAAGGTGTCAAAAAACTTAGGAAGGTTGGAAGGTTGGAGTGGATTTTTATTGCAAGTTCACTCACCTGTGAGATTCCAGAGGACACTATTTTTTAACCTGACTCTGAGAAATAATTTTATGATAGGAGCCTTAGAAATATTGAAATGGGGGCGCCTGGGTGGCTCAGTGGGTTAAGCCGCTGCCTTCAGCTCAGGTCATGATCCCAGAGTTCTGGGATCGAGTCCCACATCGGGCTCTCTGCTCAGCAGGGAGCCTGCTTCCTCCTCTCTCTCTCTCTGCCTGCCTCTCTGTCTAATTCTGATCTGTCTGTCAAATAAATAAATAAAATCTTTAAAAAAAAAAAAAGAAATATTGAAATGTTCTGTGGCTTCTTGCCTCTGTAGGCTAGAGATTAGAACAGGGACTGCTATCATCAAATCTGGATCCCTAATGCAATGGGGATAATAAGGGCCCCAATTAGCAGAGGCCTAGTGGCTTCACTTAATCAGCAAAGACAAGACAGGTGTGTTTACCATAAGGGACAGCAGAGATGAGAATTTCATAGAACAGTCTGACTCACTGAGACCTAAGGAATTGCCTAGATGATCATAGTGTCTATAAAATATAAATAGGTAGGCAGTCTATTAAATTCTTTCTTCACCTGTAAAGGTGGGGATGTTCTAAGTCTTGCGAACATTAGTTTAATTTGAAAAACTAAAATATAGTCATAACCTCACAATAACTTCCCCAGATTTGAGCCAGTTTATAGACTCAGACTACTTTGAATATAAGGGAAGCTGGACCTCCTTAATAAAGAGCACTACTACACTGCTCAAATTTTATAGCTAGTCTTTCTCCCAGCCTTACCCAAAAGGACTTACAGCCATGTACTAGGTTGACAGTGCATCAGTTAGAGGGAAATAATCAGACTTCTGGGGATATGCTGGACAACTAGCTCTGAACTTAACACTAATTTCTGAAACCTCAAAATGTCTCTGTGGTCACCCAGTCAGAGAAGGGGATTAAAGAGGTCAAGTGATCAATGAGATTTTAGGTGAGATACAGCTCACAGTGGTCTTATTGGCTCTCCAAACACATCTAGTGATTATTTCCACATTCTGTAACTTGTAATTGGAATAAAAATATTCAGCAAAAGGCAGAATTCCCATATTAGTCCCCTGACCTATGGAATTTGGTCTATTTTGGTTGGAAGGACCACATGGACACTACTAGAATCACGTTTACCTACCAAGAAATTAACCAAAAACAATGCCACAATCCTGGAGGGATTTCAAAGATGAGTGCCACCATCAAGGACTTGAAAGATGCAGAGATGATTATTTCTACCACATCCACCCAGTTTAGCTTGCTTATTTGGCTTGCATAGAAAATGGATGGATCAGAAAATGACAGAAGAGTTTAACAATCATGTGGTGATTCAAGTTGCAGTTGCCATTCCAGATAGTTTCATTGCCTGAACAAATTAACACACCCTTGGTACCTGGGAGGCAGCTATTGATCTGGCATTTTTTAAAATACCTGTTAGTAAGCTACCAGAAATAGTTTGCTTTCAGCTGAAAAATCAGCAATACAGCACTGTCTTATCTCAGGGTTTTATCAACTATCAGGCTCTTCATCATAATTTAGCTAGGACCTTGGTTGTTTTTCCTTTTTACAAGATACCATGGTGGTTATATTACATTAATGCTATTATGCTGATTGGACCAGGTGAGTGCTCAGTAGCAATTAATCTAGGTGTATGGGAGAGACATTGTCTGTCAAAGGGTGGGAAATAATGTCCTCACTCCAATTTAGGGGATTTCCATCTCACCAAAGTTTCTAGGGGTCCAGAGGTCAGAGGTTTTTTGGGTATCCCCTCTAAGGTGAAGCATAAGTTGTTGCATCTGGTCCCTCCTAAAACCAAGGAAGAGGCACAACACTTTGGGTTTTGGAGGCAATGTATCAGTCTTTTGGGTGTGCTACTCCCAGCTGTTTTACCTGACCCCCAAAGCTGCTGCTTTTTACAGGGACCAAAAACAACAATAATAACAACAACAACAAAACTGCAACAGGGCTAGGCTGCCATGCAAGCTGTGTGTGATTAGTACATGTCAGTTACTAAAATAATTTTTCTTTTGGGGCGATCATAAAGATGTAACTGGTTCTAAATCTTATTAATATTCAACAAATTATGAAATTTTCCTTATATGTCTATTTTCATATAATGCTTCTCTATCTAATTAAAGAGATGACTAAAAATAGACATGGCTACTCTATGTGTTGTTATTTTTCCTGCATATGGTACCTCATAATCAGCAAGTAACTTTCTGCTTTTTATGACTATATCCAAATAAATGGCTCTTGCTTCTGCCTTAACATTTAAAAATATACAATTTATTGAAATCCATCTTACTGTTTTCTTGTGATCATTCCTGATAAGAAAATTTTCATGGTGTGTAACTTTGAAAATGCCCTTCTCTGGCAGTCAGCTTTTCTTGGCAATGTTATTTGCTAGCATTAAACCACATAATCGGGGCCAATTTAAAGTCTAGGCACCAACCTCTAATCTTACTATATAGTAGTTATTCCCTTGGAGATATATATATGTGTATATATATAAAATCTTTATTTCATAAATTCTGCATAGCTTAGAACATAGAATCGCTAAGTATATTATGCTACTGTAGATAACATTTCATATAGTATTTTCCAAAAGGAACTTTGCATGTATCTCATAATACCTGGTAATTTAGGACACTAGTATTGCAGGTCACTCTGACCTGCTACACTAGTGTGTGACAGGAGAGGGAACTGAAAGGAAACCTATATATACATAATGCTATTGTATATCTCATACAGAAGAGCTCAACTACAAAGTAGAGATGAAATTGATTTTAATAAGGAGATTCATATTTGATAACTATTACATACGCTTTTCAATAAGTTCAGTATTGAACTTTTTCACTATTTCTCTACAACTGTGACAGGATACAACATTTCAACTGTGAGATAGTGTATTATTAGTATGAGAATTAGAGTAAGTTTTCTTGGACATTTTCCATATTATCTATGCGTGCCTCAGTCTTTACCTTGAAATGGTATGTTAAATCTGAAATATGAAGGAAAAAATGTGAGGATTTTTACTTATTTTTGTTTACTTATAAGTACCAGGAAATGACTGATGGCATTCATTTATAGTGCACAGCACATAATAGTTCAGCATTTACATGTGTTCCATTGCCATTGTGACAACTGTATTATTATTATTAGCTTACCTACCAAATCTAATTTCCTGATTGCTTCATGAGGAAATGAAGACATCGGTGCCAATAAGGGTGGTATGGAGAAAAAGAAACACAAAACTAAAGAAGAGATACCATGCCATATTTATAGGCTTTTAAAATCCTACCTCCTACCTCCCATTGTACTTTGTTGACTGATTTCAATCTTGTGCAGTATAAGGGAACTAGAGGAGGGGTGCCTGGGTGGCTTATTTGGTTGGTCGTCTGCCTTTGACTCAGGTCATAATCTCAGGGTCCTGGATCAAGTCCTGCATCGGGCTCCCTGCTCAGTGGGGAACCTGCTTCTCCCTCTCTTCTTTGTTCCTCACCCTGCTCATGCTCTCTTTCTCTCAAATAAATAAATAAAATCTTGAAAAAGATAAAGAAAGTAGAGGAAAAAATAAATATTGTTAGGTAAAAATAAAGAAGCTTTATCTCAGTCTGTCTGTATGCAGGCACAGATGGGAAGGTAAGTGAAACTTGTTTTAAAACATGATGGCTGGGGCACCTGGGTGGCTCAGTGCCTTTGGCTCAGCTCATGGTCGCATCTTTAAAAAAAAAAACACATGTTGGGGTGCCTGAGTGGCTCAGTGGGTTAAGCCTTTGCCTTCGGCTCAGGTCATGGTCTCAGGGTCCTGGGATCGAACCCCACATCAGGCTCTCTGCTCGGCGGGGAGCCTGCTTCCCTTCCTCTCTCTCTCTGCCTGCTTCTCTGCCTACTTGTGATCTCTGTCTGTCAAATAAATAAAAAAATAAATAAAAATAAAAAATAAATTAAAAAACAAACAAACACATGCTGACTGACCCAAATTTAACTTGTGAATATTAACCTCAAATGGGCCCTCAATTCTTCCCAACAATCATATTTTGATTCTCATTTCCTTTCAGTCTCTCTGCCTTCCTGGAAAATGATTCCACACTCTACTCTTTTACTCTTCACCATTTCCTCCCTATTGACATTCTTAGTTCAATTTGCATCCTACTTCAGGAAACGAGTTCCGCACTCTTTTGCCATCTTGCTCTTTCTAAGGAAATGGACATTCTCTGATTGAGTGGAATCCCTCGAGATGCACAAGAGTCTGGGACATCACAACATTTTTGTTTTCAGAAAGAGAGGAGAAAAAATTAGAAAAAAAAGGCGGAAAAGGATTGGCCAGTGAAGAAGATATAAGCAGAATAGTGTATCTCCTCAGAAACACAGTAAAGAAAGGATTTCAGTAAGTACAGAAATATTTACACAGATAGTATAAAATACTCAAGAGTTTGAATTCATAACTAAAAGGTAGCTATTAGATTTAACGATATTAGATATCTTTGATAAGACAGTCTGATGAATATTTGGAGTGGACTAAAAAAGGGATAGAAAGTGAGGAAATAAAGACAATTTGTCTGTAGTTTTTTAAAGACTTTGGTATAAACTTTAATAGAAATGAGAAGAAGGAATAAAAAACAGCAAATGGAAACTAGAGGGAAAGGACGTAGTGTGTAAGAGGAATTATAATTTTTAATTTTTTTTAAGATTTATTTATTTATTTGAGAAAGAAAGAAAGCATGAGTGGGAGGGGCAAGGAAGAGGGAAAGAGAATCTCAAACAGATTCCCTGTTAAGTGTGGAGCGAGAGGTGGGTCTTGATCTCATGATCCTGAGATCATGACCTGAGCTGAAATCACGAGTTGGTTGGTCATCTGACTGCATCACCCAGATGCCCCCAAAAAGAACTATTTTTTTTTAAAGAAGAGAAATATCACAGCATGTTAGATGGTAATGGACAACCAGTAGCAATGAAAAAAAAAAAAAAACCGATAATGCTAAAAGGTGAAGGTGTTATGAGGGAACAGAACACCTGAAAATACTAAAGGAAATGAAATAAAGTGCATGAGCTGTTAGTTTTTGTTCTTGCCATCTATCGCTACATAAAATATGTAGCAATATATCAATTCAAATATACTGATTTAAAATAGGAAACAGTAGGGCGCCTGGGTGGCTCAGTGGGTTAAGCCGCTGCCTTCGGCTCAGGTCATGATCTCAGGGTCCTGGGATCGAGTCCCGCATCGGGCTCTCTGCTCAGCAGGGAGCCTGCTTCCTTCTCTCTCTCTCTCTGCCTGCCTCTCAGTGTACTTGTAATTTCTCTCTGTCAAATAAATAAATAAAATCTTTAAAAAAAAAAATAGGAAACAGTATATTATATCGCACAGTTTTGTGAATTGAAAATTGAAGCAGTCCTGGGCTGCCTGGTTCTCTTAACTTTAGGAGCTGTTGAGAGGAATTACATGATGTTAATTATCTGGCAGAGAAGCTCATCTGGAGGGCTAAAATGACTTCTGTCTCAGATTTGGTGCCTTGGCGGGGATGACTAGAAAGCTGGGTTTAGCTGGGATGGTTGACCAAGTGTCTTCACATAGCCAACCCAACAGAGCAATCCACAGCAGTCAACGATCTTACATGTGGCTTAAGGACCTGAAAGAAATGGGACCAAGAGTGGCTCAGCAGAAGCTGCGTAGCATCTTATGACCTAGCTCAAAATGCACAGAACTTCACTCTGTTGGGATTTATTAGCTAAGCATGTTCCTACACCCAGTCAGATCAAGGGAAGGGAAATACAAGTTTACATGTTAATGGGAGGCATAGCAAAGGATGTTCAGTTATTTTTAACCTATAAGAACATGCATAGGAGAAGAGAGAGCTCACATGTTTTCTGTTGAGGATAAGTAAATCACGTAGATACCGATACCAGTGAATTGGGTAGCTTGCTAGTTGGAGAATTAGACAGTATTTTTCTGAGAAGTTCTATTTTGTTTCCATAAAAAAGAAATGATAGCTTCCTCCAGGTTTTACTAGATGTTAAATATTAGAAAATTTTAATCTATTGAAGGATTCAAAATGCTCTTACTTTAAACATGTTTAAGTAATTATATACTTAGATTTTCTATGGAATGATGCCATTAAACATTGTTACTAAAATCACTTTGTGTTTTAGATCTAGTCACTTTATTGATATTTTCTTTTGAAATACATACATTTTGATATTTATATTAAATTTTGAATTAAAGTTTAAATTATATTTTATTTGATGCATACCAGGTTTTAGCATATTGCAACTTTTGGCAAACACATTTTTTCCAAATTAGCTGGCATTTGTGAAGTACTTGAATATTAACACAAAACAAGGTAGTAAGGTTGAGCTCAAACGACATATTGATCATCCTCCACATAGTCTCATTGTTTTTAATTAAGTCCTTTTAACTTCCACGTGTGTGTGTGTGTGTGTGTGTGTGTGCGCATGCCTGCATCTGTTGTAAGTTGGTGAAAGGGAAAAGCAATTGCAGAAGTAAGGAAAGTGAGTTGTCTAGAAAACCTGAAATTCTGGAGAAAAAGTAGCACTGAGTAGCATGTACAACTGGTTGGTCAAGAAAAGACTAAAAGAAGTAGAGGGGAGGGAAGTTAAGAGAAAAATCCCAAGATACAGTAACACTTACTGTCACAATTTGTCACATATTTTCCATTGCTAAGATACTCCTCATCCTTCTGAAATAATTAATAACCCACATGAAAATTGGTATGTGTGAAGGAATAAGAATGGCTGGCAGGATTATAACCAAGTTAGGTGGTCTGATGAGATACACTTTCATATGAAAGAGAGAGTGAACAGTCTACTATTACCATTTTTCCAACTCAGAATTAATAAAACAGTTTGATAGCAATTAAATAAACCCAATGTTTTATGTCTATTAAAGTAAAATCAAGGAACATTATTTGCTTTAAAATTAAAGACATTGAAATTATACAAAGTATCCATTCAACTTGCTAATTTTGACCTAAAAAGTGAAATAGATCATTAAATTTGGGATTTTGAAAATCAAGATGATTTTGTAGCCTTAAATATTCAAAAAGAAGTTCTGATGCCAATTTAAGAAAACACAGAAAGAATTTCAAAATGTATATGACTTCCTCACCAAACTACAGATCAGCTTTCCTGTTGCTGTTTCTATCCCATCTGTGAACAATGTGAAGAAATACAGCTGCTACCAAATTACATACTTTTCTTCCTGATTTGCATCTTTATTTCACCAGAGAAATGATAAAGAAATTAAAAAAAAAAAACAAAAACTAAAGCAGATGTCATTGAGAATGTCCAGCTTCTACAACCCAAGTGAGTAGTTTGTAAAATTAGTTTAAAAAATCACAGTAATATATATCCTTCTTTGACTGAATTGCTAAAGGAATCTTTGATTACTGAATATATATCAAAATGTGAATAAATAATATATATATATAATTTATATACACATACCCCAAAGAACTATTTTCTTCCAAATGTGTATGTGTAATGTGTGTGGTGTCTACTAAAGTGGAATTATAAATATGACAAAGAGATGTACACTATGCCTTCTAAAAAAAAAACAAACTGATAAAATAAAGCCAATGGTTGATTTTCCTGCTTCTAATCTTTTACCTACAAACCTTTCATGCTAATAGGAATTCTAATTAAAACAGATCTGCTCATCTCTTTCTCAAAGAGCATGATACAAAAGCCTACTGATATGAGGCCCAATGTATTGTGTCATTTCATACCACTTCACCATATTATTTACCCATAATGTCTTCTCATTTTTTACTTATGTCATTCTTTGTGCTCCAATTCTCTTCTGATGTTTCCTTCCAAACCTCTCATCATTCAAAAGGTCAACTCAAATGCCACATTTGTGTACATTCCTCTGATGACTTATATCTTATCAAAATTATACAACATTGTTTTGTTTATTCCTTAAAACATTTAAATAATTTATCTCATGTTATTGTTAATTTGATGATCTACTCTACATAGTAAAAGTCCAAATTTCTTTAAAATATCTGTGCCCCTGTATCACATATAATTGCTTATACAGAGGCACTCAATATATATTTAATCCATTAAATATATGTAGTCATAAGAAGTAACTGTTACCTGTTTAAACATGATTTATTTAACAGCAGAAGTAGAAGCTAATAAATTGATGATGGGAGAAATAATGCTAAATTTACCTTAACTAAATTTAGAAAGTAGGACATGTACAAACAACCTTTGCGTCTAGGAATATTTTTTGATAATATGTGTTTTATCTTAAGAATTTTTCCTTAATTCTTTCTCTTCCTGATTGCAGACTATTACAAATTTTATTGCCAGTTCAATTTTTCTAATAAAAAAATAAGCAGTATAAATTTTAAAACTCCTTGATTTTTTTTTTATAATTTTCCGCTTGGTGCTTTTACTTTTTTATTGAATGGCCAGTTACACTTAGAAGTGTAAAATTTCTAAAAAACCTAATATGATTCTGATCTGTAGAATGTGCCAAATATCTCATTAAAAAAAAAGTATTATCCCCAATGCGGTAGGGAGCTTTTAATTCTAAATACTTAATTTAATTATGTTTTCATTTTTGTAGCAACTAACTTTGGAATACTTGCTTTGAAAATGGAGGTGAAGCCTCTGTCATATTTTCTTGTTAAAGCTTTAGTAGCGAATAACTTTAATCCATAAGGTCACATTTTATTAAAAATATGCAATGGAATTACATAAATCCAGAGTCTAGAGACTAAGTTAGCATTCCAGGAGTAAAAATCCAAAAAGATGTTTCTAAATAGTACTGGGAGAGATTCTTATAGGACTTTTTATCATAGCTTGGAGTATAATTTTAAAACAAGTTTCCAAATGTTTGAAATAATGGTAACTTTATTGAGATACATGCATAGATTGTTTGAAAGACAATGGAGTATTCTATACGGTTTGTCATACAAAACATTTCTGGAATGCTTTTCACAGCATGCACATTAATCTTCCTTACCTATTTGTTTCTCCAACTCGTTAGTACACTCAACATTGTATTTGATACACCGTGGTATGTAAAAAAGTTTGGAAAATAATATTTGGAAAGCTTTTTTAGGAAAATAAATAAAAAAGAATACTTATCTCCTTTGAGTTACTTTCAATGATAATGATACTTCTAGTGTTGCTAATTATTTCCACTTTTGCTATTTTATAACTGGCAAGATAACTTAATAAAACACCATTTATTAATGCTTCAGGTATAAGTTATATTTCTGTTTTGAGGTAAATATCTGAAGACAATGACTAGGGGTTCCAATGGCTAAAGATATTAATGATTAAAAAAACTTCCTGTGAAAGTTTTCCTTGTGTATTAAAAAGAATAATTTGAAGTGTTTTATGATTTTATTAATTTATACTCATCGTCATAATAAAGCAAATAATAACCATAGTACATTTATACATTTCTTAATTTTATTTCAGAAAAATGGTCTTAAGATTTTAAAAACAATGTATATAATTTCAAACATTATAAAGTAAGGGTATTTTCACATACCGAAAGTAAGTTAGATACCCACTTAACATAAATGTCCACATGCTTTGCAAATACTGCACTCAAAAGAACCATCTATCACTTATTACTCCCTACCTGGCCACTTTTCAAAAGATGTAATCTGCAGCTTGATTCCTGTATTTGAAACTGTGTACAACACTCATCATTCTTATTAGTTCTAACTGAACTTCATAAGTAGCAGCTAAGAGGATATATTGTAATTTTTCTAGCTTTTATAAAATATTACTTTTCCAATAAAATATTTTTAAAAGGTGAGTTTGTATGAATTAATAATGTTACTTGATTATTTACATGAGATAAAGTTTTTACATGAAATAAATTTTATATGAAATAAATTTATGCAGAGATAATTTGAGACATCATTATTAAAATGACAGGACTATAGGAAGATTGTATTGCTTTGGTTACAGCATACTTAATTCTGGTTCATTATTACTTAAGTGAATTGAGATGGTATTTTAAACCTTGAACTCTGCAAAAACATTTAACATGAAACTTAACTTCTTCCATTTCCCCTATTAAGTATATAGAATCAACTTTCCTACATTTTGATTCAAGCGTTGAGTATTATCCAGGTTTATAATAATTAAGAACATTTAGCCACTTAAAAAATATTGTCAATCAAAGCAGGACAGAATGTCCAATGGAAAAAAGACAGCGTCTTCAACAAATGGTGCTGGGAAAATTGGACAGCCACATGCAGAAAAATGAAACTGGACAATTTCCTTACACCACACACGAAAATAGACTAAAAATGGATGAAGGACCTCAATGTGAGAAAGGAATCCATCAAAATCCTTGAAGAGAACACAGGCAGCAACCTCTTTGACCTCAACTGCAGTAACTTCTTCCTAGGAACATCGCCAAAGGCAAGGGAAGCAAGGGCAAAAATGAACTATTGGGATTTCATCAAGATCAAAAGCTTTTGCACAGCAATGGAAACAGTTAACAAAACCAAAAGACAACTGACAGAATGGTAGAAGATATTTGCAATTGACATATCAGATAAAGGGCTAGTATCCAAAATCTATAAAGAGCTCAGCAAACTCAACACCCAAAGAACAAATAATCCAATCAAGAAATGGGCAGAGGACATGAACAGACATTTCTGCAAAGAAGACACCCAGATGGCCAACAGACACATGAAAAAGTGCTCCACATCATTCAGCATCAGGGAAATACAAATCAAAACCACAATGAGCTACCACTTCACACCAGTCAGAATGGCTAAAATTAACAATTCAGGGAATGACAGATGCTGGTGAGGATTCGGAGAAAGGGGAACCCTCCTACTCCTACACTGTTGGTAGGAATGCAAGCTGGTGCAGCCACTCTGGAAAACAGCATGGAGGTTCCTCAAAAAGTTGAAAATAGAGCTACCACTATGACCCAGCCATTGCACTACTGGGTTTTTACCCTAAAGATACAAACCTGGTGATCCAAAGCGGCATGTGCACCTACACAAAGGTTTATAGCAGCAATGTCCACAATAGCTAAACTATGGAAAGAACCTAGATGTTCATCAACAGATGAATGGATAAAGACGAGTGGTATATGTACACAATGGAATACTATGTGGCCATCAAAAGAAATGAAATCTTGCCATTTGCGATGACGTGGATGGAACTAGAGGGTATTATGCTTACCAAAATAAGTCAATCAGAGAAAGACAACTATCATATGATCTCCCTGATATGAGGAGGTGGAGATGCAACGTGGGGATAGGAAAAGAACAAATGGAACAAGATGGGATTGGGAGGGAGACAAACCATAAGAGACTCTTAATCTCACAAAACAAACTGAGGGTTGCTGGGGGGAGGGGGGTTAAGAAAGGGGGGTGGGGTTATGGACATTGGGGAGGGTATGTGTTATGGTGAGTGCTGTGAAGGGTATAAACCTGGTGATTAACAGACCTGTACCCCTGGAGCTAATAATACATTATATGTTTATAAAAATTTTTTTATAATTAAAAAAAAAGTAAAAAAAAGTCATTAATAAACAACTTGCAATACATTATATCAAGCATTTCATAGGACATTAAATGGAAACCAGATTGCTGCTACTCTCAAAGAACTGTAAGTTCTAGTAAAGTGTATCAGTTCTGAAGCACTGAAAGTACTTGTAAATTTATCAGTAGCTATAGAGTGGGGGAGAACATGGAAGTAGAAAACAGATGTGGTATGGGGATCAGAAAATATCTCAATAAGAAAAGAGTGGCATCAAAGAGAGGATCAGATTTCCATAGGTAGAGAAAGAGATGGAAGGAAATTTTGACTGAACTGCTTAAAAAATTAGATATTTATCTATATATAATTTATAGCTAAATGTTAGAGTTTGAAATGTCACCCCCAGTTGTTAGAAAGGTATCATGATTAGGCTTGTTTATTATAGAAATTATGGAAGATTTGATTTGGCAATTAGAAATAAAATTTAAGAAGAAATAGAGAATGAAATAATCTTAAGCCCAAACTTTACTTATCTACCTAGAGCTTATGTTAGAGGTGTATGACGAAGGGAATGGATCAAATATAAGATAAAAAAATACTCAAGGGCTGTTTTATTACATGCCTCTGTGGAGGTTTAGCAGCAATCATGACAGCAGTTTCAGTAGAAGTTAAGCAGGAAAGGTTGGATACCAAATTCAGAATTCAGGTATGAGAAGTTAACAACGTTGTCATAAAGTAAACAAGCAGAATCAGTTATTTATTGATCCATTTAACTCATTTATTTAACTTTTTTTATTTAACATTTTTTGAAGGGAGCACTATATGCATTAGGAACTGTATGCTAAGTATAGGAAATACTCTAGTCAGGAAGACAGAGATTCCTGTTGCTGTCAGGAACACTTAAATTTTCAGTGGCAGAAATGACATTTTATAATAAACTACAATAGGACGAGAGTTAAGAGAGTGGAGAGACTATGACACTATAAAGCAAGAAAATATCACTTTGGCTTGGGAGGTTTTCTGGAGTAGTGAAGCATCAACTGACACCTTCGGGTTGAGGTGCATTTTTGCCAAGCAGTGACAAAGGGGATGCACATTAGACATTGTTCACCCACAAAGGGAGAAACACATGTGTGTATCCATAAGGACAGATTATAAGAGGATGAAGGAAGAATGTTTAGTAGGGATCTATGGAGACTTCCAGAGATGAGATCCTGTATTCCCTTGTAAATAAAGCAAAGGAATCACTAAAGGATTTTAAGTATTGGACCAAAATAACTTGCTGTTTATTTTTTAAAGCTTGAAAAGCTTTAATAAAGAAGTTTAAGGACTTGGAAGGGCTTGGGTTCTCAGGCCAGAATCCTTAAGCCAGGGCTATAAGCTCCAGGCTCTGGTTAAGGTTATAGGAATGCAGACAAAGCTAAGAAACTCCCTGTGCTTTAAAATCTCTTCTTCCTTGTTGAAGATAAATGGAGACAATTTTGTGCTCAGCCTGAGGTCTGAGGTAGGATAGGGAAACACTGAAGCAGAAAGGAAAAGAAGGGGCCAGATTCATTCTCACTTTTCTTGCTTTTAAGAGTCCGCCTGGCTCAAAGACAGCTATGGCAAAACAGGTATGAATCTGTATTATAAAGATGCTGTCTCTCCAGAATCTAGAAAATAGGATCTGGATAAGGAACAGGAAACTCATCATTAGTGGAAGGAGCACAGGAAATAATAATACTTTGGCCCTTCTTTCCTTCCTCCTAGCTTGATACATGATGCCTGCTGTAATTGTTTCCCTAGATGTCATTGGAGAGTAGCTAACTTCTATTTAGACAGTCTTTGCTGAGGAAAGGGAGTGGGGCTTTGCCATCACTTTAAAGTCAGAGAGGCATTTGAGCAGTCTACACTCCTGGGACCTCTGCTAGCTATGTTTCAAAGCATCCTCCTAGTCTGGGGGGTATCTTGTTCTACCTTTAGGAGTTGCAACACAGGCATTTAGAGAATTGGTTTGAGAAGTGTGAACCTGCTGAAATCATTGTGGCTTACATCTGCATTCAGAAAGAAGAGGGGAATATGTATTTTAAAAAATAACAAACTGAGGGTTGCTGGGGGGGGTTTGGGAGAAGGGGGTGAGATTATGGACATTGGGGAGGGTATGTGCTTTGGTGAGTGCTGTGAAGTGTGTAAACCTGGTGATTCACAGACCTGTACCCCTGGGGATAAAAATATATGTTTATAAAAAATAAAAAATTAATAAAAAAATAAATTAATTAAAAAGTAATCACTGTATGTATATAGGAAATAAATTGTTTGAGGAAGAAAAAAAAAACATTTCCAAGAAAATAATTGAAAACAATTTAAGAAACAATTTTAAAAAGTGTATGCAGAACTTGATGTTTATTACCTGAACTAAAATAATGTCAAAGGAGTGGGCTGCATTTTTAGGGGCACATGATATACCGAAGATAGCCTTGTTAATGGACTACACAGAGATCATAGATTTATACTAGTAACTACTCAAAGTTATTGTAATTGCTGTGTCTTTTGAGTCGGCAGCAACAACAGTAGCAAAATATTTAGGTGACTTCAACAGAATTGTGTAGGTTTCAAGATCATCAACATCAGGATACCATTAACAGAGACCTGAAGCAGCAAATGAGGTAAATAAGAAAGCAAGTGGCATCTAGAACAAGTATTGATGGTAAATAGGGGAGACAATTTCAAGTGTTTCAGAGAGCCAGTAGGTGCACATTTGATATGAACAGGGATACTGTTAAATAAATTACATAGTTTATTTTTATATAAACTTTTGTGTAGGTATCCAGAAATGTATCCTCTGGAATCTGGTGGACTAGATTTCAAATATTTGAACTTTAAGATAGCAAGTCAAAATGAATTTCTGATCATCATTATAATCTCTTGATCAGCGTATTTGGTATTAACTGAAGGTGGCTATGTGTGAGGTTCTGCAATGTTGATTTCTTGATCTACTGTCTTCCAAATGCTAATAAAAATAGAGCATTCATGGAGAACGTTTGCAGATTAACTAGGACTGGCTGTGGATGCCTACCATCTGGTGCTACAAAGCATGGATGGATTAGTTATAACAGCAGAGAGAATGAAATGCTTTACACAATCAGATGGTAAAATGGCAATAGTGATCTGTGCACATAATCGAAGTACAGTGTGGGGTAAACAGAAATCTGGCAGCCAGAAACCAAAGAAAGAGCTAGAGTAATTCTACCTTTGGAATACTTCCAAATTAATATTGTTGGTACATTACAATGTCCAACTGGGAACAGCATGTACTATATTCCATTGGAAAATTAGAATTTAGAGATGTGGTTGTTGCTTTTATTTTCAACTAACTGTAGGATTTGCTAGCACAGCAAATATTACACTGGGATTTTTACAAATAAAACAATAAAATAAATTTATTATTCTATGCCTGCAAACCTAAGACAGCATAACTTAATAGGAGATGCAAAAACAAAAATATAAACTAAAGATCAATGGATAGATTTAAGGTACCTAACAATTTTGGGAAGTTAGCATTTTATGGCATACTCAAAAGGAAGAAACAAAATCACAATTGAGGGAGTAGAAAGCAAGACATCTTTTATATTTCTAAGGGAAGTATACATAGAAAAATATTTAAACCAATCAATGAAGATTGAAGAGATTCCTAAGAAAATGAAGATAACATTTATCTAAACTCACACATCACACACACACACACACAACACTTGCACGCAGAAGAGATCGTTTTACGGATGAACATACATATAGTGATTAAATTTCTTTTAATTGCTAAATGCATATGTCAATAAATTATCAATAAAAATTTTATGTATGTGTCTGATTTATTGCTAGTAAATTGTACTTTGTAAATCAGACACATCTATAAAATTAATAAGACTTATAAATATATTAAGACACGAAACCAAAAAATACAAGGTCGTTAAAGATGTATGTCAGACACAAAAAATGAAAGAGAAAAAGTTGACCATGAGAATATTTGAGTGAATTAGTTATAACCCTAGGAAACAGAAACAATGAATAATTGGCTATGAAATGTGGTCAATGAAAGGTACTTGTGATCACAGGCACAAGAAAAAATTAACTATTCTTTCTGATAGCAGCTTCAAATAACCAAGTCACTTCAAATAACATGATTTATAATGAATAAAGCAAAAAGAGAAAAAAATGGCTTTATGTTTCACTGTTAAAAGAATGTAAGAATTAGTTACATCAATTTGTTAAGCAACATCTTAAGGGAATTATCTTAAGGGAAATATACAATTAAATGAATTCAAGTAGTTAAGATAGTTGAACATGTATCCAAAAGCTATGTACATTCTCCTAACAAATTGAAAAATGTTCAGAATTTAAAATTCTTTTTAAAAATTTTTTAAAGAAGTAAGTTGTTTAAAGTGTCAGGGAACAGGTTTAGACAGTTGGTCCTGAAGGGCTGGAACAAAGAACCCTTGAAGCATTTCATATCTACAGTGCATAAAAGGGAGTGGAACATAAATGCTGAAGTTGTAGTGGTGTAAATATTCAAAATAGTTCCTCACAAATAAAAGTGACTTAGGTAAAACTTGGAATATAGAAACAAGCATGAATATAGAGGCAACTGTGTTTCCAGGGCCAGGAAGATAAGATATAGAAGAAATAGGGAAGCAGAAGAGATGAATGAAACAGAAGGCAGTCTGGAACATCTCCAGTGATAATGAGAAGTATGCATCATGGGATTTTCATGACCCTACCAGATTTGCAGAGGATCTTAGTCTCTTTGCTGGATCATGATCACTTAGACCTTGCCATTTATACAAATGACCTTTCCTAGTTGGACAGACCTGTGCCTTACCTTTTAATATACTCTGTTTACTGCAGTGGTTTTCTAAATAATTTTTAGGAGTGGAAACTTCCCCTTTAATCCTTACCCCAGCACACACATTCAATTTTTTACTTGAAACCCAGGAACTGAATTACCCTAGTTGAAGGGTGGGAAGTAATCTTTACTTAAAGTTAATTGATAGTAAATAACATCTACAAAATGCTTTCACAGCATCATCTATCCTAGTGTTTGACTAGGTAATGGGCACCGTATTCTAGCCAGGTGTGACCTCCTGTTACAGAGGGACTTCTTTTATCTTTTGTCTTAGGAACTTATTGAAGTATTGATATACCTTGTTGAGAAGATTCAGCAAGTTACAACAGTACAGTTAAAAGATTTAAGTCTAGAACAGCTAAGGCAAACATGGAAACTTGTAACATGTGCCAGGGAAGTCAAGGTACCTGTATACGAGAATTTGTACTTATCCATCTGTTATATGCTGAACAATTAAAGCTACAAATGCTCTGTCTCAAGAAAATGGCTCCTTAAGAAGACCACAGAGATTGACCTCCATCCACTTCAGAAATTATTTGAATAAGGTATTTTCAGCCAGCTAGTCACAGGTCGAGGTAGATAAGACAGAACAAATGTCATAAGCTACATGGAGATGTTTAAACACATCAGCACTGAATAAAATCAAAGACATACTTCTATAAAAGTGATCATGAGTAGAGGGGTAGGCAGAAAGAATTTCTACCATAGTTCAATAGCTTCCGATTTTGGTTAGATAAGTAAATTCCCAAGTACTATGATGGCAGCATAATGCCCTGTATCACTATTTGATTCAAATCAATGTCTCATTTGCCATTATAACCTTATAGAACTAAAAACTTAGTCATTAAAGTGGGACATTTCACATCTTTGGGACATTTCATATCCTATCTTGACACTGCAACCACTAATGCCTGGATCATCAAAGATGTCTTCATACTGTGGCTTTTGGGGGTTATGGAATTTGTTATGCAGATTTGTCAAGATAGCATTACATTCCCTGATGCTTTGAAATGTCTATCTTTTGCCTTTCTAAAGAGGACAACTTGACTTAATTCACATTTTTTAAGAACATTCCAAATACCACATCACACTTAGAAGCTTTAAATGGCAGCCAGTCAGCCATATGTAGAAGAATGAAACTCAACCATTCTCTTACACTGTAGACAAAGATAAACTTGAAATGGATCAAAGACCTCAATGTGAGACAGGAATTCATCAAAATCCTAGAGGAGAACATAGGCAGTAACCTCTTAGATATAAACCACAGCAACTTCTTTCAAGATATGTCTCCAAAGGCAAAGGAAAAAAAAGTGAAAATGAACTTTGGGGACTTCATCAAGATCAAAAGCTTCTGCACAGCAAAGGAAATAGTCAACAAAATAAAGAGGCCATCCATGGAATGGGAGAAGATATTTGCAAGTGACAGTACAGACAAAAGGTTGATATCCAGGATCTATCAAGAACTTCTCAAAATCAACACACACAAAACAGATAATCATATCAAACAATGGGCAGATGACATGGACAGACACTTCTCTAATGAAGACATACAGATGGCTATCAGACACAAGAAAAAATGTTCATCATCACTAGCCATCAGGGAGATTCAGATTAAAACCACATTGAGATACCACCTTACACCAGTTAGAATGGCCAAAATCAGCAAGACAGGAAACAATGTGTGTTGGAGAGGATGTGGAGAAAGGAGAACCCTCTTAACACTGTTGGTGGGAATGCAAGTTGGTGCAGCCACTTTGGAGAACAGTATGGAGATTCCTTAAAAAATTAAAAACAGAGCTTTCCTATGAGCCTACAATTGCACTACTGGGCACCCCAAAGATACAGATGTAGTGAAAAGAAGGGCCATCTGTACCCCAATGTTTATAGCAGCAATGGCCACGGTTGCCAAACTGTGGAAAGAACCAAGATGCCCTTCAACGGATGAATGGATAAAGATGTGGTCCATATACACTATGGACCTGCCTCCATCAGAAAGATGAATACCCAACTTTTGTAGCAACATGGATGGGACTAGAAGAGATTATCCTGAGTGAAATAAGTCAAGCAGAGAGAGTCAAGTATCATATGGTTTCACTTATTTGTGGAGCATAACAAATAACATGGAAGACATAGGGAGATGGAGAGGAGAAGGGAGTTGAGGGAAATTGGAAGGGGAGGTGAACCATGAGAGACTGTGGACTCTGAAAAACAATCTGAGGGTTTTGAAGGGGCGTGGGGTGGGAGGTTGGGGGAGCCAGGTGGTGGGTATTAAGGAGTGCATGTATTGCATGGAGCACTGGGTGTGGTGCAAAAACAATGAATTCTGTTACACTGAAAAGAGGGCACAGATTGCATGGAGCAGTGGGTGTGGTAAAAAAAATAATGAATACTGCTTTTCTGAAAATAAATAAATTAATTTAATTTTAAAAAAAGAAATACAATAAATAAATAAATAAATAAATGGTGGTGAAACCAGCTTGATTTTTCCCTTTGTGCATAGATTTTTGTGTTGATTCTACGTTAAGCTAGGTCAAGCCCTGGCATTTTGATGTACATAGGTGCTGTGGAAATTTGTTTCTAATTGTTACAACCATTATATAATTATTGCTATATGATAAGGAATCTTTATGTAAAAGGCAGACCGTCTATAATTTTGATTCAAGTTTGTGATTTTAAACATGTTTTCACCAATCTGTGAGATTCACTGGGATGTTTTTCACCTAGTTTTTAGCATTTATGAGATTGCAGTGGTTTACTCTAATGCCACTATAGCAAATACTCAGTACTATTATCTGGTATTTGCTGTTTTCTTGTCTTCATTCTACTTATTTTTGTCACTTTAGTCTATCAGAAGCATGCACCATAGATATTGAAAATAAGCTGTCTTCTCCTGTTTCACTCTCTTTTCCATTTAGTGTGATCAAATACTGTATCTACAGGGACATTCTCTCTATTACAGCAGCTCACCCATGCTACTACATTTAGTTATTTTAATTGTAGGATCACTGAATAGCCCGTTCAGTGGGTAGTTTACTTCCAGGGAAATACAGATGCTCCTTAATGTCTGAGAGGTATGTATTAGCTCGCAAGATTAATTCTGTCTTTGTTCCCAAATTCAAAACATTTCCAAACAAGGCACTTAGTATTTCCTTTGAGGCTATGAGTGGGGCCTTACTTCAAAAGATGAATTTTCTCTTTTTTATTCTTTTGGTGACTTTTGATGACTTTGAAAGAAAGGATGAAGTAAAATGTTATTATTCCACTATATTTATTCAAAACCTATACTTCACATATTTATTTGTGTACTTATGTATTGTTTATCTCTTACATATACTACAAATTCCTGGAGGATGGAATTTTATTTCTTGCTCTTTATTTTCTTGGTAAAAAACTAACAATATGTTTTCTATATTTGAGGAATCCAATGAATAATTATAAAAGGTTAAAATAGATGTTGAATTGTTATTACATCATTAAGCTATTATATATTTTCTTAATAGATATAAGAACACAATTGAATACTTCATGTTATGGCTTATACTAAACTCGTCTATTCTTTTTGTAAGTATTGAGAGTTCTAAATTATAATTACTCATAAAATCAATAAAATAAAATTTGCCTACAGTAAAAACATAAGTAAAGTAATAGGAACTTGGAAATGAGTTAAAAACCTTATGAAGCTGTGAGATTACATTATTTTTTATTATGTTGTATGGATCTAATATTGTCCATAAGAGTGATGCTTTGTACCCAGTATTGTTTTTATCATGCTGAAAACAACTTAAAGGGTGAATTTTAGTTTCTTTAAAGAGATGTCAGCAAGATGGTGGAGTTTTCAGTCTTTATTCCTCCTACAGAAAAAACAATTTTGACAACCACCCATGGATTAGAGTACCTGTGTGGGAGCCCAGACCATTGGAGAGTTCTCAACACCCCACCAGAACAACAACAACAACAACTCAAGAACAGACACATTGAAGAGGGTAAGAAGGATAATATTACTTTACCTGCATTGTTCTTTCCCCATGGCAACAAAGCTCAGCCAGTAAAGATCCCTCAGTCCCCCATTTCTCTCTTGGGAAAGTGAAAGTGTAATGAACTCCCAGCTTTGCCATCTGACTGGGATACAACAGCACACTCACAAACAACCAATGGATCAAAGAAGAAATCAAAAGAAAAAATCAGATGAGAGTGGTATGTTCAGAGTGGTATGGTCATAAACAAAACAAATAAAATAACACAAGAGAAAAGAGAGAGAATGAAAAGAAAAATTATATCTATATATTTAAACAAATAGAAATGGAAACACAACATACCATGGTATGTAATGTGTTTGGGTGTCTATGGAATGGAACAAAAGCCATTCTAAGAGGGAAGTTTAATAAATGGCAAATTCAGAAAAGAGCCTCAAATAAACAACCTAACTCTATACCTCAAGAAACTACAAAAAGAACAATCTAAGTTCAAAGTTAGCAGCAGAATGGAAATAATAGATTACTGAAGAAATATATGAAATAAATAATAGAAAAAAAACAATAGAAAGAACTGGCTTTTTAAAAAGGAATTAACAAAACTTCAGCTATAATCTATGGAAAAAAAAAAAAAAAGAGTACTCAGGGCGCCTGGGTGGCTCAGTGGGTTAAGCCGCTGCCTTCGGCTCAGGTCATGATCTCAGGGTCCTGGGATCGAGTCCCGCATCGGGCTCTCTGCTCAGTGGGGAGCCTGCTTCCCTCTCTCTCTCTCTGCCTGCCTCTCCGACTACTTGTGATTTCTCTCTGTCAAATAAATAAATAAAATCTTTAAAAAAAAAAAAAAGAGTACTCAAATAAAATTGTAGGTGAAAGAGGAGGACATTATAGCCAATAGCACAGTAATACAAAAGATCATAACAGGTTCTCATGGTCCAATTATGCCAACAAATTGGATAACATAGTAGAAATGGATAAATTTCTAGAAACATACAACATACAAAGACTAAATCGTGAAGAAAACAAACTAACAACAAGTAAGGAGATTGAATTAATAATCAATAAACACCCAACCACAACAAAAAAGAACAATGGCTATTAAAAAAACACCCAGTAAAGTAAACACTAGGATGAAATGGCTTAATGGGGAATTCTACCAAACATTTGAGGGAACATTAATATTAATTCTTCTCAAGTTCTTCCAAAAATGTAGAAGGGGAGGAAAAAATTCCAAACTCATGTTATGAGGCCAACATTACTGTGATTTCAAGACTAGACAGGATACAATAAGAAATTATAGGCCAATATCTGTGATGAACATAGATGTAAAAATCATAAACAAAATATTAGTAAGTGGAATTTAATAGCACATTAAATGGATAATATATTATGATCAAGGGGGATTTATTCCTGGTGCAATGATGGTTCAAAAATGCAAATCAATAAATGTGACATATCAAATGTAATTTAAAAACGAGCAGAAGAGATGAATAGACATTTTCCCAAATAAGACATACAGGTGGATGACAGACAAATGAAAAGATGCTCAATATCACTCATCATCAGGGAAACACAATCAAAATTGTTGTGAGCACAGCAAAGGAAACAGTCAACAAAACAAAAAAGCTAACACACAGAATGGGAGAAGATATTTGAAAATGACACCATAGACAAAGGGCTGATATCCAAGATCTATAAAGAATTGCTCAAACTCAATACACACAAAACAGATAATCACATCAAAAAATGGGCAGAAGACATGAACAGACACCGCTCCAAAGAAAGCATACAAATAACTAATAGAAACATGAAAAAATGTTCATTATCATTAGCCATCAGAGAGATTCAAATCGAAACCACATTGAGATACCACCTTACACCAGTTAAAATGGCCAAAATTAACAAGACAGTAAACAACATGTGTTGGAGAGGATGTGGAGAAAGGGGAACCCTCTTACACTATTGGTGGGAATGCAAATTGGTGCAGCCACTTTGGAAAATGGTGTGGAGATTCCTTAAAAAATTAAAAATAGAGCTTCCCTAGGATCCTGCAATTGCACTACTAGGTATTTACCCTAAAGATACAGATGTAGTGAAAAGAAGGGCCATCTGTACCCCAATGTTCATAGCAGCAATGGCCCCAGTCGCCAAACTGTGGAAAGAACCAAGATGCCCTTCAATGGACGAATGGATAAAGAAGATTTGGTCCATATACACTATGGAATATTATACTTCCAACAGAAAGGATGAATACCCAACTTTCTTATCAACATGGGCAGGACTGGAAGAGATGATGCCGAGTGAAATAAGTCAAGCAGAGAGGGTAAAGTATCATATGGTTTCACTTACTTGTGGAGCATAAGGAATAACACAGAGGACATTGGGAGATGGAGCAGAGAAGTGAGTTGGGGGAAATTGGAGGGGGAGACAAACCATGAGAAACTAGAGTCTGAGAAACAAAGTGAGGGTTTTGGAGGGGAGGGAGTGGGGGCTTGGGTAAGCCTGGTGGTGGATATTATGGAGGGAACGTACTGCATGGAGCACTGGGTATGGTGCATAAACAATGAATGTTGGAACACTGAAAATAAAATACAATAAAATAAAATGAAAAATAAAATGTGAGCTATATCACCTCACATTTGTCAGAATGGCTAAAATCAGCAACATAAGAAACATCAGATGGTGGTGAGTATGTGAAGAAATGGGAACTCTCCTGCATTGCTGGTGGGAATACAAACTGGTGTAGTCAAATATTATGGAGTTTCCTTAAAAAAATGAAAAATAGAACTACCCTACAATATAGCAATTGCACTACTATTTACCCAAAGAAAACAAAAATACTAATTCTTGACCATGATGTTTATAGCAGCTTTATCTCCAACAGCCAAATTATGGAAACAGTCCAAATGCCCATTGACTGATTAATGTGTGAAAATGTGGGATGGATAGACAGAGAGATAGATAATGGAATATTACCCAGTCATAAAAAAGAATAACATCTTACCATTTGTAATGACATGAATAGAACAAGAGAGTATTATGTTAAGAAAATAAGTCAAAGAAAGACAAATACCATATGATTTCACTCACACATGCAATTTAAGAAACTAAGCAAATGAGCAAAGAGAAAAAATAAAGAGAGAGGCAAACCAAGAAATACCCTTAACTTATAGAAAACAAAATGAGGATTACTGGAGGGGAGGCAGGTGGGGGATGGGTTTAATGGGTAATAGGGATTAAAGATTATACTTTGATGAGAACTGGGTGTTGTATGTAAGCATTGGGTCACTAAATTGTACACCTGAAACTAATATTACACTGTATTAACTAACTGGAATTTAAATAAAAACTTTAAAAAGTTTCATTTACAATAACATTAAAAACAATCATATACTTAAGAATAAATTTAACCAAGGATAAGTAGAGCCATACAGTGGAAACTATCAAAAATTATGAAAGAAATTGAAGAAGAAACAAAGGGGAAAATATTCTGCATTTATGAATTGGAAGAATTAATGTTAAAATGTCCATGCTACCCGAAGCTATCTACAGATTCAATGCAATTTCTATCGAAATTCCAATTAAACATTTTTCATAAAAATAGAAAAAAGAATCCTCATTCCGTATAGCTCCAGATGAACTATAAAAGACCCCAAATAATCAAAGCGATCTTGAGCAAGAACAGAGCTGGAGGTATCATACTGCTTCATTTCAAAAGATACCACAAAGCTATAGTTACCCAAACAATACAGTAATGGTACAAAAAAAAGACACATGGAGTAGCTGGACAAAATAGGGAACCCTGACATAAATCCATACATTTATAATCAGTTGATCTGCAAGGGTGCCAAGATTATGCAATAGGGAAAGGAGAGTCTCTTCAGTAAATGGTATTGGAAGAAAAACTGTACATCTACATGCAGAAGAATGAAACTGGACCTTTATCTCACACTGTATAAAAAATGAACTCAAGATGAATTAAGGTCTTAAACATAAGATCTCAACTATAAAACTACTGGAAGAAAACATAAGAAACAAATCTCATCACTAGTCTGGACATGATTGTTTGGATATGACCCCCAAAGCACAGGCAATGTAAGTAAATACGACAAATAGGATTGTTTCAGAAGAAAAGCTTCTGCACAGAAAAAGAAATAACCATAATCGTGAAGAGACGATTTATGAAATGGCTGCAAATATTTGCAATCATACATCTGATAAGTGGTTAAAATCCATAATGTATAAGGAATTTAATTCAATAGCAAAAAACCACAAGTAATATGATTAAAAATGGGCAAAGAATTGAAATAGGAATTTTTCATTAGAAGATATACATATGGCCAACATGTATGTAATAAGTTGCTTAACTAATGCTCTGGGAAATACAAATCAAAATCACAATGAATTATCACCTAACACCTGTTAAAATGGATATTATCAGAAGACAAAACATAATATTTGTGCAGATGTGAATAAAAAGGGAACTCTTGTACACTCTTGGTGGGATTGTAAACTGGAACAACTATTATGCAAAGTAATATGAAGATTTCTCAAAAAATGAATAATAAAACTATATGACCCAGCAATCTCACTTCTAGGCATATATTCAAAAGAAAGGAGATCGATATCTCAGAGAGATATCTGCACTTCTATGTTCATTGCAGTATTCACAGTAGTTAAGACATGTAAACAACCTACAACTCCATGGACAGATGAATGGATAAATAAAATGTGACACGTATCTATCTATCCAATAGAATATTATTCAGCCTGAAAAAAGAAGGTAATTTTGCTCTTTGAGACAACGTAGATGAACCTAGAGAATATGCTAAGTGAAATAAGCCAAACAAATAAAGATAAATTCTACTTCATCTCATCTATATGTGGAAGCAGAGAGTAGAATGGTGGTTACCAGGGCCCTGTGTGATAGGAGAAATGGGGAAATATTGAATAAAGGGTATAAAGTTTCAGCTATGCAGGATAAATAAACTCTGGAGATCTAATGTAAAGCACAGTAACTATAGTTAGTAACACTGTATTGTATACTTGAAATTTACTAAAAAAGTAGATCTTAAATGTTCTCACACAAAAAAGTATCTATGAGGTAATGAATATGTTAATTAGCTTGATTGTAAGTATTTTACTATGCATATCAAAACCTTACTTGTACACCTTCAATATATGCATTTTTTTAATTTGTCAGTTATACTTCAATGAAGCTAGGAATAAAGTTTAATTGAGCGACTGGCTTGACAGTGCTTACGAACAAGTGGTTCTTTTGTCATAATAACTTCAGAGAACAACAGTTAAACTTTTTTAAAGATGTTATTTTTTGTAAGTAAATCTCTAAAGTGTGGGGGTCACTTCTTTCAGTGTGGGGATCAAAGCTTACAACCCTGAGATCAAGAGTTGTATGCTCTACTGACTGAGCTAGCCAGGTGCCCCAGTTATTTTTTTTAAAGAAACAAACTGTGTTTATAGACCCAAAGCATGTGAAGTTTGAGAAGTTTTAAGAGAAGTATATTAGCAACAAAATGCCATTTGTAGACTGTTCTTCAGATAAAGTGAAACAAATATAATTTTCCTGTTTTCAACTTTAAAAATTTTCCTCTTATAGGACTAGACTTTAGGTAAATTGTAAAATAAATGAGGCTTCCATTTACAATCCTTGCTGGTTGTAACTCATGACTGACATAATTCCCCATGGCACTGTGGGAACTTACAGTGGGGTAATTTCTCTGGATGGCCTCCCTGGAAATATTTGAATCTTCTTGCATTTATTAACCCTCCACCAAGAGCAAATACCACTGTTAATTGCAGTCTTTTCTCCAGGAATTGATGAGGGTCTAGACTTTTCAGAACAAATGGGTTATAGACTATTTCTACCATTTACCTTCTTAATTGATTTAACTCTTTTTTTTCCACACTGTGTGAATAAACCAAGTGCCAAATACTGAATTGTGCCCACCCCCAATCTCATGTTAAAGCAGTAGTCCCTATTCAGAGTGTGACTGTATTTACAGATAGGATCTTTAAAAAGATGAGGTTAAAACAAGGCCATTAGGTGGCTCTGATCCGATATGACGGTGTCCTTTTAAGGAAAAAAAAAATAATAAGACACACAAAAAGACACTATGGAAGCATGAGCGCAAAGGAAAGACCATGTGAAGACACGAGGATAAGAGGTAGAAGGCTATCTATCAGCCAAGCAGAGAGGCCTCAGAATGAAATCTACCCTGCCAATATGTTGATCTCAGACTTCTGACATCAGCTAGCGTGAGAAAATTAGTATCTGTTGTTGAAGCCACCCAGTCTGTGGTATTTTGTTGTGGTTGCCTTAGAAAATTATCACACCACCTAGCTCTACAACTATTATTTGTGTTTTTACACTTAGAGTGTTCCAGTGTCTGCTCTGATTTCTTATGCACCTTGAATGTCAAGATTCTCTTGAGGAAGGAAGAATAGAAATGGTAAAACTTTAGTTCTCACTCTTACCAGCTGTGTGACATTTTACAATTCACTTAACCTCTCTGGTACTTTAAAGGACAAATACACAGTGGGTATATTGTATACCCATGCACCGTGTCTGCAGTGCCCTCTCACCTCTCCAATCAAATAGTATTTTCAAAAATTATTTTTAATTTCACATCATATTTTATAACTTTTCCAAAGACCCTAAAGCAAATTGACTGTTTCACCTTATTTTCTTCTCCTTTTAAAGGATTTTGTTCTTTACTCCTCTTTAACAATTAACTATTGCATTGTAATTTATCTGTTTAAAAGATATAATTCCTATGTGAAAATCTTAGCTGACCACATCATAGCAGGATTTGCGTCACATAATATAATTATCAGTGAATTCCCAGTATACTAGCACTGTATCAGGAATATATTAGATGTTCAATTAAAAAATGAAGAAGTGAATAAATGAAAGTGTATTAAACATATACAGCTCTATGAATTAAAATTGGGTTTTATATAAAGAAGCCATTCAAAAAGATAATGGATATTCATGAATATGTGATATTTAAAACATACATATTGTATACATATATTTATTAAAGATTTTACTTATTTATTTGAAAGAGAGAATGAGAGGGAGAGAGAATATGAAGCTGACTCTGTACTGAGCAGCGCTCAGTCCCATGACCCTGAGATCATGACCTGAGCTGATCAAAACCAAGAGTTGGACGCTTAAATGATGAACCACCAAGGTGCCCCAAAGATTTTTGTTTTAAGATAATATAAGACGCTCAAGCAGATACAAAAATGAACACATGTTAAAAATTTTGTTTAGCTCATTAATTAGTGAGGGAAACATGCAGATATTAGAACCATTTCAAAAGCAAATCTGAAGAACAGACGTATTTATAGACCAGGAATTTCAAAATGAATATACAAATGCAGACAATATCATTTTTTCACATGGAGGAACGGTTATTCCTCTACAATACAGAATTCACTTACATATATGTATACTATAATTATTTTGCATCTCTAGTGGTCATCTACAACTTCCAGAATTATAAAGTAGTTCCCATATAATAAATGTATGATTTTCCATTTCACCATTGTTTTTCCCTACAAAATCAAAACTTTCAAAGTCTAGCTGAAATTTTCTGTCCTCAGTAGCAAATGACTGGTGAATTTTAGCTGGAGGAAAATTAAACACCCCTGGCTTTGTTGATGGACAGCTTTTATATGTATAAAGCATTGGAATAATTATTTGAGGAAAATTTGTATGAGGGAATTTTGCAGGTAATGCCAGCAAGGTCAGTGTCAGTTTAGATTAACTATGGCTTGGTATCTGTCAGCCAAATTAGTGCTGCCTGGAAGGGAAGTTTAACCTGAGCACTCAACTCTTCAGGAAGGTTTTCCTTCGTGAATCAGCAATTCTCTCCACCCTCCTTTCTTCTCTGCAAGGTCAAAAGGGTTTTACTATCCCTATAGGCCTACTTTACTTGCCAATTGGTTTATGCCCTTTTGTAGCAGACAAATAACTTGTTGTCGACTGTATTTGACAGACTACTGATGGATTACAATTCAATGGAATTTACAAGGAAGCATAACTTTATACTTCTGTGTGTATATGCGTGCACATATTAAATAAGATTTCAGCATATGTAGGACACAGGTCCTTTTTGAATACACCATTTTTATCATACTGAAATGCATGATGTTTTATTAAAAGGGAATTTAGAATGGCTCTCAACTGAATTGTGACCTGACCACAGAATCCATACCTGAAGGATATTATGCAGTTGAAAGGAGAAACCTAAGCAGATGAGTGTTTGCAGAGTACTGACAGTTTCTTCTTAGATGTCAAGCAAAAAAGAATGTTTAAGAACATTTTTTAAAAATTCTACCATGTTTTAGAAATATTCCAAAAAACTGAAAGTTTTAGAATTTTATCTATCAATAATAGGATGGGCAGGACTATTGAGCAATAATGGCGTGAATACTACTCATAGTTTTTGGCTTCTTTCCAAATATAAGTGACAGCCATGGAAATGCATCTCACTAATAGGGAAGTGCAGTTTCTGCACTGTAGGGAGTGCAGTTAGCTGAGAAGCTCCCGCTGAAGCGCCTTCAGGATCCACTGCAGGATCCTGCTCTTGCTCTTTTAGAGCTAAAGGCCAAAGACCAAACACACAGTTCTTTTTAGCCTGCCACTTCTGTCCAGCATGGACTCTTCTAATAGGGAACGTTTGCATTGCAGCTCCCATTTTTTGGTCTCTCAGACATTGTCTCAGAGCTGAGCTACAGTCTGAGGCCCTTCCTACCCAATCCACCCTCCTTCCTCCTCTCCTTTTACATGTGTCAGCCTTGAACTGTGGTCCTTAGGCTTTCCATGCCTAATGTCTGTTTCTTCTCATCTGTCTTCCACTAAATAAATATTTGCCACTTCCAATTCATTCTTGTCATCTGTTTCCTAGAAGACTCAAGCCCATAGAACGCTCATATCATTACTAAACACATACACAGTTATGTATTTATACATATGTTTGTATTTTTACACATTTTCATCTAAACCCTTATAAATGTATAAGATAAAGATATGATTGTCTTCATTAGATAGATTAAAATATTTTAGGCTCAGTGATACATGAATAATTGTATATGTTTTCAAGGCAAATAATATATGATTACATATTTAATACCCTTAATCATTGTATGCTGTATGTTTTGGATAATTAAAATAGATCTTATCCAACACAAAGTTTCTTTGCTTTATAAATGAAAGGAAAAAAGAAAGATTTAAATTATGAGTATCATTTTCTATCTGCCTCTCTTTTTTTTTTTTAAGATTTTATTTGTTTGACAGAAAGAGATCACAAGCAGGCAGAGAGGCAGGCCGGTGGTGGGGGGCAGGCTCCCCGCTGAGTGGAGAACCAGTTGCAGAGTTTGATCCCAGGATCCTGGGATCAGGACCTGAGCCAAAGGCAGAGGCTTAACCCACTGAGCCACCCAGGCACCCCTTTCATCTGGTTCTTAATAGCAACACATATTTGATAACTGAATCAAGAGTGGTTGAGGGAAAAGCAAACAAAAGCCAGACACTACACTGGTTTTATGTAAGAAAACGCTAAGCCACAGAATGAGCCAAGGGAAAGTATAACACGTCATTCTGGAGGATGTGACTATATAAAGATTTGAATAGTCCTTTCAATTATTCTTTGTGGTCTGACTTATTTTATTTGAGCACTAGTTAGCGCAGAAACCACGACATAAGGAGTCATCTTGAGAGGATACTATTTTAGTTCTTTTCCTCTTCCACATTTTTACCCTTCCAGGGAGCATGGAAATATGGGAAGTGGAGAAGATAACTGAAACATTTGCATGCATGTTCAAAAAGATCCTGGAATGAAGTAATTACTTTGTACTTTTCCTACTTCTAGGGTTTTCAATAGCTTAGAGGCTGTATTAATGGGTTATTTAACCTTTTTTTTTTCTTTCTGGCCTTGACCTGTATGACTTAAATTTTCTTTGCATATGGCATGTTCAAATAAGAACGTATGAAGAATGAAGACCATTGTTCCCTAATTCAAGTGGGAGAGGATTGCCAAATGAGTTTTAAAAATCTTATGGAAGAATTGGCTTACATGAATATGAAGTTTTAGTAAAAATTATGGAGGAGGAAATGGCCTTCCACAAGTTCTCATTCTCCTTTTCCATATATATCTTCTTCAGGATTTTAGGATTTTACTAATTCTTCCCAACTTAATTTACCTGCTACTAGTCTTATCTACATAGAAGAATTCCTCTTCACCTAGAATATTCTTCTTTGTTTCTTCTACCTAATGAATTTCTACTCATCCTTATGAACTAATCTTTGTGTCACTCCGTAACACCTCCATTCTCCTATAGCAGTTTACTTTTGTTTTTGCATATGCTTCTCTTTTCCATTAAACTGAAAATATTCAGGGGCATGCCTTTTTCATCTTGTTTCCCCAATACCTGACATGTAATAGTCAGCAAATTCTCCTGTTGGCATTTAATTACTTTATAGACTGTCACTATTCTAAATTTCCAACCTAGCCATTCAATTATCTGTCATGCAGACTCTGATTCATTCAGACTAGTCCGTTTACCATGCAAAGTGTATCTGAATATAATTATTTAAATATACAGGCTAGTTCAAAATAATCAATTAACCAAACTGCTTATAAATTTCTCTCTAAGACTGCCCTATTTCTCCCTTTCCCACCTTTTCATATTCTACTGATTTTTTTCAATGCTAAAGTGAAATTTCACCTCCCTAAACTTCAGTTTTCTATTCCAGTTCATATTATGTTTTTCTTTTGACCTCAAGGTCTTTGTTTTTTATATCATTTACTGGCTTATAGGCTTTATTTTTGCCATGCTTTGTATTGGTCTCGTGATGGTGTTGGTCTTGATAGTAACATATTTTTGATATGTGTGTGTGTGTGCACAAATTGTGTGTGTGTGTGTGTTTGTGTGTAATGTAACTAAATGTATACTATAAACCAAGAAGATATATAAAAAATTGTGTTTAAGTATGTGGACTTAACTGAGGGGTAGATGGTTGTTGGGGAATCTATAAGGGAAGTCCAGTTGTTCTTTGTGAGGAAACTCAAAAGACAAACCAACAGCAGATGGAAAAGAATGAAGGAGAGATTTGATTTTTGGCTGGGAAGAGCCAAGAGTATATAGAGTGTGTGGAGAAAAGCTTGACAGTGGAAGAATCATCAAAACTTTCTGTGTAGTTTAATTCCGTGTGAGCAGTTTATAATGAAGCGTGAAAAGGAAAGAAGAGGAATGGCCAGCCAAGGTGGCATGAGGGAGCAAACCCAAGCCAGCAACATGAATTCTCTTGCCAGTGAAAATGTTTCTTTTGTAGAAAGTCAGCATTTATAGCCAACATCAGTATTAATAGGAAGAGTGATGTGTTTCACCTTGCCCCTAGGATTCTGCAGGAAGCAGGTCAGAATGAGACTGTAATTAGTAAGTTCTTTAGTCAGCACAGTGGCAAGAACACCAATAAAATCTAGTGCAACTTCGTCACTCCACAATGATGGAGTGCTGCCATTGTGGGTCTAATCACAAGAAATAATCTTTGTTTAATTATCTTGTATACACACAGATTAATGTTACCAAGGAAATGCTTGAAAATATTTCAAAATATTTGAAAAACTTGTTATTTAACTTAAACTTATTTTCTATAAGGATATTAGAGATCCATCATTATATTATAAGATGTATTGTTACTTGTGTTTTTCTTGTTTTGCTGAATGTGTGGTGGGGAAATAAAGACCAGAGCCTTTTGGGGGATTTGTTGTTGTTGTTTGCCCCAGCTCTATTACAGTCTACTGATGTGGCTTTAGAAGATATTTGCAAACGACATATCAGATAAAGGACTAGTGTCCAGAATCTATAAAGAACTTAGCAAACTCAACACCCAAAGAACAAATAATCCAATCGAGAAATGGGCAGAGGACATGAACAGACATTTCTGCAAAGAAGACATCCAGATGGCGAACAGACACATGAAAAAGTGCTCCATATCACTCGGCATCAGGGAAATACAAATCAAAACCACAATGAGATATCACCTCACACCAGTCAGAATGGCTAAAATCAACAAGTCAGGAAATGACAGATGCTGGCGAGGATGCGGAGAAAGGGGAACCCTCCTACACTGTTGGTGGGAATGCAAGCTGGTGCAGCCACTCTGGAAAACAGCATGGAGGTTCCTCAGAATGTTGAAAATAGAACTGCCCTATGACCCAGCAATTGCACTATTGGGTATTTACCCTAAAGATACAAATGTAGTGATCCAAAGGGGCACGTGCACCCGAATGTTTATAGCAGCAATGTCCACAATAGCCAAACTATGGAAAGAACCTAGATGTCCATCAACAGATGAATGGATCAAGAAGATGTGGTATATATACACAATGGAATACTATGCAGCCATCAAAAGAAATGAAATCTTGCCATTTGCTACAACATGGATGGAACTAGAGCATATCATGCTTAGCGAAATAAGTCAAGCAGAGAAAGACAACTATCATATGATCTCCCTGATATGAGGAAGTGGTGATGCAACATGGAGGCTTAAGTGGGTAGAAGAAGAATAAATGAAACAAGATGGGATTGGGAGGGAGACAAACCATAAGTGACTCTTAATCTCACAAAACAAACTGAGGGTTGCCGGGGGGAGGGGGTTTGGGAGAAGGGGGGTGGGATTATGGACATTAGGGAGGGTATGTGATTTGGTGAGTGCTGTGAAGTGTGTAAACCTGGTGATTCACAGACCTGTACCCCTGGGGATAAAAATATATGTTTATAAAAAATAAAAAATTATAAAAAGAAAAAAAAAACATATAACAAAGCAAAAAGGAAAAAAAAAACTAACTGGAATTTAGATAATTTTTTTAAAAAGGGATTATAAATACTTTTTGAACTTCTTTGGATTATTTTGAGTATAATAAAACCATTTATATAGAATACTTTGAAACACATAAAAATGACAAGAATCCTCGAATTTTTTGTTTCTCACAAAACTAGTAGAGTTTCATTTATGTAATTGGTGCTGAATCAAAGATTATTGACTAATGGGCATGAGAGAAAGAAGAGAATATCATGGTCAAAAGAGGGCACTGGGGTGGCTCAGTCATTAAGTGTCTGCCTTCTCCTCAGGGTCCTGGTATCAAGCCCTGCAACGGGCTCTCTGCTTGGTGGGAAGCCTGCTTTCCCTCTCCCACTCCCCCACTTGTGTTCCTGCTCTTGCTGTCTCTCCCTCTGTCAAATAAATAAATAAAATCTTTAAACAAATACATACCAGACTGCTCAAAGTAAATAGGAATGGTTATCCTTAGTATAGAGTCCACATTCTACATACAGCGTTTGAGATACTGAAATGTTACTATATTGCTTGCCTAAGTAAATAAATATCTAAGAACTGGATCACTATAAGCAAACTTAGATGAAGTACCCAAGCCAAAGTAGATTAATATATCAACCAAAATGCAAACATATTTGCCTGAGGCACTATCCTAGTAAACAACTAAATAAGCATACTTGAAGACCAACTGCATTATTTGCAAGTGTAACTGGGGAAAGGAGAGTTAGATAATCAAACAAGCTAGTTTGATTGTATGAATTTCCCCTCTCCACTAAGAAAGAAATTTAAGACTAGATCATTCACACTGAACATTTTGTATGTACAAACTCTCTCTTTTGGTTAAATTGGTTAAATTCGTGCTTTCTGAAACTGTTAGAAATTAGTTACTAAGGAGCATCAGTTGTTATTTGAGTAATAGTACAGCTGAATAGGTTGTAATTTTTTGTTGTTGTTGTTGCTTTGTATCATTCACACTGCCTATCAAATCTAATGGCAGCATGTCTCAACCTGATGTCAAGTAGCTGTTGGCCTCTTTATCAGTATGAGCAATACCATTCAACCTTCTAGGAAAGGCGAGGCTATTGATGGTCAATCACATTGTATGGTAAAATCTATCAATTTTATTAACAGAGGATGACATTTCCTGATCTTATTCTAAAGTTCTGAAGTGCTTTGGGGTTATGGGATCTGTGGCTTCTGAGGTTATAAGAACTGCATGAGCTTAGGGCATAAAATCTACTATATTTTTAAAAAGTATATAATTTGCTGACTGACTGTTTTATCAACATTTCTGGATTGCTACTTATCACACAGGTATTTGACCTGAACTGATTCGCTTTCCTGAAAATTATGTTTGCATACCTTTTTCTCCTGCTGCTAAATATATGAATGCTGTGATGTAACATTATTAAAAATCCACATCTTATTCTACTACCAACCTTCATCCTAAGTTACTGACAAGTCTTGATAATGGATAAACATATGCAGTCATTCACTGAGCACGTTACAGGGTGTGAGCTAGATGAGATGTGGCAGGTTACTTTCCACTCTTAAAATTATATATGACTTTACTAATAGTATTTACCACAGCCTAGACAAATTAGAATTCCCAAGGAAGGGGAAAAAATGGAGAAAGAAAGAAATTGCTTTGATACTGCAAGATAAGGTTACTTGTGGTGGCAGAATGAGACATATCTAGCAAAAGAAACATAATTATTCTTCCCTGGATCTTTAACTTGAAGACATGACCACAATCCATTCAGATGATCAATTAAGGCTTTTCAGCCAGGAATCCCAAAACATTATTGAAATAAAATGCTTGTTTTTTGTTTTGTTTTTAATGTTTAACTTTTTATTAGTTTGTTCAGTTAACCAACATGTAGTATATCGTTAGTTTTTGATGTAGTGTTCAGCGATTCAATAGTTGCATATAACATCTGGTTCTCATCCCAAGACGTACTCTCCTTCATACCCACAACTCTGTTTCCTCATCCCCCCACCCTCCTTTCTTCTGTGACCCCCTGTTTGTTTCCCAGAGTCCAGAGTCTCCCATAGTTTGCCTCCCTCTCTGATTCCTTCCCTTTCAGTTTTCCCTCCATCCCCCTGTGGTCCTCTGGGCTATTCCAGATCTATAAATATAAAATGCATTTGGATGAAGATTTCTCTTACCTATCCTGGGTTTCTCCCCTCCCTTCCTTCCTTCCTTCCTTTTTTCTTTCCTTCTTTTGTCAACACTGGTTTAAAACACAAGCAGTTCATTTGGTGTTTCTGGTAAGATGTGGCCAGATATTGAACGTTCTATTTATTTCTGCCTATCAGTAGAAAGTCCTTAACAGTCTCAAAAAAAGTTTGAACAGATGTATATTATAAACCCTTTACAGAGTAGAAATTCCAATGGATGGAGAGGGTAGCTCTTCCCAGGAAACAGAAAAGATAGGCAAAAATAAAGAACATATACCTTGGGAAGAATAAATAAACCATTTGGTTAATGAGGCTAATTACCGAATTAGAAACCATTCAGGTCATTAAACTATTTCATGCTGCTGTTGAAAATTATACTTGCTGCTTACATATTAAAAGCAGATAATACATGGATTAATTGTTTTCTCATATTCCATGGCATTCCTCCAGAATTTACATCAGGTACAAGTTCAGGAAAAACAGAAGTACCAACCTACTAAACTTCTGCTATTTGCAAAGGTATATATATATATATAGAGAGAGAGAGAGAGATTTTGTAAATACCTCAAGAATTCAACACAAAATCTCAGTTCTAAAAAATTAAGTCATTGTTAGAGTTTATTAAATTAAGAAAACTATATGTATGCTTTCTTAATTAATAGTCACCAAATTAAGGTTAGTATGCTATTTCAACATATGATGATAATAATCACAGTTAAAAAAAAAAAAAAAGTGTCCTGGGACTCAAAAGAGAGTAGGCAGTTCATCCATATTCCCACGTTGCAGACACAAATATACAGAAACATTTATTCCCGTTGTATTTTAAGATAATGTTTTCTCATTGTACATATTGGCTGCCTCAGATACCCTTGCTCCCTTTTGTACCTATCCTTCCTCTCTCACACTCCTTTCTCCCCGTCTGCTTTGACCATTGCTTTTTCTCTGGCCAAGTCTGATTTATTCCTGGTTCGCATCTTTGAATGTCATACTTTTGCCACTCCAATGCTAAATAACACTATTGATATGGGCGTTTCTGATCTCCAGGAGCAGTAATGTTGTTGTTTTTAGTATATTTGTGTTGTTGCTGTTGGTGTTTTTTACTTGAAAACAAAATCAAGTATAATTAACATACAATGTTATATTAGCTTTAGGTGTACAATATAATGATTCAACAATTCTATGCATTTCTCAGTTCTCATCAGTAATAGTACTCTTGGGGCACCTGGGTGGCTCAGTGGGTTAAGCCTCTTACTTTGGCTCAGGTCATGATCCCAGAGTCAGAGTACCAAGCCCCACATCAGGCTCCCTGCTGAGCAGGGAGCCTGCTTCCCTCTCTCTCTGCCTGCCTCTCTGCCTACTTGTGATCTCTCTCTGTGTCAAATAAATAAATAAAATCTTCCAAAAAAAATAGAACCTTTATTTATTTCACTCACTCTCCCACCTCCACTCTGATAACTACCAGTTTGTTCTCTGTATTTAAGAGTCTATTTTCTTTAACTTTATTTGTTTTGTTTCTAAAATTCTACAGAGAATGGTACTTGTCTTTCTCTGACTTACTTATTTTACTTACTGTTATACCCTCTAGGTCCATCCATGTTGTCCCAAATGGTAAGATCTCATTCTATTTTGTGACCTAGTAATACTCCATCTACTTTACCCATTCATTTATTGATAGACACTTGGATTGTTTCCATATCTGGGCTACTAAAAAAATGCTGCAATAAACATAGTGGTGCATATATATTTTCAAATTACTATTCTTTCTTTGGGTAAATATCCAGTAATGGAATTACTGGATCATTTGGTAATTTTGTTTTTAATTTTTTGAGAAACTTCCATACTGTTTTCCACAGTGAATATACTAATTTGCATTGCTACCAACAGTCCAAAAGGTTTCTTCTTCTTAACATCTTTGCCAAAACTCTTGTTTTGTGTTTTTTTTTAAACCATTCTGACAAGTGTAAAGTGATATCTAATTGTAGTTTTGATTTTTATTTCCCTGATGACTAATGATATTGACCATCTCTTCATGTGTTTGTTGACCAACTATATGTCTTCTTTGGAAAAATGTCTATTCAAGTTCCCTGTCCATTTTTAATTGTATTATTTGGATTTGTTTGGTTTTGAGTTGAATAAGTTCTTTGTATATTTTTGGACATTAACCCCTTATCAGATATATCATTTGGAAATATCTTCTCCCACTCAGTATGTTGTCTTATTAATGCTTCCCTTCACTGTGAATAAGCTCTTTGTTTTGATGTAGTTCTAATCATTTAATTTTGCATTTATTTCCTTTGCCAGAGGAGACATTTCTAAACACATGTTTCTACAACCAATGTCAATGAAATTACTGCCTATGGTTTCTTCTAGGAATGTCAGGGTTCTAGGTCTCACGCTAAGTCTCTGATCCATTTTGAGTTTATTTTTGTGTAGGTGTAAGAAAGTGGTGTAAGTTTTATTCTTTGGCAGCTGTCCTGTGTTTTTGTTGTCCATTTTCCCAACACCATTTGTTGAATAGACTATCCTTTTCCGATTGTATATCCTTGCCTCCTTAGTCTTAGGTTAATTGACCATGAAGCATGGATTTATTTCTGGACTATCTATTCTGTTCCCATTGATCTATGTGTCTGTTTTTGTGCCATACTATACTGTTTTTATTACTATAGCTTTACAGTATATTTTGAAATTTAGGACTGTGATGCCTCCAGCTTTCTTCTTTTTCAGATTCCCTTGGCTATTTGGGGCCTTTTGTGATTCCATACAAATGTTAGGATTATTTGTTTTAGTTCTGTGAAAAAAAAAATCCTTTTTTTTTTTTTTGATTTTTTTTTTTTTGGTTTTTTTAGTTTTCTTTAAATTTTTTTTTTTTTTTTTTTTTTTTTTTCTTAAAAAAAAAATCTTTTTTTTTTTTTTTTTTTTTTTTTTGTATTTTGATAAAGATTGCATTAAGTCTGTAGATTGCTTTAGGCAATATGGACATTTTAACAATGTTTGTTCTTTCTAGGAGCAATATTTAAACCTTTGCTTCTGAAATCCCAGATATTTCACCTGATGCTGTTTGCTTTGGGGGATTCTACCTGGACCAGAACTTTGGGTGAGAGTGCTATATTGTGACTATTTAATACACTGTGATTCTGTTGTGAACAATAAAATTTACAAAAATTTTCTAGGTAGAGATTAGAGGAAACCTATTGTTTTCCTAATTAAAAGTTAAAGTTCTTAGTAAGCATTGCTTTTTGATATTTATTCTTTTCCTCTTCTGCCTGGGACATGCATGTTATGCCTGTGGTACAAAAACCATACTGTGAGCATGAGGGAAAAATCCACAGCCAAGTTGGCAGAGTGAAAGGGAAGAAAAAAACTATATCCCCTTTGTTATTATGGAACCATTATATTAGTCCTAGGCTACCTACACATGCTTCATATTTTGTTGGAAAACATAAATCTCTATTTCACCAATCAGCTTGTGGTGGTTCTATAACTAATGTATTCTAACTTAGACACTTAATGAAGCCTAAGTCCATTTTAAGGATTGGATAAAGCGCTGACCTTTGTCGAAAGGTGACCTTTTGTCGAAAAACGTGACCAATCACTTCCCAGTTGTATTCTGGATAATGATCAGTAAAAATTGAACTGAGCACCTACTCTGTTGACTAGTGTACTGAGATTATCAGAAGGAAGAGTTATGGGGTTATGTATTAAGCACTATTGCAGATCCTGACTTCAGGACTCCATGGGATTTTTATCAAGACCCCCAAAAGCAATGGAGTGTTTTTTTTTTTTTTTTTCTCTGAAAGACATCAAACACAGCACATCAAAAGCTCTCTTAAAAAAAATGGGGTAGCAACAGCTTTATATTTATTTCCTCTTAGATTCCTTTGGATATTGAAAGCTAAAACTAACCTTGTACATTAAGAGTTTTGCTAATGCATAAGTTCTCTTTCTCTCATGCAAAATAGCTTTCACTATGTGGAAAATGTTCATTCAGTCCACAAATGTTCATCAAATGCACAGTAACTGTCCTTTGTCCTGTGAATATCAGGAAAGTTAAGAATGATTCTTTTCATTCAGAAAGCCTACAGGGTAATAGAGGAAGAAAGTGGAGAAAATATGTTTTATCTTTTGCAACACCCCCCTATTATAAAGCAAGTAAACTCATATCCCCTTTGTAAGGAATGATAATAATTCTCAGCATTATAGGGAGATGTATATGTTAGTCTTTATGTTTTTTATAAGTAGAAAATTTTAAACTTGTTAATTAAACTAGCCCCAGATAATAAAGTTTGAATTGTACCTGTGTCTGTGTATAGCTATGTGACTGACACAAAATAAACTAGTCATCAAAATACAATTCCAGCATTCACATGAGAAATCACAATTATAATAAAATGTAAATAGAATCATTTTAGATATTTCCAAAGAAAAAATACACCTGAGAATCTTTATACACTCTAAAGATTTTTAAACTATAGAGGCCCCTTGAAAAAGTGCTTAATGTATGATGAGATATAGATACTGTTAATAATAATAGTAATTATTATTATCCAGATGTATTTTCTTACCATCTGGAAACACAATTAATACCTTCAATACATCTAAGAACAGGAGATAGAACTTTACTCAAAGCACATGGATGAAAATAGTATTCCCTTGAAGAATTTTCAAAGAAAATACAAAGACAGCACATTCCTGAACACAATACACATATCTTCTTATAGTCTTAATAGTCCAATCACCTCTGTTCTCCATAGTTCTATTCTGTTAAGATATAATTTTGGAATGGCTGAATCCGAGAGGAAATCAAATGTCAGAGTCAGGTCACTAATGGTTAGAAACACTAATAGAAACCCTAATTAGAGCTAAGCATTTAATTATCTTTCTGTTCCTCTCATTTCTAGTATTACCACATTTCTCAAATGACTTACTTTTTTTTTTAAATGACTAAAAATAGCTATCCATAAAAGATAAGTTTGGTCCTAAATCTCTGGATTCTGGATGAGATATATTGTAATGGTTCATTTTATAGGAGAGAGACCATCTTTATAAATAAGTGATACCCTGTGCTCTGCACTGTAACTGCATTGGAAATGTACTGATCTAAAAGAAACTCACTCGGTTGAAAACCAGTTGATGTTGATTTTTCAGATATACTGAATTCTGTGAAATGACCTCTAGAAACCACTGTGAACTCCCCATATCTAGCCAGAGAAATTATGTAACAATATATTTTAAAAAAAATCTTCTTTGGACTTATATGGTATTTTAACATTTTAACAGATTGTATTATTTCCTAACCCAGTGCTTTTATTGTTGTTGTTTTTGCTATTCTTCCCAACTATAGCATTGCCGTATTTAAAAAAAAAAAAAATCAATGTGTATCACGTTTTCTGTTACTGTACTGGTTAGTTTGGACTAGCTACATATTTTATTTAGTATGGACTGCTTTTCTCAAATAGCTTTTGAGGTGAATGTATGTTATTTGGCTCTAAGTTTGAAAGAAATAGAGAGACAATCAGGTTTCTTCAGGTGATAGGGTGTTACTGTAAAGATGCCCAGAAAAGCAAGAAAGCACTGGAAATTGGCACAGTCAGTTGCAAAATCAGGATAGAATAAAATCACTTTTGTTCAGGCTGCAGTAAAAGTCCTAAATATCCAACAACAGTTCTAGTTGTCTGTTCTGCTTCTAACTCAGCTTCTCTTATCTCCGTTCCTCTGCTTATTTCTTCTGTTGCTTTATACTTAAGGTAGGCTTTCTTTGTGTATTGGTTTGTACTCTTCCTACTGGCTTTGTTGTTGTTTGTGTGTCTCACACTGAAATTCCCCAAGTGTGAAAAATGGATTGGATATTTTTGTTACTTTAGAGCATCTTTAATAATTCAATAACTGGCATCTGACCACCTCAGAAAGCTCTACTCCAGCCAACAGTTTGCCTTTGAGTCGGGTGAATGTCTTTTTTCCATTGTTGGGAAAAATTGTGATTAGTTAGACAAAACTATGTTGTATATGTAAGAATCCTCATTCAGTAGATTCAATTACAAAGTACAGTGTTGTTGACAGACATCCTGGGCTTTCTGATATCTATTTTAGAAGGAATTTCTCTTAAATTTTAAAAATACTACTTATTTTTGTGGATGTTGTCATGGAATTGATAATCCAAGACACTATTGGTGAGATTCCAGGTACTTCTGTGGTATCTTTATACTCTGGAGATCTATTAGTAACAACATTGTTGATTCAAATACCATCAGAAATTCCCTGAGTACTCCATGTGGAGGATTATTTAATGGAGTTAAATTTTATAATGTCTCCAGTGAATGTGTACCATTTAATTCTCAGATAAATACTGACTTCCACCAAGATAAATACTGAACGAGATTGAAACGTGGAAATTTACTCATTGTAGAAGATAAATCTAAAACTCCATTTTGTTAACCCAATCTTTTACTGTTTTATAGAACTTCACTGAATTTATAATCTGTGTAATATTTAGATTCTTGTAATTATATGGATATTAAAGTGAGTAATTTGAATTTGTTAATAGGAATATATTCTATATTAGGCAATTCAACAGAAAGTTACATTGATAAATTTTACTAAATAAAACTGAGTTGATATGTTAAATGAAAAACAGTTATGTTTACCAAAGTAATAAAAACTGAAAACTTGATTATATTAAATAATCTTTATATTTAATGGCAAGATAAAGCCAATGTGAGAAGTTTTATTTCAATCAAGGCAAGTGCAATGCTACCGGTTTTTGTTTTTGTTTTTGTTTACTTTAATTCAATTAGCCAACACACTTTAAACCTGACACATTAGAAAGAATGCCGTTTTAAGTGTTAAATCTTACTGATATTTATTTCAGAAATGTTCTCATTTTGCAATGCTAAGTAGGTATTTTTAAGGAAAAATACACTTGGGGAAGGTGTATTTATTTTTCGGAAACTTGAACTCTGTAAGCACATATAATACACTGAAGTAAAACAATCTAGACAGAAATTCAAATATTTAATGAGACTGTGGGTGAGTATCCTAACAACAAAGGAAATCAGATACATTTTGCAATACCTCTTTGACCAAAAAGAATATAATTCTTAAATTCTTTTGGGGTACTTTTTACCTTCCACTCATAGAAAATTTTTCTAATGGTATTAAAATATTAACTACAATTTATTTAAGTTGTAGGAAAGTTATAGTTATTTAAGTTATTTTATAGAAAATGAAAGAATGTACATTTATATTTCATTATTTTACATAAAACACCAAAAATATTTACTTTTGATAAATGAAATTCATATTTTATTTGATGGATTTTAATAAGAGTATTCTTCCCACACCATATACACTATTCTTAAGCTCTCCCTAACATTCATTATATATACTTTACACTGAATAGTACAAATAAATAAATGAATGAGTGGGTAAACTTGTAATCAACGAAGGTATAATCACATTGACAATTATATTTCATTCATGTCCATGAGCCACTTAAGTTCAATAAGTAAATCTAATTCATGTATGTGTCCCCAAAGACCTCCACAGACTTAGAAAATTGTAAACATTTAATATGTATTTAAAATACTGAAAAAATAAGTAAAAGAAATTAATCTCTATGCTATTAATATTTTTCCTTTCAATAAAATCAGGATTTGAAAAAAGTGTGTTAGAGAAAAAACAATCATATCAAGTGTTTTTTGAATTCATTTACTATTGTGCTAGCATTAGATTTAGAAATGCAATTAGGTTTACAGTAGGATTAAGCAGGAAATGTTGGTTTTAATTTACTGGAAAGTAAGTACCTTCACATTACAAATGAGAATAACTGTCTTTCAACTTAATTGAATAGGACTGATTGTTCAAGTCAAATCACTTCCTTCCAAGTGATGCCATTATTTTCATATGACAAGACATGTTTGCCCTCATTAGATGATGTCTATGCTGGCAAAAGTCCATTTACCCACACCTTGAAAAGGCACAAGTGGGATTTTTTTGCTATGAGGATGATAAAAGAAAATTCTTGGTTCCAAATATATTGTCAGTATAAGAATTAAGTTAATACTATTAGTATTTCAAACTAAAATACATGAAAAACATAGCTTGGTATTTCTATAAATTATTATTTGTTTTTTGTTCTGTTCAAAAGGTTGGCTAAAGTTTTAAATAATGTCTACTCTTCATAGACATGAATTGGACTTCACTGGTCTACTAAAAACTTAATGAAAATACTTCTTCACAGAGGTGAAATAACTTTCTTCTTTTCACATTTTTTCTTAGAAATTTTGAAACACACATGTCACTTATTAACAATAATATTTTGACACATCTTCTTTCTCCATTCAGTACAGACATATGTGTCTAATAATATCTGTTATTATTTGCTCAACAATTTTAAGTAAACTGCCGTACTACAATCCTGTAACTCTGTGTTTCATAGGATTCAGGAAGAATTTTTTTTTTAAGATTTTATTTATTTATTTGACAGAGAGAGATCACAAGTAGGCAGAGAGGCAGGCAGAAAGAGAGAGAGGAGGAAGCAGGCTCCCCGCTGAGCAGAGAGCCCGATGTGGGACTCGATCCCAGGACCCTGAGTTCATGACCTGAGCCGAAGGCAGCGGCTTAACACACTGAGCCACCCAGGCACCCCCAGGAAGGATTTTAACATTGATACAGTGCTGTTATTTAATATCCAGTTCATAGTTGCCTGTTGCCAATTATCATAGTAAAATGTTTTGTATCATTATTGACAGTCTTTACAAACAGGGTCCACAATAATTAATTGCTATTTAATAAAATATTCTCCCCAAAGAAAGACTGAATTCTCTGAATTCCAAAAGTAGCTTCCAAAATTTGGGGTATAGAATATACATATTTTGTTCAATGGTGCCCTGCATTACCGCTAAACCTAGGGTATTTCTCAATGGTTTAGGGCTTCATTATGTCTACGTGTCCTGTCTTCGTGCTTATAGCCTGGAAATACTTGTCCTGGGAAAAGAGGACCTAATATGGGTTGAGAACTTGTTGATTTAGAGGGGAAGGGGCAATTACATCTGTAGTGGAAAACAAGAAGTTTCATTTCAGTGCCCATATGTTTATAACTAATAAAGAAAATTATTCATTAAACTCTTTTGGGGTATCTTTATACCTTCCTTTCATGTAAAATTATTTCTGTGAATTTTTCTAACAGTTTTAAAACAGCAACGATTTTGAGATTTTCATAATTTCCATGTTAATTAGTAATTAGGAATAAGAGGAATATGGCATACTGTATATAGTACCCAGAATACATCGTCATCAGAAAGAAAAATGAAGGCATTGTGAAATTCTTTCAAAAGCTCAAAAAGTTCAAAGCCACACCATAAACATCCATAGTATATTAATGTTTCATGGTATTTTCATTCTTCATTTTGACTTTTGTATCCCCCATTTTTCTGATAATCATCTTGAAGTTTTGATTGGTTTATAAAGTTGTCTTAAATTTATTCATTTGAGAGAGAGAGATCAAAAGCATGAGCAGGAGGAAGGGTCATAGGGAGATGGAGAAGCTTAACCAATTGAGCCACCCAGGCATTCCTTGATTGGTTTATAAAAACAAAACTACTCATAAACTGTAAGTGCCCTTTAACTCTTTATAGTGGAATTACCAGTGTATCTTATATGTTACAACAAGAATAATATCTAACTCACAGTAAGTCTTAATATCTGATGATATTTGATAATTTACCCTTTATTTGGGAGTATTTTTCTTTTTCAAAATGTGGCATGTTTGAATGTAACAGTAGATTTACTTAGACTAATATTGTAGATTTCCATTATTTAATTATGTTGGCTTTTGCAAAACTGAAAGAAGAAAATACTTTCTTATTCAAGCTTGAGAAAAATGTTTTCTCCTCTAATGCTAAACAACACAGGTGGAAAAATAGAAATGATATTTTAGCAAGTGTTAGCTACATCTAATATGATTTTCTGTCAACACAGAAACTATGAGTTGTATGTTTTAAAGATTACAGTCAAATTGTTTTCTTCAGTAAATAGAAGCTGGATTCCTGGTGTGTCAAAATGATGCTCTCTGAGAAACAATGAAATTTTGAATCAAAACAACATAAAGATTGCCAGCCATTAGACACATTCCTTTGGCTTACTTTAAATTCCAATATGCAACAATGAAATGCGGTTTATAAGCCTGTGCTCTGTACATATGGAAATGCAATATGATTCTTGTAGAAAGAGAGGCTTAAGTCAGGACATGACTTTTATTGGAGGAATAGTCAGAGTTATCCTACATTATTACAGATGACATAATCAAAATATATTAAAATAATGAACCTTGGAATATAATATTTTAGTAACACATATGAAGCTCAAGTTCTGAGATACAAAAAACAGATTGGTGGTTATCAGAGGCAGGGGTAGGGAATGGGTGAAATGGGTGAAAGTAACCAAAATGTATAAACTGCCATTTATAAGACAAATAATTCCTGAGATATAATTTACATCATGGCAACTATAGTTAATAATACTGTATTATATATTCAAAAATTGCTAACAGGGGCACCTGGGTGGCTCAGTGGGTTAAAGCCTCTGCCTTCAGCTCAGGTCATCTCCGGGTCCTGGGATCCAGCCCTGCATCAGACTCTCTGCTCAGCAGGAAGCCTGCTTCCCTTACCCTTCTCTTTGCTTGCCTCTCTGTCTGCAATCTCTGTCTGTCAAATAAAAAAATAAAATCTTTTAAAAAAATCGCTAACAGAGTACATCTTAAAAGCTCTCATCACAAGAAAAAATATATAACTAAGTGGTGATCATTTCACAGTTTATACATATGTTGAATCATTGCGTTGTATACTTGAAACTAATGGTTAAATGTCAGAAAGAAAATAAAGTTCAGACTGTCAGTTCCTGCTTAATTAAATAATATTTGAGAATGATACCTAAGATGGGATTTAAATTGCTCATATTGATCTGATTGACATAAGAATCACAGAAGGCCTGGAAACCTGTTCCAAATTTGATCAGCTCTTTTCTTCAGAAAAATAAATGCAGAAAACACTTTTGAAAAATATTCCCAGTAAGGTCAACAATTTGAACTTATTCTGACAGTCTATCTTTGACCTTCTTAGGCATATTATGCTTACTATGCATGCCCTTTAAAGATCTGTTTAAATGAATGAATTCACAAATTCCTCTGAGAAATGCTATTGATTTCTCCAAAAACAAAACAAACAAACAAAAAATCATTAACATCCACCAGTAATTAAATTTAGAGTATGTGCATTTTATATATCTGTATTCCTTCTGAATAAAAATTCACCTAAAGAAATTTTGGAATTGTCCTCGAGTATAGTCCTCCTAGAGAGAATAGCGAAATCTAATTACATTCCTATTTAGAATGCTCAGGATCGCACATTATATTTAGCCTAGATTTTCAAGTTGCTTTCCCAGCTAAATGATACCACTTATCTCCAGTTACTTTTAAAACATTTATAGAAATGGGACTATTACAGAAGCTGTGAGATATTGCATACAAAACAAGATACGTGTAATGGCATTTTTAACAAAGCAATACAAACATGGATATGTAAGTTTGTATCAGCTTCATTTGGTTGTGTCTCTTGGACTTTAACTTGATTTATTAGAAGGTATTTTTCTCGTCAGGTAATCATTCTCAAATATTTTTTCCTTTTTTTTTAATTTTAATTCTTTATTTGACAGAGAGACCACAAGTAGGCAGAGAGGCATGCAGAGAGAGGGGGGGGGAAGAAGGCTCCCCACTGAGCAGAGAGCCCAATGTGGGGCTCAATCCCAGGATGCTGAGATCATGACCTGAGCTGAAGGTAGAGGCTTAACCCACTGCCAGTCCAATCTGCTTTCTCATAACCCCTAATTTTTAGATAATCAACACAGTGACCATAAGGTTCATATGGATTCCTTTGTCTGAGCCCATTTTATGATAGGTAAGCAGATCAGAGATGCAAAGTAAATGTACTAAGCTCCCATAACTTTGTAGTAGTAGAGCCAGGATTCTGAGGTACCTATTTCTGACTCTGAGTTCCTGTAACCTATTATCCTTTGGGAGGGAACAGGTAATAGTGTTTGATAGCAACTCTTCCTCATTAGTGGTTACTATATTTTTTCCATTTACCTCATTTTTCCCCCCATTCTCCACAATGGGTTCTTCAGTTGCCTTTGGCTAGACTGGCACTTACATTTTCCACCACGTCTGTATTTTCAGTCATAAGATTTTATTTTTTAATGCTATTAAATTTACTTGTTTAAAGTTAAGCTTTTAGAGAAGGCTATGGTTAATATAGTACATTGGTACAGTTGAAAGAATTGAAGTCACTTCGCCAAGTTGCAAAATTTTTATTCAACAGTGCATGTGAGATAGGTGCCTTGCTCATCATCCTGATGAAGTATTGTTTTGCCAGATGGTATTTAAATACTCAGGTTTATCTGGACACTGCACTAAATATTGTTTGTTGTATTTTTGTTTGTTTGATCTCATTTGTGAGAGGACTAAAGAATTTCAATATAGTAAATAAAATATTTGACTACTTTTACTTGGTGCAAAGTGATATACAACATTTGATAATAAATTATAAAAGGATAAATTATTTTTCCTAAACTCTCAAAAGTATTTTGTACCACTCTTGTAATGCTGTCCATCTGGTCTGGCTTATGAGAGTCTATCTCCTAAACTAAATGAGGAACTTATGAATTATTTCTTTGTATCTAGTGCGGTACCAGACATAGTGCTAGGTGTATTGTTGATTCTCAATTAACATTGGTTTAGTTGTACATGATTGATTAGAAGATATGGTTTCTATGTCTTTAAAAATTGCTCCTTGAAAATTCTCATAATTGGGGCACAAATGACATCATTACTTTGGTTCCTTTTCGCTCAGGGATGAATGTGTGTGTGTCGGTCATGATACGTGAAAGTACTCAATTCCCCTAGACACAGTGATTTGTTGAGGGGACATCAGAAGATCCAATTCTAAGGAGGCACAAGGCAAACTTTTCCGGGACTGATGGAAAAATGATTCTGGTTATTTTATTCTGCATGTGAAGGCTACATAGTTTTAGGGCCTGGAGATAATTCTACTTGATGTTACCTTAGAAGGAAAAAGCTGAAAATGGACATACAGGAAGTTCAAATGATATTGTTAAGTTCTGAAATTCATCTGTTCCTGAAGGAAGTCCTATCCATCTACTTTTAATTTACACAGTCAAATACATTGTGGGTTTTTTGTTTTGTTTTGTTTTGTTTTTTGTTTGTTTGTCTTTATACAGTAGCCTTGTTATTGTGTCATTTGCAACTGAATCCTTATAAGGTTTATAGTATTTAACCTTTGCAAATACTCATTCTGAATTGCTTCTATTGAGTTTCTGGCTTTCAAATTAAATGAGAAGCTCAAGGAACAAAGGTTCTACAGATGCTATGCAGTGCCTGAAAAAATGCTCTGTGAACTAGAGCTACTCACTCTGCCTGACTTAAATTAAATGGATTTAAGACACACCATTTGGGGGCGCCTGGGTGGCTCAGTCATTAAGAGTCTGCCTTCAGCTCAGGTCATGATCCCAGGGTCTTGGGATCCAGTCCCACATCAGGCTCCCGGCTCTGCAGGAACCTTGCTTCTCCTCCCACTCCCCCTGCTTGTGTTCCCTCTCTTGCTGTGTCTCCCTGTCAAATAAATAAATAAAATCTTTAAAAAAAAAGAAAAAAAAAGACACACCATTTGCTCTAGAATAATTTAGGAACACTGAAACAAACCTAGTTCACATATACAAACAAAATGACCACACTGACACGCAGAAAAGATAGGAGTTTCAGCTGAATCTTTATATCTCTCCATCCAGCATTTGTTATAATTAATATGATACTCTTTAGTGCAAGCATAATTGTTCCTTTTTTTTTTTTTTAATGGAACCAGTTTGTAAATTATGATGTTCCGGAATCTAAGAAGATTTCAGCATAATAAAATTTAAAACAATTCTGATCTATTAACCTCATTTATTAAAATGTTACTACTTCATGACATATAAAATAGCATAACATCTGCTTGTATAACATGCAAAATCCTAACCAAAAAAAGAGAGAGAGAGAGAGAAACTCATACCAATAGAAAAAGGAGAAAAATACTCTGCAAGATATATTATGCAAATATTGCTAATGTATAAAATCCTGATTTTTAGGGGAGTGTTAGGGAACATCAGGGTTATATTCTAATAAGTCAGTATATACTGTCTCTTTGAGTAATAGCTGCCTTTAATATGCATGTATAATTAGTAAAAATAAAATATTAAGAAGAAATAAATAAATGCCTCATTTATTTATATAAATAAATAAATAATGTATATGCTATATATACAGACAGATTATTAAATTAAAAGTTGAATTCAAACCAATTACTAGCAAAGGACAACAAATTGGTTGTTTTTGATAGAACAGTCTACTGACTTTAAATCCTATTATTTAATCAGTAATTGTGGGTGGGCATTACATATCACAGTATACTAGAAAAGGGCTTAGTTTAGCATAGCATTGATTAAAGGAGGTAATCCTGGAAATTAAAGTTTATAGCCATTTAAGCACAGATTAGTTTTAGAACTGACTTCTGATTTCTACATAAGAAATATCAAGGGGCGCCTGGGTGGCTCAGTGGGTTAAGCCGCTGCCTTCGGCTCAGGTCATGATCTCAGGGTCCTGGGATCGAGTCCCGCATCGGGCTTTCTGCTCAGCAGGGAGCCTGCTTCCTCCTCTCTCTCTGCCTGCCTCTCTGCCTGCTTGTGATCTCTCTCTGTCAAATAAATAAATAAAATCTTTAAAAAAAAAAAAAAAAAAAGAAATATCAATATTCGAGTGACAAATAGTCAAATGATCCATCACTCCAATCATCCTCTACCCTCTTTCTAGAGTATAAAATAATGATATTTTTTATTTAGTAACAACACATAACTTAATTACTAACCCCAGAAAACAAGTCAAATTAATTAAAATAAAATAAAATCAGAAGCAGGATTACAGTTTGCCTGTTGCCTTAGGCAATGGACAACCAACAGATGATGTGATATCTGATCACATATACTTTCTGATCTCTTCTCTTTCACAGTATCTACGTTAAAAAATATCATAGAATATTAACAGTTTTGTCAAATATAAAATAATTCAAAGATTTTCAATAAAATGTAGATTTTAATCAGAGACCAATGATCCCTAACAGGTAACACAAGAGCCAAAATAATTGCTATTTTATATTCCAGCTTCTATTTTTGCCAACAGTCCTCTCTAAGAAGTTCAATATATGAATGAAACACTTTCCATTGTGAAACTGATTTTCTATACATTTTAGTATCTCTGGTCTAACCACGTGAGTATAAGGCACACCTGTTTTATTGTGCTTATCTCCTGAGATGGGAGAGTCCACAAGAGTACTAATGATATTTAGTGTTCTCTTGCAACTGGAGACTTAAATCCATTGCAGTCACTATCAGGCATGGACACAATAGAATATGAGAACACTGTGTGATCAAGTTGCTTAGGATCTCTGTACTTCAGCTCTCTTATCAAACCAAACCAAACCAAACCAAACAAAATGAAAACAAACTTACTTGGGCCATATGAGGTGGTGCTTAAGGACACAGGCGCTCAAACCAAAGTCTGGATTTTACTCTCCTCACCCTGCCATTCACAAATTGCATAATCTTGGACAATGTATTATTTTTTCAAAGCCCAAATTTTTAGATGAAGTAATTATGAGGTTTAAAGTAGTCAGTGCTTGTAAAGCACTTAGGATATGGCCTACCTCACAGTAAGGATTTGAAGTATGGAGTCAACTTTATCCTTAAAATCAACCAAAACTTCTGGTGTAAACTTGACTGCAATAAACACCGTGTTCTGCTTTTCTATTTTTCTGCCTTGTAATTTTATTGCATTTAAGAACAATACTGTTTCCCCTTCATTTTTACAGATAATGAAAGCAGGGAACAAAATTATAGAATCAAATTGGTCTCTGTCATTTTTTATCTCACTTCCTCTAACTGAAAATGGAAAAAATAATTGTAACTAAATTTTTTATGAAGATTAAATATGCTTATTCATTTAAAGTTTTTAGCAAAAGTGCAGCAACATTCAGAACTCAATAAATGCTAGCTGTTATTGTTATTATTGGTATGATTATTATAGTACTTACATTGTATAGTGACATTGATAAAGGATAATCGGAAAGCGGGCAGGCAGGGACAAGGGGCCATGCCCTAAGAGGAAACCACCGTTAAAAGGATTTTATATCACCCTGGAAGGAACCCTCCATCTTTTCCCACATGACAGATGACAGAAACCTGACTAGATGACAGGTGCAGGGAGGGTTAAAACAGCCTGTCAACAAGCCCATAAAACCCCCTAGACTTACAAACTCTGTTGGCAATCCTTTTGTGTCCCTTCCCTCTTTGGGAATTTTGTACTATCACTTTGCTATATATAATACATCTCGGTTTGCTGCTCACCATCTCTGTCTGGTCTACCTCTTCATTCTTCCAAGCTGTGTGACCAAGGACTGTGTGCACCGACAGAGAAAAAAAAAATCCTACCACAACGTTTCTAGAGGGGCATACAAATATAGTAAATTCTTAGTGAACAAAGAACTATAAATAGTCTAGAAAATGGTACCAAATAATGCACACACACAACTTTTCACATGAGGTCACCTATCAGTGTAGTCTTCCTCTGAATCTACTATTATAATAGTCTAACAGCTGGAGATTCCTTCTAGGGTTCCTTCAGATACTCCACTGTGAAACATGTATGAAAAAAAAGTCATTTGTTCTGATAATTTTGCTTTCTTTTCAATGTGTAATTTTGATATAGGTATGATGATCTGAGTTAAGGAGATAAAGGGAAGAAGAGTACAGAGAACTCCATTCTGCTGCATTATGGATTTTTTTCAGTATTATTATTATTATCATAATCATCATAGAGCATCATCTTAATTATTTTATCCTTTTTCCTAAATCAGCTAAACACTGAGCCTGGGACTTTTTTTCTCCTTCCAATTTCTTCTATTCAGTGACCTCATTCAGTCTCGTGGATATAAATATCACTTATATGGCAATGAATCCAAAATTGTAGCTTTTTCCTACACATTTTAACTACTGCCAGAATGGAATATTATATCTATTAAGTATCTTCAGGCTTAGCAACAAAACTCATCATTTGAAAAATAAATATATTTTGGATGACTTTTCTCTTGGCAATCTAATAGCCGTCTCAAAATCTCAAGCATAATATGCTCAAAACAGAATTCTCAATTTTCACCCTATCACTAATACTTTCCACCCCTGGTTTTATATCCACCCAAGTGTTAAAATAAGATACTGAAGAGTGATTCTTGATTCTAGTCTTTATTTAGCTCTCCCTATTACCATCATTTTAACACCATGAATTGACTGAGTCATAGCTTATGATTAACTGTTTCTTACTACTTTTCTTTAAAATTACTGTTACCGGGGCGCCTGGGTTGCTCAGTGGGTTAAGCCGCTGCCTTCGGCTCGGGTCATGATCTCAGGGTCCTGGGATCGAGTCCCACATCGGGCTCTCTGCTCAGCGGGGAGCCTGCTTCCTCCTCTCTCTCTCTGCCTGCCTCTCTGCCTACTTGTGATCTCTCTCTGTCAAATAAATAAATAAAATCTTAAAAAAAATAATAAAATTACTGTTACCAATGTTCTACAAGTTACCATCATATTTCCTGTACTAATCCAAAGACTTCCTAACTTGTCTTCCTGGTCTACCTGTTTGTTTGTCTTCTTTCCAACAGCAGCCACAACAATTAAAAAAAAAAAAAAAAAAAATCAGTTGAGATGCCTGGGTGGCTCAGTGGGTTAAACATCTGCATTTTCAACTCAGGTCATGATCCCAGGGTCCTGGGATTGAGTCTCTTGGGCTCCTTGCTCAGCTGGGAGTCTGCTTCTCTTCCTTCTCCTAACCCTCCCCACTGCTCCTGCTCCTGCTCTCTCTCTCTTAAAAATAAATAAATTTAAAAATCTTAAAAAAAATAAAAAGAGACAAACCCCAAAACAAGTCAGTCTCTGTCAGGCTTCTGCTAAATTCCCTCTAATTATTTTCCATCTAATTTAGAATAAAATACAGATATTAACCAAAATATATAAGATCTTGCATCATCTGTACCCTGAATATATCCATCATTCTTTCTTTCACTGACTCTGTCCCATGATGTCAAAGTCATACATACTGATGTTTCAGAGCCATGGTATTTGAAGTTTCTCTTGCCTGAAACAATCTTCCCCAGATAACTTTATGGTTTTATTCCCTCTAGGCATTCACCTCTCTGCTCAAATATCACCTTTTTAGATAGGTTTTCCTGAGTAATCTATCTTAAATAGAATTTCTCACCCATTTTTCTATAGCTGACTTTATTTTTCTTCATAGGACTTACTACTTATTATGTTACGTTATATGTTATCTGTTTATTCTGTGTTCTCCCTATAAAATAAAAGCCCCATGAGGGAAGAGGATTTCTCTATTTTGCTAATTTCTCTACAACCAATGCTTATAATAGTTGTTGAAACATTATATATTCTTAGTAAGTGTTTTTAATGTATAAATTAATTAAACTTTGCCATTTTCACATGGTCAAATGACAGTGTTAAACTTTACTGAAGCTCTGTGATCCTGGGAAACAAGGTAGGTAAGGAAATCCTCTCATCTTTTTGTGTTCTGTGAAACAGGTGGTGCAAAGAATCATCCTTATCCATATGACATATAGGACTCACGGATGCCTTTTTATTCTCTTATGACAAGACTAGACACAGACCTTTCAAATTTCCCTTATTTGCCTCATAAGTGATTAGCCGAGCTCTTTTTCCCCTCTGACCAATTGGAATAATACACCCATAAAACTGACTTGATCAAACTTGGGTTAAGCTTCTCTTTTTCCCCAGATTCCTACACTTTGACCTACCCACAGTGAGCCATACTAGATATCCTTATGAATTATTAATGAACACCCCTTCTTACTGGCCTCTCTGGAGAATAGACTGGCATTAGGATAAAACCTTCTGTGATTTACAGTCCAGTCACTCCCCCTCCACCCTTACATTCTCTTCCACCCCATCCAGTTCCTCACACAGAGTTCTCTTTAGTCTTGTTTACGCTTTCCTAAAAGTAAAATCCCTTTTCTGTGTGGTTTGAGGCACTTGTGGATATTATAGTCAGTATAATCGTTTTTTTTTTTTTTTTAAAGATTTTATTTATTTATTTGACAGAGAGAGATCACAAGTAGGCAGAGAGGCAGGCAGAGAGAGAGGAGGAAGCAGGCTCCCTGATGAGCAGAGAGTCCGATGCAGGGCTCGATCCCAGGACCCTGAGATCATGACCTGAGCCGAAGGCAGTGGCTTAACCCACTGAGCCACCCAGGCGCCCCTAG
>NC_081571.1:34911219-34924208 GCF_022355385.1 Mustela nigripes
AGAGAGAGAGAGGAGGAAGCAGGCTCCCCGCTGAGCAGAGAGCCTGATGTGGGGCTCCATCCCAAGACCCTGAGATCACAACCCCAGCCGAAGGCAGCGGCTTAACCCACTGAGCCACTGAGCCACCCGGGCGCCCCAGTATAATCGTTTTGAATAAAGTCTCTTCTTCCCTAAACCGACATTCGTTATTTTTTATTTGACACAACATGCAGTCATTTCATGGCTGGACCACTTTGCTCTTGCTTTTCTACAATCCATTTTACACGCAACAGCAGGAGTGATTTTTAAAATTAACATAAATTAAATCATATGATTCCCCTGTTAAAGTCTCCCAATGACTTCCATTGAAGGCAGAATCTTTAGGAGGCTATGTAAAGTTCTAAGTCACCTACTTCCCTCCATGTCTTTAATCACATCCCCTAGGACTCTCTCCTGTTTCCCATCCTCCTGCCATAGTTTCTTAATTTTGTGGAACTGTTTGAATACATAACCAGATTAGTATTTATTTTTTTCTGTTTCATTGGATATTGGGATTGGGAGATGAGTGAATCACAGATTCTCCATTATATTCAAAGGTTGATGTAGTGTTAGATTAAATAAATGCTTTCATCCTGGGGCGCCTGGGTGGCTCAGTTGGTTAAGCATCTGCCTTTGGCTCAGGTTATGATTACCGAGTCCCAGGATTTAGCCCCACCTGTTTTAGGCTCCCTGATCAGTGGGGAGTCTACTTCTCCCTCTGCCCACTTCCTCACCATGCTCTTGTGCTCTCTCTTTCTCCCCCTCATATAAATAAATCTTTAAAAAAAAACAAACACAAAAAAACCCTTTATCGTAATAGGGTATAAAAACTGCTTTAAAAATCATCTATGCAATTAAGTAATTATAAAATATGAATGACTATTTAAAGGTATAATAATGGTTGTACATTCATTGGCTATCAGATAGTATGTCAATTACTTTTTATATTTTCTGATTTATTGCTTATATCAACCTGTGATTTAGATAGTTTTGCTTTCATCTTTTGTAAGTGGAAAACTCAAGGCTCAAGATTAAGTAGGCTAAACATGGACTTGAAGCAAGTGATGGGGAATTTAATGGATACACTTCAGGCTTCAGAAAATTATGTTTTCCCTGATACATCATAGAATCTAATAAAAATTAAGAAAATTAAGAGCATGATATAATAACTGCTACAAATTTAACTATAATTTCATAATAATCTTCTAATATTTATTAAAGATATTACATTGGACTGGACATTGGAGCAGGTGGTACAGCTATCATGGCTATTATTTCTTAGAAGTTTCTAAGATTTTCTGAGATGAAAGTAAAATTGTAAGTATTATTCTTTGGGATCATTAATTTTGCAGTGTTTTGAGATGTTTTGTCAGAAAAAATGAATTTTCATGGGATGACTTCACGAGTCACAAATATTCCACCAATATTCAAGAGTAAATAAACAAAATAAAATTAATTCTACAGAACTATAGTTATAAACTGGAAATTTTTGGAGAAGTTTTGTCATGTTTATCTTATTAAAACAGTGGAATAAAGAGATGCCTGTGCAGCTTAGTCAGTTGAGCATTAGACTCTTGTTTCAGCTCAGGTCATAATCTCATGGTCCTGGTGTTGGACCCTACATCAGACTTCGCACTCAGCACAGAGTCTGCTTGGGATTCTCTCTTTCCCTCTCCCACTTGCCCTCCCCCAACTTGCACTCTCTATCTCTCTAAAATAAATAAAATCCTTAAAAAAAGTAGAATATAAAAATTTATAGTTATTTTCCAATATATTATACAACAAATATGATGAAAAAATTTTAAATGCAAACTATTGGAAATAACTGTTACTCAGAACTTGTAATAGAATTATAATAATTTGAACATTATAATGTAATTAGGTGCAAATTTAAGTATGTAAAGGAAATATATAATATGACTTTAAATTAATTACTTAGAATATTTACATTAAAATGTGAATCTATAAGTGTTCATTAGAAAATGTAATACAATATTGAAAACCAACACCAACAGAAGTGTTCAAATATGTATTAAATCAATTAAAAATCAAATATTAAATAAGTTATGAATATTTTCTGGGTATTGGCAAGGGTAGTTTAATGCCAATATTTATTTGGACTGGAAATATCTTTACTAAATATTCGCAAGGGAAAAAAAGAAACATATACAGTGACCATATTTATGTTACACAGTCCTATACGTGATGTCTATACTTGTGTTGTATATGAACTGTTAATGAATAATTATGATCATCCTCTGATCATAGTAAATAGAAGTCTCCACTTTTGGAAACATAGTCCCATGGGCCCTCTGTCATTAGCTCATCCACATTCATATTTTCTATAATGATTACAAATTATGTGTACAGTACAGACTACAGAGTTATTAGAAGTACTTAAATGAATTATATTAAGCAAAAATTTTATCACTAAAAGGGGAATAGTTGTGTTTTAACAATGGGGAGTGATTAATTTTTCTCTAATGAGTGGTAATGCAACTAATAATAGTTAAACATATTGAATCAAGGCTGTATTTGTTTAGAAAGGTAGGTTTCCTAAGAAAATAACAATCAAATCCATTTAGACTTTCTGTTTTATTTTATTATTATGACTTATTTTATAAGAGCCAAAAGTGAAACTTCTTGGTCAGGGCCCTAGGAACCCAACCCATTGTTGGGTTATTCTTCCATGTTTGCATTGTGATGACTGCTCACCCAAAATCAGAATATTGGGAACCAGCACTGTTTTATGGAACATTTTTTATAATTTTTTGTACTGCTTTTAATTTTTTTGTTGTGAATTACTGACAATAAATAGGAAAAAAAAAACAATATATCAGAAACATATAGTCACCTGCCACTAATTCTATCAATCATACTATGTGGTTAATTTCTTCATTTTTAAAAATAAATACTCAATTACTGCAATTGTTGAAGTATTTTCTTCTATAGTCCTAAAATATTTTTCTTTTTTTAAATTAAAAAAAAAAAAGTTACTCATTTCCCACCAAAACACCAATGCTCAGTTAAAAATAGCGGCTGTTGAATTATCTTGTGTATTCCACACTAACTAGAGCATGCAATATCATTCTCTAGATTGGTCTGTGGAACTGAGTAAAGTTACGTTTTCCTGATTTAAGTTAGAACTAAAATCATCCTGTGGGCATAAAAAAGGGGTGATTTATGTACCTGACACATAGGTCTCCTACAGCATATCTTACCAAGGATCATGCTTCTTATAGTATCTCATGTGATGAATTGAATCATGCCAACAAAAGTGTTCACTTTAGCTCTTAGGCACTCCAATTTGAAAATACAGTTTCAAATTATCTTCTGATTTCTTTGATGATTTTAATGAAACCACAGAAAACATAAAACAAGAAATTGTTGCCTTTGCTCTGTTCTCTCTGTTTTTTTTATGGAACTCAATCCAGATTATGTTAGACTCTAACTATGTTCAACATTCTAACATGATATGTTATGTTGTGTTTTTCTCTGCATTAAAATATATATATATATATATTTGTCAGAGAGAGAGAGAGAGAGAGAGATCACAAGCAAGGGGAGCAGTAGGCAGAGGGAGAAGCAGCTTTCCTTCTAAGCATGAAACCAGATTTTAGACTTGATCCCAAGACGCTGGGATCATGACCTGAACCAAAGACATGCTCAACTGACAGAGCCAACCGTTCATCCCTTTTCTGCATTATTTTTAAAAATTTAATTTGTATATTTTTTCCTTTGTTAAAGAGATTTGGTGATTTACATTTATCTAGAAAACCATTCCTTTTTTCTTTTCCTTCCCAGTACCTCCACCCCCACTCTCTTTTCCTGTAGCAGTAGTTTTTGAAGTTGGAGGTGACAGGGCAGAGAGAGAGAGAATCTTAAGCAGATTCCGAGCTCAGGATAAGCCTGACATGGGTCATGATCCCATGACCCTGTGATCATGATCTGAGCTGAAATCAAGAGCTGGATGCTTAACCCACTGAGCCACCAACTTTTCTACCTAAAAACATATCCTAGAATATGTTCTTTTCTGTACAGAGATATTCCTTACTTTTTTTTTTGTAGAGCTATATGATATTCTATTATGTAGATAATTGCAGTTTACTTGATGTTAATATGGATTGTTTTTATTCTTTTGTTATAATAAAACTTAGAAATTATTGTTTTTGTTTTGGCTTGTTTTGTTTTTAATATGATCATCTAATCATGGGCAGGAATATAGGCAGGACTTATTTCATGAATGCAATTGCTGAGTCAAAATGTAAAGACCTCTGCAGTGTGAATAAATATGACCAGATCACCCTTCCTTGTTGTAGCATTTTTTATTTCCCCCATGACAAATTAGAGTGCCTCTATGGCTTTGCCATCATAAATGGTTTAACAAAGGTTTATATTTTTATTAGTAGGGAGAGGGAGATGTACCTTATTGTAAAACTACAGAGAAATTATGCATCTTTTGTTAAGGACCACATTTATTTTATTTTCATGAACCCTGTTTCCATGTGTTTTGCCTTTAACAATGTTTATTACTTTCTTCTCAGTTTAGGGAACTCTTTATGTAAGAAAGGACATTAAGCATATATTTGTGATATATCTTGTAAATAACTTTGTTGGTTTTCTATTTTTTTAAATTGCCCTGGTATAATTTACAGGCAGAATTATTTTTCTTGTGCTATTTTTATACAGTTTAACATCACATTTTCCTCTTACTCCTTTTTCATTTTTATTCATAATTAGAATGCTTCCGTCTTCTCCCAGTTTTAAGGGAACTGATTCATAGTTTCTTCGAGTACCTGTACTGTTAATTTTACATACTTAGTTTGATAATGTTTTGCAGTTTATCCTGATGGATGGCATGAGAAATTATCCTAATTTGTCTTTTTTAATATTTATTTAAAAAATAAAGATTTTATTTATTTATTTTAGAAAGAGAAATAGTGAGTTGTGCACCAGATGAGGGTCATATGGTAAGGGAGAGGGACAAGCAGACTCCTTGCTGAGTGTGGAGTCATATGCTGGCTCAATCTCATGACCTGGAAATCATGACTTGGGCCAAAATCAAGAGTGAATAAATAGCTCAACCAACTGAGCAACTCAGTTGCCCCTTGGCTTTTTTTTTTTTAAAACAGATAATATATAGTCTCTTCTTATGTATTAAATAGTCCATAATTATCTCTGCTCTTTTGAAAAGCCAACACATGCTAAAGTTCTTAAAGTTATTTGGATTTATTTATGTCCTTGTGTTTTGTGCCATTGGTCTATCTGTATATTTATGAATCATTTCCATATGTTTTAATACCTTTTAGTTTTTAATGGTGCTTTTATAATTACAAGAATGATTATCCCCTACTTACGTTTTTAAACATTATTTTTCTATTGCTTGTTTGTGGTGTGTGTGTTTGTGTGTGCATCTGACTGGTTGTTTTCATATAAATTTTAGAATAAGAATGACTGAAGGAAGTGATTCACAGACAGAATTACAACCCTGATGATATTCAAGAAATTAAGAAGACAGTTCCCAAGTGTTGCCATTAGGATCACGTCAACTAAGCTATGATAAGGATCAAGAAATAGGACTAACTTTGACTCCAGGAATAAGCACCATGTTTGTTTTGTTTTGCTTTATTAAGGGCTTAGGGTAGCCACGGCCTGAATTCAGAATCCAGGACCACACTACATCTGCTATAATCCACATTATTACAAGTGACACTTCTGGTGCTGCCTTACCAACTGATTCAGTCCTGACTCAAGTCTCTGCCCATGCCTGATTAACAAAACCTACTCTCATCTATAATACTAATCTGTAACACCACAAAGTGATCTAGGTAATATAAATTTTTGCTACCTCTGAAATATAAGAAAGTACCTGGTAGGAGAATAGGATTACAAAATAATCAATCAACTCTACTGTACAGCCTTTTTTATATATTCATCTCTCTGAGCATCCTAAACTTGTGATTTTCAAAGTTAGAGTCATAAAGACAACTTCATTTAAGTGGATACTAGGTCTGATTGTTCACTTCCTTAACTTTCTTAACGTTAGCTTCTTAAAAATATGTTTTCTAGGGGCACCTGGGTAGCTCAGTCATGATTCTGGGGTCCTGGGATTGAGCCCCACATGGGATCCCTGCTTGGTGGGAGGCCTGCTTCTCTCTTTCCTTCTCCCACTCCTCTTCTTGTGTTTCCTCTTTCATTGTGTTTCTCTCTGTCAAATAAATAAATAAATAAATATCTTTATATATATATATATTTTTTTTTTCCTCGTTTTGTAAGCAGGACAGTTTTGATTGGTAATTTTTGTTTTTTATCTGTTTTCCTTTTCCTCTCTCCCATGACAGCATTTTTTAAATGTTCTGTTCTCTTAGTTTCCAGACACTTACATAGTGGTTCCAGATTATATGAGTTTTTATTGAGCCCTTACCCCAGGTGTAGTTATTGCTGGAAGGAGCACTGGCTGCGTGCCTCTCCATTTCCTTCTGTCTCCTCACCCATAGCTTTCCAGGAATTGATGAGTCTGGCAGGAGGTTGTCAGTGATATACTCCTCTTTCTTTCATAATTTCCAAATGCTGGCTTCAAGAAGTGAGTTTTGGAACCCCATATGACTTAGAGAAAATTTAGCCCCTATTAATACATTTGAAACTCTGTTCACCATTTTCTCCATGCACTAAGAGCTCAGCAGTCCCACAGTGAGCAAAACTCACTGCTTTGTGTTTTTGTGAACTTTCTAGTAGTCAGAGGAATTTATAAAGGACATTTATGGATTTTTTTGTTATCTCTAGATGTTTTTTTCTATTACTGCTGTTTGTTTAGAGCAAAGAATTTGAATGTATGGAGATGTGAACTTGGTATACTGTTGTAGTCCAAAGAGCTAGATTTGAGATAAAGATATCTTAATGCAATGAAAGCCACTGATATTAGCTCTTTTCTATCCCATCCAACCAACACACATGGTTTCATAGATCCTTGAAATCTTGTTTGGTGCTTTTCTGATTTTATGAAGGAAACATTTTTGGGGATTCTAGAATACTATATAATAACTTTTCAGGCTGGCACCCAGTTCTGTGAATAATCTGAACAAGAAATAAAGCTGATGTCATCTATTCTTTTCTAAGACATTTTGTAGATCTGATAGTGTTGTTGGATATTGTTATTTAAAATAGTATTTGCCTTTGGGTGCCTGCCTTCAACTCAGATCATGATACCAGGGTCCTGGGATCGAGCCCCACATCAGGGTTCATGCACAGCAGAGAGCCTGCTTCTACCTCTCCTTCCTCTCTCTCAACTAAATAAATAAAATCTTTTAAAAGTAATAATAAAAAATAAAATAGTTATTTGCCTTGTTTACATAACATAGTATTACAGGCTGAGATGTTGATCTGGTAATAACAGAGAAAGACTGCAGAGATTGAAGGAGATACTTGAATAAGACACTCAAAAAACCAAAGCCATAACTGTGTCCTCTGGGGGCATAAAAGACAGGCCAATAATTTCTGACTGATTTTAAATTTCAATGTCAGTCATATTAAAGAAGTACCTCTTTCCTTCTCAACCAAATTGGTTTAATTTTTTTTTTTTTCCTTTATAGAGCAGGTCTTGAGAGTTCTATTAAACGGGGGGGGGGGGGGGAAATCTGCTAAATAAATAGAGCAGCTTTCCCTACTCTAGGAGCAACCAGGGATTTGACTTGTTTGAGCTTAAATGATAAAACAAATAGTCGCCAAATCAAACAAGAACCTTGTGTTGTAATAGACTTTCCCCTAAAGTATTCATGCTACAAACCTAAATAGCTTATATTTCATGGAACTTTTCTTATTAACTTTTCCCCCTGACAATTCTCCACATAACTACAGATAACCTCAACAACACTGATGCTTACATGGATACAAACCTTTATAGACTTATGATAGGCTTATGTACCAATAAACCCATCATAAGTTGAAAATATCATAGGTCAAAAATGCATTTAATACACCTGACTACCAGACATCATAGCTTAGCCTGGCCTACCTTAAATGTGCTCAGAACACTTACATTAGCTTGCAATTGGGCAAAATCATCTAAACACCTTCTAAATCCCATTTTCTAATAAAGTATTGAATATGCCACTCAATGTGTTAAACAGCATCCTGAAAGTGAAAAACAGTGATTGTATGGGTACAGAATGGTTGTCAGTGTGTGAGTTGTGTGTCCTTGTAATTGCAAGGCTGACTGGGAGCTGTGGTTCACTGCTGTTGCCTACTATCCAGGCACTAGCCTGGGGGAAGTTCAAAATTCAAAATTTGAAGTATGATTTCTACTGAATGTGTATTACTTTTTCACCATTGTAAAAGAAAAAATATTGTAAATTGAACCATTAGAAATCAGGGACTGTCTGTACATTTATTTTGATCTACTACATTGTTTTTGAGAAAAAAAAGTGAGTTTTTTGCGAGATTGTTTTATGGACAGTTCTGTTTATGGCTTAGGGAGAAATTGAAAATAAATATGAAAAATTATGTCATCACTGTGATACTTAAAATATATATCTATTATCATGAATGAATTATTGATCTACATAAGACTGTTTTGAAGACTGCAGACCTGAGGATTAGAGTAAGTACTTGACTGGAATTCCTAACTAAGACTGTGTATGAATCTTTCATCTCTAGGGTTTAATATTCTCATTTATTTAATGGGGATAATAATATCCATAAGGTTGTAGTGAGAATTAATGCAAACTATCTACCCTGGTTTATAGCTAGGCGAAACATATGTCCCAATTTTCTCTGGAAAATCTGGGATAACACATAAATATTAACTCATTCTCATGACATCATTTGTGTCCACCAAATGTCCACGACATTTGGACAATAAATTATGATACCAACATATATTAGTTTCTTAAATATTAATAATCACTTTTTAAATAACTGGTACCTTTCTGTGAGCAATTATTCATTGAGTTTGCTTGGCTATAAAGTAATTCATTTTCATCTTTAAATGTTTGTTTCTCTGGACACAGGTCATAATTATGAAAACAGAAAATATAATGATCTTGACACAAAGCATCATTAATTTAAATAACTCAGACCAAAGAGAACTTTTGTTTTTATCATTTCTTTTATATTATGTTTTTATGTTTTAAGAACAAAAACTTAAATCCTTGTTAGTTTTAGTGATGTATTTGTGGATCTGACTCCAAAGGCAAGTATAACAAAAGCAAAAAATAAACAAATGGGACCACATCAAACTAAAAATCTTCTGCACAGTGAAGGAAACCATCATACAAATGAAAAGACAACCTACTAATGGGAGAAAGTATTTGCAAATATACCAAATAAGTGGTTAGTATTCAAGATATATAAAGAATTCATGCAATCCAACAATTAAAAATAATCTAGTCAAAAATGGGCAGAGAATCTGAACATTATTCAAAAGAAACAACAGATGCCCATAGGCATATGAAAAATGGTCAACATCACTAATTATTAGGGATATTCAAATTAAAACTGTAATGATTCAAATTAAAACTGTAATGCTGTATTTAGGATGGGTGTTATCAGAAAGACAAAAAGTAATAAGTGTTGGAGAGGGTGTGGAGAAAAAGGAACACTTGTACACTGTTCATGGGAATATAAATTGATGCACCCAACACAGATAATAACATGGAGATGCTTCAAAAATTAAGAATAAATCTACCATATTATCTGGCTATTCCACTTTGAATATTTATCCAAAGAATATGAAAGCAGTAATTCAAGAAGATGTATGATAAAACTCCTATGTTTATTGCAGCATTATGTACAAAACCAAGATATGGAAACAACCTATGTCCATTGATAGATGAAGGGGTAAGGAGGGTATGGTTTACACACACACACACGCACACACACACTGGAATATTACTCAGCCATGAAAAGAATGAAATCTTGCTATTTAGGACCATTTTTTAGACAAGGGTGTTACATTAAGTCAAGTTAGTCAGAGAGAAAAAGACAAATATTGTATGATTTCACTCATATGTAGAATATAATAAAGAAAGCAAAACAATACAAAAACAAATACATAGATAAGGAGAACAAATTGGTGGTTACCAGAGAAGGAGGTTGGGGGATGGGTAAAACAGGTGAAGGTCAATTTTATGGTAAGTAGATTTATTTGTGGTGGTCACTTTACAGTGCATACAGATATTGAATTATAATGTTGTACAGCTGAAACTTAATAGTGATTTTACCTCAATTAAAAACAACAACAACAACAATAAAAAAAACACCTCACATAGTTCACTATAGAACGAAAGTTTCAGGATAGATAGGATCTTAATGAAAACCCAAATTCTGGTGTTATCCTTGTTACCATGGTATCCTGGATTCAAATTTGAGTAATACATAGGAATGAAGAGTTTCAGGGCTGAGGTATCAGTAGTATCTGATTAAATTTTTGAGTTAGTCAAGATACACTGAGTATTGTAGTATTGTTTCTATAACTCTTTAGGTAGCTTTGAAGTTATATTAATCCAAATAAGAGTTTCAGTTGCTACTTGCTGTATTGTTGCAAATATCAAGAAGACTTTACATTTGTGGAATTTTATCTAATTATTCCATACTCTTAAGACATCATTTACTTATTAAAATGTTATGAGTTTGGGGTCTGATATTCTTTGAAATTATTTATTCATTGCCTTTATACTTGAATAGCAATTTAGCTGAGTTTAAAATTATAGTCACATTTTGTTTTGTTCCGTAAAATTCCTGTGATATTTGCTCTTGTTGTCCACTTGTGGAGAATGTTACTATGAACAGGTTAGAAGAACTAAGCCCGTTTTATCCTACTTGTAGTTGACTAGAAGATTCACCGGGGTGCCTTTGAAATTCTTTATTTTTCAAATCAGTTAACTGTCCAGGCAGTACGCTAGCATTGCTTGAAATTTATCACTTTTTTTTCCCCTCTTGAACTTTTGTTCAAAGATTTGTTTCCCTCCATGTTAGATACATCATATTGAATTGTATATTTTATTGCTTTATCTCATTTGTTTTCTTTTACTGGGAGATGTTAAAATTAATATTTGGGGTCATTTTTGTACCCATAAATTTCTTTCTAATATTTTCAGAAAACTCTTCTTTAAAAAAAAATCCTGTTTCTTCATATTTGTTCTATATGTAACAATTTTTTTTCTTAAATCTATGTGTGTTTTTCTTTCACATTCTTCTAATATGACCTTAATTTCTGTTCCTTATTTTGTCTGTGCCTACTTGGTTGTTATCTCCTTTCCTTGAGCTACCATTTTTAGAAAGAAAGCTTTTTATTTCTGTAGTTTAATAATATCAAAGACATCTCTATGTTAATTTTATATAATAATATTTGTTTATATTTTTACTTTCTCTCTGCCATAATCTTTCTAGTGTGCATGTGTGTGTTTGCTTGACCATGTATATGCATACATGTGTTTTGTTTGTTTGGGTTATTTCAATTATTTAGTTTTTCCCTTCTGCTTACCCTTTCCTTAAAAAGGTTTATTTACTTATTTGAGAGAGAGAGAGAGTGCTTGCCTGAGTAGGGGGAGGAACAGAGGGGGAGAATCTTTAAGCAGACATGCCATTGAGAATAGAACCCAAATTGGGGATTGATCTTAGGATTTATAAGATCATGATCTGAACCAATCAAGAGTCAGAGGCTTAACAAACTGAGCCAGCCATCCAGGAACCTCCTGCTTACCTCCCTCCTCTTTTTATTTAAAGATTTTATTTGTTTATTTGACAGAGAGAGAGATCATTAGGCTGAGAGGCAGGCAGAGAGAGAGAGGAGGAAGCAGGCTCCCTGCCTAGCAGAAAGCCCAATGCAGGGCTCAATCCCAGGACCCTGATATCATGACCTGAGCTGAAGGCAGAGGCTTAACCCTCTGAGCCACCCAGGCACCCCATCCCTTTTTTAATATTGTGTGTGTTTATATTACTTTTTTTCTGTTTGTTTACTTTAAATACAGGGAAATATTCTTGAATATGTTATAAATGAGCAAGGACATGGGTGAGTGAGTGAAGGTAACAGAAATCTTAAATAGTTGTTATGCAGAATATTTATTTATGCAGAATATTTCCTAACAGTCTATCCTAGGAGTATAACTGTGTTCTAGGTATATATGGCCTTACTATACAGCACAAAAACTGACTGCCTCAGGTGTATAAATTCATAATACTTGAAAACCTGGAATTTATTATATGAATATGAAGGAAATATTTCAGTCAAACATTTGAGTAATGGATTAATTATCCATCCTCCCTTTTATCATTATTTAAATATATGACACTATGGCTCAAATTTAAAAGGAAGTTCACTGAAAAGCATTTTCTATTCATGACATAGGTATTGCAACATAATTACTAAGAATATTGTTTCTGAAGTCAAAACTGTCCCATTTAAAATCCTAGCTGAGGGGCACCTGGGTGGCTCAGTCAGTTAAGCATCTAATTCTTGGTTTCTGCTCAGGTCATGATCTCAGGGTCATGAGATCGAGCCCCACATGACGCTCCACGCACAGTGTGGATTCGGCTTGAAATTCTCTCCATCTTCTATTGCCTCTCCCCCTCTTCATGCTCTCCCTCTAAAATAAATTAATCTTAAATAAATAAATAAATAAATGAAATCCTAGCTGGGACGTATGGTACCTCTGTAAACCTTCTGTAGAAGAACATAACCTCTCTATGCTTTTGTGTGTTTTTGTTTTTTTTTTAATTGTGAAATTTGGATAATAATAGGAGCCAGCTTTTAGGTTTTGTTTTTTTTCTTTTTTTTTATTAATTTTTTATTTTTTATAAACATATATTTTTATCCCCAGGGGTACAGGTCTGTGAATCACCAGGTTTACACACTTCACAGCACTCACCAAAGCACATACCCTCCCCAATGTCCATAATCCCACCCCCTTCTCCCAAACCCCCTCCCCCCAGCAACCCTCAGTTTGTTTTGTGAGATTAAGAGTCACTTATGGTGC
>NC_081571.1:34924308-34994433 GCF_022355385.1 Mustela nigripes
TCCCAAACCCCCTCCCCCCAGCAACCCTCAGTTTGTTTTGTGAGATTAAGAGTCACTTATGGTTTGTCTCCCTCCCAATCCCATCTTGTTTCATTGATTCTTCTCCTACCCACTTAAGCCCCCATGTTGCATCACCGCTTAGCGAAATAAGTCAAGCAGAGAAAGACAACTATCATATGATCTCCCTGATATGAGGGGTTTTGATTTTGTTTTTTCATCTAATGAGTCTAAATGAAACAATATACATATAGGTACTTAAAAAAGATATTGGCATAAGTTCTTAGGAAATGTTAATTTTTAATAATAAAATGAATAAAGCTTTTTCATTAATGAGAGCCTTAAATCAACAGTAAGCATTTATGAAACTATCTAATCCCAATATTATTTTCTCTTAAAGGTGAATCTTTCTATAATTATAGAACATAAATACTTGGTGAAAATTGTTTTATAGTAGTAATTTAAAATTCATCAGAATAATTCATTATACATTATTGTGATACAGCTTATAAAGTTAATTTTTGAAGCATATAGTTCAATTAATCATAATGCTAAAACATTCTGTTATTAAGATAAAAAGGAAAGAAAATTTTAAAAGCTTAGAACAAAGTAAAAGAGACAGTTTGTATACTATGCACAGCCACCTTCTCTGAAAGTCCCAGTGTTTCCTACAGCTGTTATTTCATTACGATCATAAGAACTATAATGCTGTTGAGTCTTTCTGATACTTAAGGGATTTAATTTAGTAAATAAGATACCCTGATCTATAGTTGCCTGTGATTCCTAAGGAAATGACAATGATTTCTCATCAAATTTAAACAATAGCATTGAAATAAGTTGCATTTTCAGAATAAAGGCCAACATTAAAGAACTGAATACTCTAAAGACCTAATTATTTTAATAGCTTGGTTTTGTGCCCAATACACGCTATACTTATATATCCACTGTATATTGAGTTTAGTCTGTTTATTTTAACTGACCAATGGTATGATGATCACAGTGCCCAAAGCAAACAAACAAATAAGCAAAACCCAGTTAAATAAGCAAAAATGCACATAAATTCCAAGAGACACTTTAATATGCAAAGGTTTATTAAATGCAGTAGTATTAGATGTTAATGTTAATGGCCACAATTCTCTCAAGGAATCATAGTCAGTGGGAATGCATGATCACAATGGACAAGCAAAAATTTTTTTTTTCTTTTTCCTGAATTCCAAAATAACAAAATTTCTGTCTTTAAAGAATAGTTGTAGTTATTGATAGAAAAATAAAAAAGATATAATAACACACATAAAAATTGTTTCAAGGTTCTTTGTCTATCCTTTACTGACACTTATCAAAATGAAAAAACCTTCACCATTCTAATATATATTCTATGCGTAGTCACAATAACTAAGGTATTTAAGTGTAAGATTTTTGTTCACTCAATGGTCATCTACCAGAAATGGTGTTTATTTTTAAAGTTAGAAAGACACACAAGCTATATGATTCACTATCAAGGAGTTTATGGGCTAGATGGAAAGAAAACCACATAATTGCTTAAATGTAGCTAAATATTATAGGTTTAAAAATAAGCATTGTATGTTTTTTTTTCAGCGTAACAGTATTCATTGTTTTTGCACAACACCCAGTGTTCCAAGCAATACATGCCATCCCTAATACCCACCACCTTGTTCCCCCAACCTCCCACCTCCCACCCCTTCAAGACCCTCAGGCTGTTTTTCAGAGTCCACAGTCTCTCATGGCTCACCTCCCCTTCCAATTTCCCTCAACTCCCTTCTCCTCTCCATCTCCCCATGTCCTCCATGTTATTTGTTATCCTCCACAAATAAGTGAAACCATATGATACTTGACTCTCTCTGCTTGACTTATTTCACTCAGCATAATCTCTTCCAGTCCTGCCCATGTTGCTACAAAAGTTGGGTATTCATCCTTTCTGATAGAGGCATCATACTCCATAGTGTATATGGACCACATCTTCCTTATCCATTCATCCGTTGAAGGGCATCTTGGTTCTTTCCACAGTTTGGCGATCGTGGCCATTGTTGCTATAAACATTGGGGTACATATGGCCCTTCTTTTCGCTACATCTGTATCTTTGGGGTAAATACCCAAGAGTGCAATTGCAGGGTCATAGAGAAGCTCTATTTTTAATTTCTTGAGGCATCTCCACACTGTTCTCCAAAGTGGCTGCACCAACTTGCATTCCCACCAACAGTAGAAGAGGGTTCCCCTTCCTCCACATCCTCTCCAAACATGTTGTTTCCTGTTTTGCTAATTTTGGCCATTCTAACTGGTGTAAGGTGGTATCTCAATGTAGCAACAGCAATTAGGCAACAAAAAGAAATAAAAGGTATCCAAATTGGCAATGAAGAAGTCAAACTCTCTCTCTTTGCAGATGATGTGATCCTTTATATGGAAAACCCAAAAGACCCCACCCCTAAACTACTAGAACTCATACAGCAATTCAGTAATATGGCACGATACAAAGTCAGTGTGCAGAAATCAGTGGCTTTCTTATACACTAACAATGAAAATACAGAAAGAGGAATTAGAGAATCAATTTCATTTACTATAGCACCAAGAACCGTAAGATACCTGGGAATAAACCTAACCAAAGAGGTAAAGGATCTACAGGACACTCATGAAAGAAATTGAAGAAGCCACAAAAAGATGGAAGACCATTCCATGCTCTTGGATCGGAAGAAGAAACATTGTTAAAATTTCTATACTGGCTATAGCAATCTACACTTTTAATGCCATCCTGATCAAAATTCCACCGGCATTTTTCAAAGAGCTAGAGCAAATAATCCTAAAATTTGTATGGAATTAGAAGAGACCCGAATTGCTAAGGAAATGTTGAAAAACAAAAATAAAACTGGAGGCATCACGTTACCTGATTTCAAGCTTTACTACAAAGCTGTGATCACCAAGACAGCATGGTACTGGCATAAAAACAGACACATAGACCAGTGGAACAGAGTAGAGAGCCCAGATATGGACCCTCAACTCTATGGTCAAATAATCCTTGACAAAACAGGAAAAAATATACAGTGGAAAAAAGACAGTCTCTTCAATAAATGGTGCTGGGAAAACTGAACAGCTATATGTAGAAGAATGAAACTCGAACATTCTCTTACAGCACACACAAAGATAAACTCGAAATGGATAAAAAACCTCAATATGAGACAGGAATCCATCAGAATCCTAGAGGAGAACATAAGCAGTAACGTCTTCGATATCAGCCACAGCAACTTCTTTCAATATATGTCCCTAAAGACAAAGGAAACAAAAGCAAAAATGAACTTTTGGGACTTCATCAAGATCAAAAGCTTCTGCACAGCAAAGGGAACAGTCAACAAAACAAAGAGGCAAGCCATGGAATGGGAGAAGATATTTGCAAATGACAGTACATACAAAAGGTTGATATTCAGGATCTATAAAGAACTCCTCAAACTCAACACACACAAAACAGATAATCATATCAAAAAATGGGCAGAAGATATGAACAGACACTTCTCCAATGAAGACATACAAATGGCTATCAGACACATGAAAAAATGTTCATCATCACTAGCCATCAGGGTGATTCAAATTAGACATTGTATGTAACTATAGAAGCACAAGGGAGAAAGTAGACAAATTTACTTCAAGGACTTAAGAAAGACTTCATAAGGAAATTTATGGTTGAGGTTAATTCCTAAAAAGTAAAACAATCATGAATGATAAAGAAAATAAATATTACTAAAGATTGGAGGCACAAGAAACAAAACATCTGGTAAAATTTTACACCTGAAGATGTAACTTTCTAAGTGAAAAATAACTACCATTTTTGAAAAATTCTAATCAGTTTGAAAGGTTATTTATCTTATATTGCTTGCTTAAAATTCTCCCACATACCAACAGCAGATTATAGCAGAATTAATCATACTGATATCAGTAAGACTTTCTCAAATGGTCATAATAGGAGAAAAACATGGGGGGGGTGCGGGGGCGATTCAGCCAGATATGACTCTTGGTTTCTGCTCAGGTCATGATCAGTGTTGTGAGATTGAGCTCCATCAGACTCCATGCTCCCCACAGGGTCTTTTCTCTCTCTACCCCTTTTCCTGCTTGTGCTTTTTCTCATTCTCTCTAAAAAAAATTAATAAATAAAATCTTTTAAAAAAAGGAAAATAAAAAATTGGGGATCTTAAGTGTTTTTTTTTTGTTTTTTTTTGTTTTTTTTTGATAATTCAAGTTTGAAGCCAAATGAGGTTTTGGTTTTTTCCTAAAAAGTTAAAACAGGAATATTTGCCATGTATGGAAATTAAGAAACAGATCAGAATATAGGTTTATTAAATATTGTGATTTAAAACATCTGTGAAATATTAGGAAGGTTGAAAGATATTCTGATAGATTTGGACTTGCTATTTTTCATTTGTATACAGTAATAATTTTTCATATTTTAAAAAATAAAATGTTCTTAATGTTTTTATACGCCATTCTATTTTACAGTAGTCTCAGAGAGTAAACATGATTTGTGTAGCCAAAAGACTTAAAAATCAATGTAGTCAAGTAAATTCTCTTTGTATACCAGATTAAATATGTAATTTTCTGCAAAGGACAATCCCTTCTAGGTTTAATTTCAACTCTGAATTTAGAAGCTCAGAATAAAATCATTTAACTGAACATTATGAATCAAAATACATTTTACATTCACATGGAGAATATAAATACAAATTCAAGAGGATTTGTATTATATTTAAAAAATTAAAAACAAGAAAAAACAAAACAAAAAACCTCTAACCTCTATTTAGTTGCTCAGAATTGATATGTTGAGTATACCTGCCAGCCTTTTGGCACTGATGAGAATTCTGTCTCAAGAATATATTAGGCTAATATCTCACATGACAGTAGGGCAAAAGATTAGAGTCTTTTGGAGATTATATATTTATCATTTTTGTGCATTTAGTTAAAATAATGTGTGCAAGGAATAAAATGTGAATGCTTATTTATTGTGAATAGTTTGTGCCAAAACAAACTGGTTTAATTTATTCCATGTACATGTGCCTAATTTGTGTTTAAAATGGCATAAGCAAGTTACTTTATTTTAGTTACGTATACTGAATACTTATAGTTATTTTAGTTAATTAGGATTTTCAGTCTAAATAGCTTCCATGTAGATCATTTGAACTGCACCTTAACTTTCCTCCTATCTATGACCCCCACCAGGACCAAACCTGTTCCTGTCCAGTCTTTCCTAAATCATTTAAAGTTATCATCGTCCCAGACTCTAGCTGTCATCTTTAACCTAGGACAATTCCAGAGAGTCTCCTAAATTGTTGTTCTGCTTCCACATTCCATACAGCAGCCAAAATGTGCATGTAAAAACATACATCACATCAGTCACTCTTCTGCTTAAGATTTGCCAAAAGATTTCTGATAGAACAAAAATACAGTTCAAATGTTTTCTTCAGTATTGTCTCAACACTCTTAATTGTTCAAGCATTTCTCTTTCTCTGACTCACACTGTGATCTAGCCCCCTGCAATCCCTTGCTATTTCTCAGTCTTGCTCCACATGGTCCCTCTATTTTGGCTCTTGTAAGTACTGTACTTAAGTACTGAAACCCTCCCCCTAGATCTTCATGAAGCATCTCAATGTTTTAGGACTTTCATCAGTCATCACCTAAAAGAATGGACTTTAAGACAACAATATCTAAAATATCCAGTGGAACATATCTTATTCCAGTCTCTAATAAATTATACAGCTTTATGTTTTTCCTTAGGCCTCAATTTTCAGAATGCTTAATTTTAATTAATTGTTAATTTATCAATTTATTATTTATTTACTTGAATTTGACTGACTTGCTTTCCCATTTTTCTTAGTGGATAGGACAACCAACAAAGATTTATTGAATTAATGCACAAATGAATAATGGTATATTATGTGGCATTACATGAAAACTAGTAAATATTTGCCTTTCCACCCCAATTATGCTGCCCTAGTATGATAAAAGAATTCTAATAAACAAATACTATGAATTAATCCATATATTTTGCTTCTTTTATTATTATGTATTGGAAAGAGACAGATTTTGAATTCTCTCTTTTAGACTTTTATATACATACACAGTCACACAACACTTTGGTCTATCTATAGTTTCAAAAAACAGTTCCTATACTGTATATTTTATGCTGATCTAACATTAAACTTCTAAATGTATTAATAATGAAGAGTTAAAATGCATCCATTATTTTTATACTATAATAATACATTTTGTATATATATATCATCATTAAATTATTGCTAATATAGGCAGGGAGGAGATTGAGATACTAACTTCTAAAAATACTTTCAATATAAGTAAATAACAATTTACTTTATTGAGATATGTTTGTTTCCCTGGAAAAAAATGTTGAACTTGAAGACAGTTGGTTTGATATTGAACTCTCTTTTGCATGCCAGTCCAAATAAATTCTGGCTAACCATATGCTAGCTAAATTACCTTGAATAAGTAGCTTTATTTTTTTCCTTCCTTCTCCCTAAAAATCTGACTCAGTAGAAACACAGAATATGTAGTTTTATTTGTTTTTGTGATGAACTTAGAATAAAATCATTTGAACTGAACACTGTGAATTAAAGTAAATTTACATTAACATGAAAATATAAATACAAGTTACAAGGTAGTTTGTATTCTATTTTAAAAATACTTTCTCTGACTTCTATGTATGAAATTGATACACTGAATGTATCTGCCAAACTACCATCATACTCACCAAGATTACAGCAAAATTTTCCTACCTGATTTGTTCGCTTTTATCTTTATCTATCATCTATCTATTTATTATTTATTTGAGAGAGAGTGAGAGAAAGAGGATGGGGGGGAGGGGCAGGAAAAGGGAGAAAAAAATCTGACGCAGACTTCCTGCTGAGTGGGGAGCCAGATGTGGGGATTGATCCCACTATGCTGAAATCATGACCTGAGCCAAAATCAAGAGTCTGACACTTAACCCACTGAGCCACCCATGTACCCTGTCTGCTTCTCCTCTTGCTCATCAATAATCCATTTCCACCCCAAAATCAGGTGGATTATTTTATTTTACTTTTGGGGGATTATTTTAAAGAACAAATTACACTTACATTACTCTCTAAAAAACCTTTAGTGGTTTTCAATTCATCTTATAATAAACTTCTATTTCTTGACCTGGCCTAAAGGTCCCTGACTATTTCTCTAACTTAATTTTCTACAACTTTAGAAATTTTGCTCTATCAACTATGATTTACATGACATTCCTTAAACAATCAAGCCTTATTCAAGCCTTATATCTTTTGCTTTTGATGCAGTTTCTTCTTAGAATGATCTTTCTACAATTCTTCAAAGCTGCTTCATTTTGTTCCTCTAGGTCTCACTGTAAATGTTACCTTCCTAGAGTCTTCTCCCATCAAATGAATCTTTTCCATCCTTTCTGGCTTCTCAACACCATTTGAACACATTTCTTGTTTAGAGAATTTCACACTTGTGATTTCCACTTCCCTACTTTACTCCACTCCCTTGAGGATGGGTCACAGACTTATGATTCAATCCCACCAGTTAAACATGCCCCTGTGAGGCTTCTTATGCCTGAGATTGCTAATGTTTTTTCCCCAGTTATCTTCATTCCTTCTTCTATAGTAGCAAAGGTTACCTGGGCACATGGCACAGCTCATCTGTCCATGCTGTCCAAGCTCCTGTGTGGTAACATTGAAGGATTACGTTCTGGCAAATGGCATGTGAACGGAAGTGCCCCTGAAAGGAAAGGAAGATACCCTCCTTTCCTGTCTTTCATGTCTCTTTAAGTCTGTAGACATGATAATGGAGCCCTATATTGAGAAGACCAGAGTGCAAGATAAAGGAATTTGGTCTCTTGAAATGAAACTGTCTTTTAGCTCAAGCCTACTTGCACTCAGACTTCTATGCTTTAGGGAAACTTCATTCTTTTTAGATCCACATTTATATTTGCATCTTTGTTGCAGCAGCTAGTATATGTACACCCATTAATATTTTTGAGTTAAGCTGTGAGCAAATGAGAATGCAAAAGCTGCTTAGAATCTTTTAATTTGGGATGCCTGGGTGCCTCAGTCAGTTAAGGATCTACTTTGGGCTCAGGTCCTGATCCTAAGTCCTGGCATCATGCCCTGCAAGGGGAGCCCACGTCTCCCTCCCTCTCTACTTGCTACTCCCCGTGCTTTCTCTCTCACTCTCTCTACCTGTCAAATAAATAAATAACATCTTTTTAAAAAGGAATCTTTAAATTTTTGTTTCTTTAGGCTTTATTTGCTTATTGTTTTGTTTTGCTCTTTGCTTGTTTGTTTTGTAAAAGCTGTAGGTGAAGTTTCCATTTTCTTAAGACGGCAGGTTGCTCCAGTATTGCTTGTTGCACACAATAGCTTTGGTGCTCACAGTTGAAATAGTCAAGGGTAGTTCCTGGCTTAGAACTGCCTGGCATTCCTGATTTCCTCTTTAGATCTCTTTTGGCATGTTTTGTTGTGATGTTTTTTTCTGGTTCTGGAAGTTTAGCCTCAATCTAGTTCTTGAGTCTTCCAAGATTTCTCAACTAGCCAAATCCTTTTCTATTTATTCAAAGTCAACTTCTATTGCTTACAGCTAAGAATGCTGAGATAACACTCTATCTAACCAACAGTTAACATAGATCCCTCTAGTACTCTCTATTCCATTACTCTGTGTATTTCTTTGAAAACAGTTATCACATCTCTTTAATGATTAACTTTGTATAAATTTCACAGACTATAAATCTGGCTGTTGCTAAAAGGTAACTTTGTCCAGTGATTATTACTTTCTATCTCAAGCATCACTGTGCTGAGGGCAGACCATTTCTTTGTAGTCAAGGAAAAAGCAAGTCATTTTGTATTGCCAATGTGCCTATTTCCCATCATCCTTCTTCCCATTTATAGATCTAAATTCCTAGGGATCTGTAGAAAGAAGCAATAAATAGCCTATAGTTCTTGGAGGGAGAGACAGTGCCTTTGCAAGTTAGCACACAAGAGAATTTTAATCTTCTACTCTTGCTTGGATACTAGGAAATTAGTTTATCTTCCCAAATTTGTCTTAACTTCTGTTTTCCTCTGATTTCTTCTCCATCTTTCCAATTTAATTAATTTTATTTTGCCTATTGTTGAGGAACTGTTTTTTATTAACTTATAGTTTACCCCTTTTTCAGTTTTTTAAAATATATATTAGGCTCTGGGACCTTCAGATTTAGGCTTTGGAAAATTTCGCTTTTGGAAATGCAAAAATATTTTTCTCAAACTCTTATCTCTTGTCATAAGTTTTGAAATCCTTGTTTGAAACTGAAATTAAAAATTGAATGTGTATTTCCTCTTCAATCTTTTCCTCTAAGACTCTTAGCATGGTATGCCTAGTCCCTGAGACAGAAGAGTCACGTAGGAATTATAACATTTATAAGGAGGAGTTTAGAAATAAATTCAATGTTATTTAGTAGTTTTTTTTTAATACTCAGGTTTTCTATTGTTTTTCATGTAAGTTCCAGTTGTTATAGATTTTTTTAAAGAAATCTTTTATTTCTTTTAAATTTTCAAATTTATTTGGAAGAAAGTTGTTCTTAAAGTATTTTTTTTGGTGTTTTTAGTGTATTTAGTATTTATAGCAATGCCTTCTTTCTTATATCAATGCTTATATGTGTACTCTTTATTATTGATCTTACTGTAAGACACTATCAAATTTCTTAATCATTTTAAAGAATAAACATTTAGTCTGACAACTTTCTTATATTTTTACTTTTAATTTATGCACTAATTTGTGTAACTTTTTCTACTTTTGCCAAATTCAGTATTTTTTTTTTCCTGAATTCTTGAGATGGGATAGATATTTAATTAATTTATATGGCCTCCAACCTTCTCGTATCTATGCATTTAAATCATTAAATTTTATTTGAGTGTAGCTTTCTTTGTCTGATAATTCCATTGGCTCTCCCATATATTTGTGTCAAGTGATATTCATTTTTCTTGTTTTTTTAGTCACCACCTTTTGCCATTAAATGCATGATTATTGTTGAGTTTTGGGCATAGTATTTGACAGTGATACATATTATTTTAATGACTATATAAGTATTTTGTAGCTATGGAATATTTTGCTATATTTCTTTACAGAAGATTTACTTTTGCTTTCAGTCAACAGTGGGTCACAGGTTTGTTGAGATTATTTTAATTCAATAGGAAATTTAATAAAATAATGACACAAACCTGAACATTAATCCATATGAATAATTTTTAAAGTATCTCCTTTCTAGTTCAGCCTTTACTCTCACAGTGTTGTTATTGGAGCTTCATCATGAGGTGTGACAAAAGATTTTTACCCTAGACTTATGATTCTTTTAATATACTCTAAATAGATAGGAATTGCTAGAGTCCGCTAATGCAAAAGCACTAGGGAATGCCAGGCTGACTTTTTCACTTTATTCTTTTTAAATATCTTAGCCCCACCAACCCTCACTCTTTTAATTGGGTTAACTGAAGCTTTCAAGATCTTTACATTTTTATTAAGATTTTGTTTTTTTTTTTTTTTTAAGATTTATTTATTTATTTGAGAAAGAGAGAGAATTAGCAGGAGGGGCAGAGGGAAAGGAAGAGAGAACCTCAGACTCTGTGTTGAGTGTAGAGCCAGATACAGGGCTCCATCTCATGACTTTGAGATTATAACCTGAGCAGAAATCAAGAGTCAAACACAAGTGGCCCCCTTTATAAAGGTTTTCTAGTTGTTTTCAGTGGAAGAGTTAGTCTGAAAAACTGAGTTCATCATTACCAAATATATTTTTCAACTTTTTTTCATTTTCCCTTTATTCCTCTACTTCCATATGCTGTTATTACCCTCACTTGAAGTACAAGCACTACTTTAATAACTTTTTTTAAAATTATGTATTTGACACAGAGTGGGGGGCAGAGACAGGGAATATGCAGGGAGAGTGGCAGGCAGAGGGAAAGGGAGAAGCAGGCTGCATGGAGTCATGAAGTCCAATGTGGAGCTTGATCCCAGTACCCTGGGATCATGACTTGGGCCAAAGGCAGTTGCTCAGCCAACTGAGCTGCCCAGATGCCCCACTTTTATAGTTTTGTTGTTGTTTTTCATGACTACTTTGGACAAATTATCTCAGTTATTGTTTCTCAGAAAATATTTTTATGTTATTTTTGATCTTGAAGAATATTTTGTTGTGTGTTAAATTCTGAGTTTGCAATTATTTTCTTTAAACATTGTTTTCTAGCTTCTATTATTACTTTTGAAAAGATTACTATCAATCTACTTGTTGCTTCCTTGAAATTCTCTCTTCACATTTGGAATAGTTTCAGATACTATGTCTTCAACAATTACTTTTGCTACTTTTTCCCGCTCCTCTTGGAGCTTGAGTTGCATGTATATTGGACCTTCTTTTTGTCTTCTTAAATCTTATATACTTGTATGTGCTTACCTTCATGTTGTTTTTCTGTGACTGATTTTGATATTTTTATTATAACATATCTTCCACTCTACTAATTCTCTTTTCAATTCTGTCTAATAGATAATTAGAAATATTTATTTATTTGTCCTTTTGATTTATATTATCATTTTATTCAGATTTCCCATTTAATTTTTTATAATTCTATTATAAATTTAATCTTAATTAATCTTTAATATTTTAAACATTTTTCTAAAATCGTGGGTTTTTTTGTTTGTTTTTGCTACCTTTAAAATCTAGAGACATCCCATGACTCTGTTTGCATTTTGTATAATTTCTGCTGCTTCTGGTTCATATATGTCTTTTTTCTTCTTTTTCTAATTATTTTTTGTTATGATGGCTTTTGTACTATAAGATTTCTACAGAAGTATCTTGGGGTTTATGATGACATCATGTTCTTACACATAAGAGCTACATTTATATTTGCCAGACATAAATTAACCTATTACAGTTGGGTTTGTTAGATATAAATGTTGGGATTAATTTTATTGTTGCATTATTTTTTGTTAAGATCTAATTTTGGAGATTGGTAAGATTAAAGATGAAAAGCAATCCCCTATGAATATCTGAAATATATCTGTTTTTTCATTATTTGAAGGGTACAGTCCTTCAGAGTCTTTGGTTTGGTTTGATTTCCAAGTCTGTCACCCTAGCCTTTGGAGACTGTCAAAGGTTTCTTTTAGCGTTCATGCATCAGGGTTGCCCAACTTGAATTGGCAAATCCTCAGATGATAACAGTAGTTATAAATGTCAGGTTTAACAGTGTTAGCCTTTGCCTTTCTGTTAACTTGGTTTAGTAAATCTTCAACAAAGGGATGGCCAAATTAATGTAGTTTATTATTATCCTAAGTAGAATTCCTCCTTAATCTATTTTTAATGCACAGTTATATTTATTCAATTCTTTATTTATTTGAGGATTTCTTTGTTAATTCAAAAACACCTTTCCATGTACTGGTGTTTATGTAGCATGGAGACAGATGCTAGGAATTCAGAAATAAAATGCAGGATCATTTTCAAGAATTTTAAGAGTTTATTGTCATAGACAGTAATTATACAGAAAGTTACCATATATTTTGATAAGTGTTATGCAAATGAAGTCACTGAGGACTAAAGAAGAATTATGAAAGTATTCAAAATCAGCTGGGGCTGCAAGAGAATGCTTCCCTAAGGAGTTAATTAGAATTGATAGTTGAATAAGTAGGAGCTAGTCAGGTAAAGAAAAGTGAGGGAGAATTCACATGTGGGAGCTGATCTAAGAGGAAATTATAAGAAATGCCAAATTACATCAAAGGTAACTTTTGTTTCTAAGATGGACTAAAGAAGCAGAAGATGTAATTCAAGGAAACTTTACATCCTACAAAATAATATAGATTGTTGTCATGAATGCAATGTAGAGGCATCAAGCATTTTTGAAAGAGAAATGACAAGGACTGATTTTCAGTGTAGAGGTAAATTTCAGAAGATTTTTGTATATGTGAAATTATTAGATTAGTGGCAGTGGCTCAGATTATAAGCATTGGTGTTGAATGATATTTATGAGATGAAATACAGAGTAATTTGTTATAAATTGGATGAGGAAAAAGTGGAAAAGATGTCAAGAATGATTATAGGTTTTCTTCTGGGGTGAATGCCATATTGTATGCCACTAAATAGGATGGATGATTCAGTGAGAGAAATAGTTTTGGAAGGTGCTGGAAAGAAGTTAATTTTTCATTTCATTTCAAATGAGCTATTGAGCATGTATTAGTCTAAAGCTTAGAAAATCCTTGTTTTGAATCATCTGGCTTAGTAATTTGAAGAGGAAGTATAATTGGCTTCAAATGAAAATTAATATAAGATAACAAGAAATACTCATAATTTAGCAGAAGACATAATTAACCCAATTTTAGACCAGCTTAGTTTATAATTTTTTATTTAGATATGTTATTTACGTATGTAGAAACTGTAATAAATGTCTGTAGACTGACATTAGGCTTCATTTCTTTTTCTTTTCCTTGGCTTTATTCCTCTATTCTTTCCCTTCTTTTTTCTTTTTTTTCCACTTTTTTCTTTTCTATTTGTCATCAGAATTAAGAAAACTAAAAAAAAAATTATGTCATGGAAACTTTATTATGCTATGTGATTCTGGAAAACTGTGTGTCCTAATGCTTTGAGTGAGCTTCAAGGAAAGGTAGTATTACCAAAAACAAGTGATTTATTCAGGTTGTTCTTTGTTTTAGAAGCCTTTCATGGCTTAAACTGTTGTATTTATTTAGGCATAACATACATATTAAATTGTGATGGTTGAGGTCTTTTGATTTTGTTATATTTATATTATGTATTTCCTTCATTTTTAGATTTTTTTAAAATTTCTATATGCAACATTCAGTTAACATGCTTTCAAATGTATCTTGAGAGGTAATTATGGCTATCTCATTCTTAGTTAAAAATTTTATTTTTATTCTCAAACTTATCTAAATATTTCACTCCTATTACTCCTATTAATCTTTTAAATGATGCACTTGGAGGTTACTGGTAGATACTGACCTAAAGACACTGAAATGAAAAATACCTCTTGAGACAAAAAGAAAATGGACGTTTACAGAAATAAAAGTGATTTTTCAAATCTTCTACTATGAACCCAATGATGCTAGATTTATATCAGATGTGGAGAAAAATATTTACCAGTAAACTGTCATTTACCATGAAATTTCATAGAAATGTCAATAGACAATATCTAAATCTAATGAATGTGTTTTAATTCCTGGAAACATTTTTCTTCAATGTTTTTAATACAAGGCTTCACAGACTTCACAGTTATCTGAAGGGCTTTTTGAAGATAATGCCCATAAACCCTCTTAAGGAACTGGGAGAAACCTGAATTATGTTGTTAATAATGTTTTTACTATTCCAGTTTCCCAGTGTATGTATGTTTCATGTTTTTTCAATCACACATTTCTAAAAAATAAAACATAAAATGTTTCACAGCCTGTGGTTTTTGCTTATAGTTATTATTTCATTTGTCTAATATTGACCTACTGGTCAGAATCTGTCTGTGTGCATTAAGGCATAATTTTGATCATTATAACTTGTAGGTGAATATCCAAAATAACAACAACAATTTTTTGTCACAAGGGAATTTTAAAATGGTACTGAATGTTAGAGATAAAATATGACCAATACACTACTCCTTTGTTGAATCAATTCATAGCAATATGTTAACCCCAATAGCAGAGGTATGTACAGAGCCCAGAGCATGGGCATGTAACATGGTTTGGGATGTCAGCAAATGTAGACATGAAAAAATTTATTCCAGAACTGCTGTGTAGAAGGAGTCACTTATTTTAAGAATGAGATTAAAATTATCAGGGAGAACAATTAATGTTAATATAGGTAAACAAAGACCCTCAGGTTTTTTGGTGTTTTTTTAATACATACATAAATATATATATATATATATATATATATATATATTTACTGTGGATACCATGAGTTTGCCAAAACTAAAAGAAATCTTAGTTTTTACCAATATAATGATTTTGTTGCACATAATAAAATAATAATCCTTTGGTTCTCCACAATGGTTCTTTCTTTTAGAATTATATGTTTAGCCTTTAGACAGTAAGTAATATTTATTGAAAAATGACAACTTAAGTAGAGGAAAATATACAGGTATTGAAAAGACTTGAAAATGTGTCATATAAGAAATAGGTAAATAAGTTATGCTAAATTGATAAAGTGGAAAGTCTTGAGACTATACATAGCTACCTTGAATATTACAATAGTTGTTTTATTGATACAGGAAAATTAATAACCTACCTAGTGGCTATTGTTATAAAAAGACTGTTTTTTTGCTTAATGACAACCTTTTTGTTAAAGATTTTATTTATTTATTTATTTGAGAGAGAGACAGAGAGAGAGCATGAGAGGGGAGAAGGTCAGAGGAAGAAGCAGACTGCCTGCGAAGCTGGGAGCCTGATGCGGGACTCGATCCTGATGCGGGACTCGATCCTGGGACCCTGGGACTCTCGCATCTTGAGTTGAAGGTAGTCGCTTAACCAACTGAGCCACCCAGGCGCACTTAATGACAACTTTTTAGGTACAGTTTGCATAGTGTGAAACACATTTATCTTAGGTGCACAAATTGAGTTTTGACAAACATAAGCACTCAAGTAACAAACCATTTATTAAGATGTAGAATATTTTCATTATGTCAGAAAATTGCCTCATGACCACTTCTAATTCAACCCTACCTACCATTACAGGCACTGTTCTGATTTCTGTCACCATAGATGAGTGTGTATTTTTTAAAATTTAAACTACTATATGGTTAATTAATCTTTGACAAAAAAATATGCAATAAAAAAAGACAGTTTCTTCAACAAATGGTGCTGGGAAAACTGGACAACATGCAGAAGAATGAAACTGAACATTTTTTTTTTCAAAACAGTTTGCATTTTAAAGATTTTTCATGTATTTATTTGACAGAGAGAAATCACAAGTAGATGGAAAGGCAGGCAGAGAGAGAGAGGGAAGCAGGCTCCCTGTGAGCAGAGAGCCTGATGCGGGACTCGATCCCAGGACCCTGAGATCATGACCTGAGCCGAAGGCAGCGGCTTAACCCACTGAGCCACCCAGGCACCCCCTGAACCTTTTTCTTATACCATACACCAAAATCAATTCAAAATGGATGAAAGACCTAAAAGTGAGACAGGGAACCATCAATATCCTAGAGAAGAACACAGACAGAAACCTCTTAGACCTCAGCCATAGCAGCTTCTTACTAGACATGTTGCCAGAAACAAGAAAAACAAAAGCAAAAATGAACTATTGGGAGTTCATCAAGATAAAAAGCTTCTGCACAGTGAGGAAACAATCAACCAAAAGGAAGACTACGGAATTAGAAAAGATATTTACAAATGACATATATGATAAAGGATAGTATCCAAAATCTTTAAAGAACCTATAAACTCAACACCCAAAAAACAAGTAATCCAGTTAAGAAATGGTCAGAAGACATGAATAGACAATTTTCCAAAGAAGACATCCAGACAGCTAACAAACACACAAAAAGATGCTCAACATTACTCATCATCAGGGAAATACAAGTCAAAACCACAATTAGATATCACCTCAATTCTCTCAGAAAGCATAAAATGACCTACACAGGAACAACACAGGAAGCAACAGATGTTTGCGAGGATGTGAAGAAAGGGGATACCTTTTACACTTTTGGTGAGAATGTGAACTGTTGCAGTTACTCTGGAAAACAGTATGAAGTTCCTCAATAAGTTAAAAATAGAGCTTCCCTATGATTCAGCAATTGCACTACTAGGTATTTATTCACAGAATACAAAAATACAGATTCAAAGAGGTACATGAACCCCAATTTTACAGCCACATTATCAATAATAGCAAACTATGGAAAGAGCCCAAGTGTCCATCAACTGATGAGTGGATAAAAAAGATGTGGTGTATATATATACAACTGACTGTTGCTCAGCCATTAAAAAGAATTAAATCTTGCCATTTGCAACGATGTGGATGGAATCAGAGTGTACTACACTAAGTGAAAGAAATCAGAGAAAAACAAATAGCATATGATTTCACTCCTATGTGGAATTTAGGAGCAAAACAGATGAACATATGGCAAGAGAAAAAAAAAAGAGAGAGAGAGAGAGAGAAGAGAGTTAGAGGCAAACCATAAGAGACTCTTAAGGACAGATAACAAACTGATGAAGGTTGATGAAGGGAGGTGAGCTGGGGATTGGCTAAATGGGTGAAGGGTCTTAAGGAGGGCACTTGATATGATAAGCTTTGGGTGTTATAGTGATGTATCACTAAGTGATGTAATCACTAAATTCTACTCCTGAAACATATATTGCATTATATTTTAACTAACTAGAATTTAAATAAAAACGTGTAAGAAAAATAACATACTTTAAAAATAATATAAAATGTAAAGGAAAAAATTAAACTTAATTATTAATTAAGTCACACTGTATCTACTATTTTGTATGAAGAAGCTTTTGAACAACACTTAATACATTATTAGTTTGATATAGCATAACATTACATGAATACACAATATTTTGTTGATAATTTTGTTCTGGTTATCTATTTCTATGTAATTACCACAAAGCAACAATTATTACCCCTAACAGTTCTGAGGATTGGCTCAGCTCACCTGGGCAGTAACCAACTCAGGGTTTTACCGGCTAGTCATGGTCAAATTGATTATTGGGGCTGGATGTCCCAAATGGCTCAGTCTCATGACTGGCAGTTGATGCTAGATATTGGCTAGGTTTTTAGCTGGTTTGTCACCCAGAGTGCCAACAGATGGCTTTTCATGTAGCTTGGATTTTCATAGCATCATGATTGGGTTTTGTGAGGGACCATATCAAGAGAGAATGTTTGGGGTGCCTGGGTGGCTCAGTTGGTTACGTGGATGTCTTTGGCTTCAGGTCATGATCCCAGGGTCCTGGATTGAGCCCCACATCAGACTCCCTGCTCACTGGAAAGCCTAATTCTCCCTCTCCCTTTGCTGCCACTCTACCTCTCTGACAAATAAATAAATAAAATCTAAAAATAAATAAATAAATAAATAAATAAGAAGAAGAAGAAGAAGAGAGAGTGAGAGAATGTTGTAAGAGACTCAAGAAGTTACAAGGCTTCTTATGAACCAGTATTGGAAATCATGAATCTTTACCACTGGTATATTGCATTAAGCAAAACAAATTATAAGAACAACAGAAAACTCAAGGAAAAGGAGAACATAAGGAAATGAGTAATAATAAGAAGACTGGTTAATTTGGGGACAAACTACCCCATCACACTATTGTTGATAAACATTTGGGTTATTTTCAGTTTTTACCTCTTATTGTTCAAGCTGCTAGGAAAGTTATTATACAAGTCTTTTTTGGACATATATTTCATTTCTCTCAGGTGCATACCTTGAAATGGAATGACATAGAGTAGGCATAGTTTAAATTTACGAGAAATACCAAGACAGCTCAATGAACAGGGAGATAAAGCAAAATGAGGAAACAAGATAGGAAGAAGAGGAAGCCTAAGACTACAGTTCAGTGTTGTGACATTAAGGGGCTGGGGACATGCCAAGAGAAAATTTGGGGAAGAAGCTGTATGCTACATTAAGACTTTGGGATCTTATGTAGACAATGAAGGACCATTGAAAGCTTCTTTAAGCAGGGGCATGGCACAGTTCTGAATTTCTCAAAATCTCTCTTGTTCAAATTATGTAAAATGGAATGGAATTAAGGTAGGTAAATGAAGACATTTTAGATTCCTGCAAAACAGTAGTGGTGGCCCTGGAGACAGAGATGTAGATGATTTTAGGTAAATTCGGGAGACCATATTGATAGGAATTGTTTTTGGATTGGAAACAATGAATGAAATAAGGTCAGGTCTATGATTAGGGTAACTGGGAAGTCAGTGGTATGTCTCTGACATAGAGAACATCACAGAGGACTTATGGTGGAGGGACAGAAACCAGTTTAGTATCCAACCTTCTGAATTTCAGCAATTTTTATGAGTGGGCATTTTTAGTAGGGAGTTAAATATGTGGATCTGGAGCTTTTGTGAAATATTTGAATTAGAAATGTAAATTTGTAGTCAGTTGTCTCAGGATATTTATACAAGGAGCAGGTGATGTGAAAAGCATATATACACAATACGTTATCCTTGACTTCGGCCTTCCAGATATGAAATCCGGTACACTTTATCCTAGATGCATTTCCTTGGGCAAGTCATTTAACATTGTTTTGTCTCACTCATGTGTAAATGCAGATATTGATAGTTATTATTTTGTAGTTATTGTGGATAGTCAGTGAATCACTTCATGTAAATGACATTGGGGTTTTCCAAATTTAAAGCAAGTGTCCCATACACATTAATTCTTTGTATTGTTATTAGTATTATTATTATGGATAAAACTGCTACAAAATAACCTTTTTATATAATATCATTTAAAGAACAAGCATAAGAAAGACACACAGGAGCCTAAGTAAAAGCAAGAGAAAAAATCCAAGGGAGCAAAGAAAAAAAGAAAAAAAAAAAAACTCATAAAGATATCTAATATAGGATATACCATATAAGAAAGAAAATAGAGAAGGTTATTTAAGACTGAGAACATAAGAAAAAACTTGTATTCATAAATGGGCTTGTAAAATGAAATCATTATTACCTTAACATTTATTCACTAGAGGGATGAACATGTTACTGTCTGAATGTTTGAAAAGAGAAAAAAAAGGGGTGGGGAATATATGTATGGAGGATAGTGTCAAGAGAGTATACAATGAAGTACAACATTTTCTCTACACTGAATTTTTTTCTAAGCTAATTTAGAATTGTTTTTGAGTGACTGGCTTCTACCTATACAAAGTAGAGTATTTTACAATAGCTGGCAGTAGAGATGACTTCTTCCAAATGAGGAACTTGTTATATATTTCATCTTCAAATCAATACATCACCTTATGAATGGGAATCGAAACCACCTAACTGTATCAGCATGAACATGGGTTATTTTAGGTGTATAAAGAGGCTATTGTTATTCTTTTGAGAAAAATCATGCTGTGCAGTTTCTCTGTATATGTTTTAGAAGCATATGAAGCATGCTGCCAGGACTGTTCTATTTCAAAGCGTGATTCACTTTGTAAATGTTATAACTGGCCATATTAATGGGCTTGGGGTGGATGTGGATGTTGGGGGTGTTGCAAAGATAATAAAGGGACTCTGATGAATTAAGTATATGTGTTCCTGTGGGGCGATGGAAATAGAATAGAATCATAATGAAATTTCAACCCTGCAGCTGTATTTCACCTAAAACATTCTGTTCATAGGATTTTTCTCTTCCTTAGGCTTCTAACTAGCTGAGGGAATATAGAAGATAAGCTTCGCTGAGACAGAAACTCTAATTTTCAATGAATAAACTTATTCATATATACAGGTATATATAGGTATGTACAAAAATTAACATTTTGCTTTTTGAAAGTTAAGTACCTCACTTAGCAATATTTTATATAACAGCATGCTATACATATAGCATGTGTAATGATCCTTTTAATACAGAGAGAATTATGTGTAGCAGTGTCTGACTTGTTTCCCAGGCAAAGTACCAAAACTTATTCTCTACTAATTTTTCTGTTCTTTTTCATAATAGAAACTATTTTTCAGTTCTTTTGTCTTCTGGTAATTTAATGTTTATGATACAAACTGTGAGGAGTTGGTTTGAGGGATGTGGTTAAAAGTTACCTAAGAAATAAAAGGTCTTAGATTAAAATATTTAAAATAATTGTTGATCACTACTTAATTAGAAATACCGTTATGAAATATCATATCAAAAGCAGAACTCCCCATAAAGAGTAAGCACTCAGATAAACTGGCAGGTTACAAGATTATATCAAGTCACTTTCCTTCGTTAGAGGGATTTTTCCATACCTATTTCTGCATATTCCCACATGACCCAGAGACTTGATCCTTACTTTATCAGTCTTTGTAATACAGTTTTCTCTGGCCAATAAAACAGGAGAGGAAGTAGGTTCATACTATTTCTAAGAAGTTGCTTAAAATGCCATGTGTGTTTCTGCTAATTCCCCAGCAACTTACTCTCTACCACATTAACACCATAATCCAAATGGAGGCTCTTTCTTTATTCAGGTATCTACTGGATAATGAAAGGAAAACAGAACATGGAGCACGTGCAGAGCGCCTAGCTTGTGCATAAGCAAGGAGTAAAACTTCATGTTCAAGCCATTGAGATTTCTTACTACAGCAAATCTGACTAGTATAGTAAGTCTTGCTAAAGACCCTATTGTATGTTTTGAAAGTAAATCAATAAGGACTTTAAGATGAGTAGCAATTACTTCACAAGTTTCTCTAAGGCAGTGGCTAAATTTATTTATATCTGAATTCTCAAGGTTTAATATGCAGCATGACATGTAAGTGGTAATCAATAATTATCCACTGACTGGTTGGTCAACGAATGAGTGAGTGAATGAATGAATGATCGAATAAATGGCACATCCAGAAATAAGTACATTCTATTAGGTACTAGAGATTCAGTAAGAAATTAATGCCCTCAAGGGATCATAAGAGGCTCAAGGAAAATTTCGTGAATTAATGAGAATATATATTGAGAAAATGCAAGTATAAAATTCAAAGATCAGGAATCTAACTCATTGCTCATAACGGGTTTCATTAGAGACTGTTAGAAAAGAATAGGAAAATGAATTTCCAACCAACCATGCTTTGCAGTTTCCCTCCCTTACAAAAATGGTATGTTCCTAAGGGGGCTACATCCGGTTTTTAAACAATCCTTTAAACTTGAAGATGTACAACACCCAATTAGAATCCAAATCTTTTAAAACTCTCAACATCAGAAGAACATCATCCTGATTTTTTTCACATTACTAAACTGTTTACAATATTATTTGTAAAAAAAAGCAATAAAAATCATAGGAATACATTAAAACAGTCCATAAATTACATGTAATGTACAAACAATAATGTTTTCTGGGCACTACATTCAAAATATATATTGATTCTCTATATTCTTCAGTATAAGTGGTATAATTTTAAGAAATATTATATATTTTATGTCAAGTTATTTTTACATCTTTTCTATTTCAATCAAATGTGTAGAAAACTGTATTATTACCCATGTTATCTGTATTAGATGAATATTGGAATTTTTGCTCAGTTGGGTAGCTAAAGGGATGCAAAACATTGTCTGCATCCCAGAAAATTGTCTACATTTTTGAGTTACATTATCTGCCTCAGCAAATGCTGTCATTCTGCTTGGTTTTTCACTCTAAGTTGTAAACTGCAGGGAAACGTGGATTAAATTATCCAAACTACAAAGCAGGGAAAAATAATTAAAGCTGTCTGACACTAAACTTACCATGTAGTCTTTAATTTGTGAAATGGTTAATACTTGCCTCTTCCTTGATCTCTACCATCTAGAACTCCCAGTGGAGAAAGCAATTGGCTTCATTCATAAAGCTTCTCTGAAGACAGGAAAGCTATAAAAATGCACGACTTTATCAGAATTCTTTGGAGATTTTATGTGTACACACTTCATTGATTATCAGTTTTCTGATGAGGCCTGCTGGAGTTTAGAAGGCTCCCTAGGAAAAGATCCTTGTTCCCTGAGAAATGAAATTATGGTCTGTTAGCTTGGAAACAACAAAATAGTGAAGAAGAAGAAATTGGATAAGTGGATTTTGCATGTGGGGTTTAGCATCAGCCTTAGCATCAGTTGATGGACTAGTGAGGATTTCCTGATAAACAATTAAGCAATAAATTTGGGGTGAAATTTTTCATTAAATTTTCTTCACCTGTATATATGCTATATTTAGGGGAATTCATTTCAAATATTTTCATAAAAGCATAAATACAAAAAAAACTAATAATTTCAAAATTTGAAGATGAATAATTATGGGATAAATATGAATATATGATTACTTTAAAATGTTGGTAATGAGGGAATTTAATAATCTAATACTCATATAAAAGCAGTACACAATAGAAATCACATATGGTATGGGTTAAAAAAAGGATCAGTCATAGACTAACTTATGGAGTAGGGTATGACCAACCGTCTATAAATCACACACAACTTTAATGTACCTTTACTAAGCTACAAATACTTGCATCTCCTCAGTGAACATACAGTAGTAAAGTTAAAGTAGTATGAAGTGCATGTTCTTTTCTCTGAGGCTAATCACTGTAACATTACTATAAAGTAGGTAGGATGTCTGCTGCTTTTCTCCTTCTTCCTTTAAAGTTATAACTTACTGCATTACAATGCTACAATTAATTTAGAATCTGGTTGTTGGAACAAAATACTATACTGATTGCTTGGTTAAACCAAGAAAAACTGTATACTATAAGTACTGCCATTTGTAGATATTAGTCATATCTATTCTTTTTCTAAATCAGTAATGGACTAAAATGATCCAGTCTCTTGATAATGTAACTCATTTCTGGAGAAGACATACAATGAAAAACAGAAGTGTGATTTTTGGAAGTATGAGATTAAAACATATTCAGAAGCCTCATTTTGAAGAAAACTGAACCATAAAATAAACTACAAATTTTCAGTATTTTTTCCTTATGTTTTTAAACAAGAATGATAAACCTTAGTTTTGAAATAAGAATAATGGCCAGGAAAAATTTAACCATAATATTATAGTTTTATTTTAAAGCATAGGAAAAATGACCCAAATAAAGTTATCCTACTTTTTATTTTTTATCCTATACATGGCTTGATTAATTTTTCAATTACAACCTATGGACTTATTGTTTGCTACTCTAGTTAGATAACATTTTCTTAGGTTATGCCTGAGTTTTTGTTTCCTCTTAATGTAAATACATTTCAAATTTACGTTTGCAGGTTAATTAATCTGTAATGAAGATATATTTTTAATATTTATTTATTTTAGAGAGAGAGCAAAAGCAGAGGGACAGAGGGAGAGGGTGAGAGAATCTCAAGCAGACTCCATGCTGAGCATGGGGCTCAATCTCACGACCCTGAGATCATGACCTGAATTGAAACTAAATGTCTGACACTTAACTGACTGTGCCACCCAGGCTCAAAAATATTTTTGTATTCTAGTATCCCTTGAGGTTTCATGACATTAGAATGTGCCAGACATGAGCATGTGTTACATGTGTATGCTTGTCATGAAATAATAATTAGTATTTGCAATTAAATGTAAAGGAAAATAACTTGTGTTTTGATTTTGAAGAGCTTTTATTATAATAAATTATTTTATGTGTTATTTTATTTATAACATACATTTTTATTTATTCAAGATAATTGATCTCCTAAAAATTTTCTCTGTTTAACTCTTGAAATTATATACAGAAGAAAAAAAAATAAGATAACAAAGTAGTGATGACTCTCTCTACATGAGTATTTTTCTGTTCAAGAATTTTGATCTCACTCAAATGTGATGTCAAATAAAAAATAAATCTGCACTTAGTAAGGAGAGACTGTTCGACATGATATTGCAAGGGATGGGAAGAAGGCTATTGCAGTAGGGAGATGGATTTGACCATAAAATTTGTGTCCCAAGAGTTAGACAAAAACTGTTTTTATTTTAGTTTCTATCAATTTTAGAGGTGGAATTGGGTTATAAGGATTTTTAGAAAAAAATGGTTTTAAAGTGTTTGAAATTTTTCCTACTTGACAATGAAAATAAACCTTATTTAGAATCATTCATTATCTCTTAAAATATTTTATTTATTTATTTGAGACAAAAAGAGAGAGAACACAAGCAGGGAGAGAGGGACAGAGGCAGAGGGAGAGAAAGAATGAGAAGCAGACTCCCCACTGAGCAGGGAGCCCAAAGCAGATGGTGAGCTCACTCCCAAGGCCCTGGGATCATGACCTGAGCTGAAGGCAGAAGCTTAACCACTTAACTAACTGAACCATCCAAGCGCCCCCATTCAGATTAATTATTAAAATGACAACTTCTGAATAATGTTCTTTTTCTTATTGCACTCCATATGCAACTACTCCCTCCTTTTAGTCTGCTTAATACTTTTTGCACCCCTCTTAGGAATGTACAATATTCAGTCTTGTATTATGCATATTTATGTACCAATATTTTCTTTCTCATTAGATTGAAGCATCTCTAGACTGATGTGGAAAGAAACCCTGGCTTTGAATTCCAGGTAAGAACCTCACTGACTATGCACTTGTCTCATTAATGCAATTTCTCACCTGCATTGAGATAATGGGGACTGGAACTAACAGGTAGTAGTGGTAATACAGATGATGAATATATAAAGATTTGAGATATTAAAAAAAAAAAACATAGATCATTATATGTACACTTTCTTAGTTTTACTCTACATATTTTCATCCACACAAAAAATAATTTTGATTGAAGTTCTAAAAGTCAGGTGTTATAACAATGGCACAGAGAGTAGTTTCAAAGATAGACGTAAACTGCCATGACCTATAAAATTGGTGTATTTATGATTTTCAAAATTCATCATGTTTGTTAAGCTGCCATGACCTATAAAATTGATGTACTTATGATTTTCAAAATTCATCATGTTTGTTAAGCTGTAAGAAACTACAATTATCTAATCAAGGCAAATAGAAATTCTCTGTACATGCATTATAATACAAAAGGAAAGGTTGCAATTGGTGCATAATTGAAAGGAGTACAATCTAGCAGTTTTCCTGAGAATTGTTGTCTCTATTTTTTGAACCTTAAATTAGCACACATGAGGTATTCCTAAAAGTCATCTTAATTTTATTATTTACTCTATCTCTATAAAAATAATTATTAAAGACATTTTTGTTGATTATGTGCATGTGTGTGTATGATTAAAAATATAAAAATGTAAATATATATTTATATCCATATATATGGATATAAGTGTATTAAAGAAGACAGAATTTATGTATCTATTTTGTAATAAATAGTTTTCATTGCTATTTCTTGTGTAGTATTTAGAAATTAAACATTTAGGAAATTAATATATCAATTTGAAACAAGTTTATGTTGCATGCAGTTATAGATTTTAACATTTTACATATTTCTGGCTATGCAACTTATTGAGTAATAATGACATTTAACTGCATGCATAGCACTTTATGTGTTTGATTTTATTTATCAATACAACACTAATTTCATTTTTCAAGTTAAGCAAGTGAGGATAAGGGAATTTACAATATATTTGTTTCTTGAGCCATCTAATAAATGCCAAAGCTTGTTCAGATGCAATCCAGGTATGCCCAGTGTTCAAGTTTGTGAAAGATTTTGCAGTCACATACAGGCACACACACACATATAACTTAACTCAATATGAATATAATTATCATTAATGTTTATCTGACTTTTTCTTTTACCCATGTAGATCATAAATATTTAAGTATATGTGTCATGTGGATTTCCATGTATATAGTAAAGAAGAGAATGCATTTTCATTTTAATGAAAATGAATTTATTAAATAAATTCACATGAAATTTGGATTACTATAGGATTATTTACATACTCATAGTATTTCAGTTGTAAAAATATGTCAATTTAACAAATTGTGTCTTTGAGTTTCCCTTTTGAAATAATAGAATTCATGCTCAGAAAAAATCAGCTAGATGGGTCCTTCATTCTATTTGTGTATCTATGTCAGGTGTTATTATTAACACATGATAATAAAACAAAGCACCTGCATAAAAAAATATAATAGGCTTCTGCCTTCGGCTCAGGTCATGATCCCAGGGTCCTGGGATCTAGCCTGGTAGGTATCAGGCTCTCTGCTCAGCGGGAGCCTGCTTCCTCCTCTCTGTCTGCCTCTCAGCCTACTTGTGATCTCTTGTCTGTCAAATAAATAAATAAAATCTTTAAAAAAAAAAAAGAAAGAAAATATAATAGGCTTTTTAACCTAATATTGAAATGAAAATGAAATTCCGATGTTCGTTGAGAGAAATTCTAATATAACAAACTAGCTGTAAAAGAAAGTTGTGTTTTATCTTTTTTCTACTTTCATAACAACACATTTTATTAGTAAATTGTATTCCTTTCTGTAGATTTGGTACTAAAAATACACATTATATTTATAAAATATCATATATTACTACTTAGGGGTATGAATTAAAGCATATATATATAATTTGTATTCTTGCAAAATGCAATGCAAAATAATATATCAAAACAACTGCTAACCAAACCTGCATTCATATAGTTAATTGACTGTTAACTTTGGGGAAAAAGCAGCAACTTCTATTATGCATGCAGATATGATGCTACTTAGAAATAAATAAAGGGGTAGGAACTGATTTGTTTCTATAGATTTAAATTTTAGGGCATTATTTACATGCTAGGTGGCTTTGACTGAAAATAATTTTAGATAATTATACAATAAATAAATATAGAACTGTAATTTCATGGATGCTATTTCAAACACAATTAACATAAAACAATTATGAATATCTTTTCAAAATTAACACAGCAACTCAGGCATAGTTATCTGCAAATGCCACACTGTTATTTTCTTATTTTGTTAGTGAAAACCAATTTAAATTATACCATACAAAAATGCATGTATATTTGGAAGTTTCTGTCACCTGGAGGGTTTTATATACATTTACTTAATTTGAAAGTCTTTTTTTTTGTATATAAATGTCTTCAATTTATAACATTTGTTGACAAATAAATAGTTAAAGTAGATTTTTCAAGAAGTATTTTTATTTTTTATGTTGAATTTTTTATACTTTACCCACAAATTCATCTTAGGGACCCCAAATTCAGTAGTTACTTAAAGAAATTGAAACACACGCAGTTATATAAACCCCTCAGTTAAGATATGTTACAAGTGAATTTTTCAATTTTTAAAAATCTTATAATAGTTTTTATGATATATATGTCTTATAAAATATTTTATGGGTATTTAAAATATGCTCAGCACAGTGGTAAATTTAAAAAGCCCAATAAGATTTTTCATGTTCAAAATATAGGACACTAATATTTCCATAAGGGATAAAAACATACGTTTTTAATAGAACATAAAATAAATCTAAGATAACTTATTTATGAATAATTAATCTTTTCCTCCCAGGGGAATATAAGCATAAATCTTTTAGATAAAAATAGGATAGCTATCTCTTCATATTCTTCTACTATTAAATTTCTTTCTACATACTAAACGCAATTTAAACCCTCCTTCAAAAATTCTTTTTTTTTTTTTTAAGATTTTATTTATTTATTTGACAGCAGAGACCACAAACAGGCAGAGAGGCAGGCAGAGAAGGGGGAAGCAGGCTTCTTGCTGAGCAGATAGCCCAATGTGGGGCTCGATCCCAGGATCCTGAGATCATGACCTGAGCTGAAGGCAGAGGCTTAACCCACTGAGCCACCCAGGCGCCCCCCTCTTTCAAAAATTCTTTAAAAAAGAGTCCACGTATTTTGTGGAATTATAACACTTGCTTTATACACACATAATTTATAAGCCTGTGCTGCTTATTCCTGTTGGTATCAACCTCTCATTGTCGTTTTAACCCTACTGATTGTGCTAAGAGTTGAGTTAGCAAACTCTTGCTTCGTTTAAACAAAAATAATAAAAAACAGCCAAATGGAAATAGAAAAGAATTAATTAAAAGCTTTGAACCTCTACTCTTGCTCTTTGTATTTGTACTGTATTCAAAGTTAGATTTCACTACTAAATAGAAAACAGCATACATGTATTTACCAAAACATCCTTAAAAATACCAACAACAATTGGGACACCTGGGTGGCTCAGTTGGTTAAGCGTTTGGTGATTTCTTTTTTTTTTTTTTTTTTTTAAAGGTTTTATTTATTTATTTGACAGACAGAGATCACAAGTAGGCACAGAGGCAGGCAGAGAGAGAGAGAGGAGTTAGCAGGCTCCCCGCAGAGCAGAGAGCCCCATGCGGGGCTCGATCCCAGGTCCCCGGGATCATGACCTGAGCCAAAGACAGAGGCTTTAACACACTGAGCCACCCAGGCGCCCCGCGTTTGGTGATTTCAACTCAGGTCCTTATCTCATGGATAGTGAGATGGGGCCCCACCTTGGGCTCTGTGCTCAGCAGAGAATCTATTTGAGAGAATCAGCAGAGAATCTCTCCCTCTGTCTCTCTCCTCACTCATGTGGTTTTTTTCCTCTCAAATAAATAAATCTTTAAAAAATATTTACAACAATAATCTTTGGTGAGCTTGCTATTTGTTATGTACAGTGTTAATTCTTTAACAAGCAATTTCTCATTTAATTGAATCATATTAATGGAAATCATATCTTTACAATGTCATATATTTATTTACCTTTACATATATAATAGAATACAAAATAATACATCAAGACAACTACTAAAAACCTGCATTTGTACAGTTTATGAATATAATATATATAATAGATTATATATATATAAAATAATAAATATGTAATAGTTGATGTATATGATACTATATGTATAATAGTTATATATATCCTGGACATAAAATACTGTTATTATCTCTATTTAGGGGAATTTAAAGGCATGTATCTAGAGAACCAGAAATAGAGTCTGCCTGACTTTTGTTTGCATTTGGGGTGTTGTTTTTTTTTTTTTGAGTTTGCATATATAACTACTAGAATATATATAATCTATAAAAAAAGAAAAAAAATCATTATTGAGTACCTACTATGCTTGGATTTGTCTCAGAACATTGTGGGAAATATAGAAAAGTGATGAGATAAAGATATGGTCATCAAAATCTTGCCAAATTAATGTGAAAATTAAGTCACCGCGTACTAACTTCAGTGACTTCAGTGTCCATCCTTCACCCAAACTGAAAACTTCTTATCCTTGCCTACCAAGTCTACTTGATATCCCCATCTGTGAAGCCCACAGTGCTTTATCCAAGAAATATCTCATTGCTTTTTGTCCTTAGTTCCCTTAGCATTCAAAAATATTAGAAGGTTTAGGGACACCTGAGTGACTCAGTTCTTAAGTGTCTACCTTCTGCTTGGGTCATGATCCCAGGCCCTGGGATTGAGCCCTACCCTAGGCTCCCTGCTTGGCTTCTTTCTCTTCCACTCCCTCTGCTTGTGTTCACTCTCTCTCTGTGTCCCTCTCAAATAAATAAATAAAATCTTTTAAAAATATATTACAAGGTTTAATACTCCATGATATTCTCATTATGTGTTTCCTTACCTTTATCTCTACAGGACTATGAGATTCTGGAAAACAGGATTTGAGTTTTTCTGTACATATCCATATGTGTATGTGCAGACTCTGAGATATATAATATTAATAGAATCTTTATAAATAATTGGGAATGTAATTAATCATTATACTGTGTGCTTTGTAGGAATGATAGAAGTGTTACAAAGGAAGGGGGATGAGCCAATCTGGTGTAGTCAAATAAAACTTGAAGAAATAACTGAATGAAAAACATCTAGACCAAGATAGTAACTGCCATATGAATATATTTTCCATAAGATGATACAGAACTGAAGTTTTTCCAAAGAAAGTACTTTGTACAGAAAACCTGGGTAAATAATAATGAAATTGTGAGGGTCAGGAAATGAAGGGTCTTCAAAGCAGAGCAAAATAGTTTAATCAAGTTCTGGTAGGTGATCAAAGTCACTGAAGAAACTATTTGATCATAAGTGTCAAATTGTAAAAGTAATGGCTCCAGGAAATTATCTATGACAGATAAAAGAAATGTAAATCAGTAAAATCAATCTGAAGGAGCTCAATTGTTTAAGCTTAGATTGGGGAGAATCTCCACTAAAAGAATAAAAATGGGCATAAAGATCAAATTGAATCATATTAAGGACAATTGTTAAACATATTTCAAGACCAAAAATTAAATAATTCATGACAGTTTGGATTAGGAAATGAGGGAAAGAGATGAATCAAATTATAGTCTATAAGGTAGAGAACTGAGGGAATGATGACGATAATGTTCAAAAAAGATGGTAATGTTTAAAATGTATGTTTTTTTTTTAAAGATTTTATTTATTTGACAGATCACAAGTAGGCAGAGAGGCAGAGAGAGAGAGAGAGAGAGAGAGAGAGAGAGATAGGAGGAAGCAGGCTCGATGTGGGGCTTGATCCCAGGACCCTGGGATCATGACCTGAGCCAAAGGCAGAGGCTTTAACCCACTGAGCCACCCAGGCGCCCCTAAAATGTATGTTTTAATAGGTCAAGCTAAATTTTTTTGTATTTTGCTATTTTAAAAAAGATTTTATTTGAGAAAAAGAGTACAAGCAGGGGGAGGAGCAGAGGGAGAGGGACAAGCAGACTCCTCACTGAGCCTGGTTCCTGATGTAGGGCTCTATCTGAGATCATAACCTGACCCAAAACCAAGAGTCAGATGCTTAACCAACTGAGCCACCCAAGGGATCCAAATTTTGGCACACCTAAATTTTTACCATTTTAATTGGAACACTACAGACATTTGGAAGAGTGCATAAATCATAATTATAGAGTTGAATGGGCCAAATAAACACATTTGTGTAACCACCACCTTAGTCAAGTAATAGCCAAACACCAGAATCCAGCCTTCTGCGCATACCATTCATGCTCCCAAAGGTTACCACTATCTTGACCTGAATTCTACAGACAGATTTGCCTGTTATTGAATATTATATAAATTAATTAATACACTCTTGTGTTTGGCTTATTTTGATCAATATTGTGTTAGTAAGATTCAGACATATTGTTGCATGTAGCTATAATTATTTTTATCATTACATAGCATTTCTTTGTGTGTACATACTATAATTTATGTTTTCCCAATTTACTATTATCTTTATTATCAGTGTGGGAATTTTACACATTTTTTCTTCTGTGGATATTCTTGCTTACTTCTGTAGGTACACTTTTATACCCATTTACTAAATTGCTAGGTCATTGGGTGCATAGGTATTTAAATTTAATAGGTAATGTCAGGTAGTATTCCAAAGTCCTTATAGCAATTATGTTTATCTCTACTGTATGAGAATACCTCTTTCCTTTCGAAATGGATTTCCCTTCCTAAATGTTTTCTGACATAGTTATGTCATCAGTATTTTTAAGACACACAGAAGCTGTATTATTCTAAGTGTAAGAATAAAATTAGTCCATGATTAACTAAAAATAATGGACTTAGTCGTCTTCTTGTAGTTAAGACTAAACAATATGTAAAAGAACATTATATATTAAAAGACTCGATATACTTAGAATTTAAGACTTTACAGTTGAATAATATCTTAACACTGAGTGAAAACTTTCTACCACTGAGCTTTTTAAAGCATTAAAAAGCAGCTGTCCGGCAGTTCAAAGTATTAAAGAAGGTTGTAAAGAGCTTTGGATCGCCACTGCAGCCATTCATACATGAAATTTGAGAAGGCTTTTGTGGGCTGGATGTAGTAGGTAATTAATTTGGGAAAATTCCAGAGGTTAAGACCAGATGAGCTATTTCACTTTTTCTGGACCTGCTGCTGCTGATAAATGGTTGAGAGGTTTTTGTTTATGGAAGGAAACTTCCATAAGACTTCTGCTTCTCCAAGAGGAAAACTAAAAAAAACATTATGCAATATGAGTTAAGTTTCACAGCACAAATAGCATGGTTGCTATTTTGTGGCATGGATTCTTCTAAATGACAATTTTTCATATAAATTGTGGAGGTTTAGCTCAGAGAATAAGAAATTGGCTATCACAGAATTTTAATGAGAATGATAGGGTTAAGTAAACAGTGTACAATGTACCATCAAGTTCTTTTTCTTTCTTTTTTTTTTTTTTTTTAGATTTTATTTATTTATTTGTCAGAGAGAGAGAGAGAGAGTGAGTGAGCACAGGCAGACAGAGTGGCAGAGGGAAAAGCAGGTTCCCTGTGGAATAAAGAGCCTGATGCGGGACTCAATCCCAGGAGGCTGGGATCATGACCTGAGCCGAAGGCAGCTGCTTAACCAACTGAGCCACCCAGGCGTCCCTACCATCAAGTTCTTCAAAGTAGTACTTAAACTAAGAGACTCAATTACTCTCTAACAATAGACTTATTGTTACTTAGGGGGAAAAGACATTGGCTTCAAAATTCCAATAATTTAATATCTGTGCTGGTGAGATGCTAATGAAAATATTGTTAAACTTCTATAGCAGACAATGGTTGCCACTGAAAATATAATTGGTAAATCTCTATAGATGTATAGTTGAATTACTATAAAATTTAGCTTAATAGATAATTATGATATATCTGTGATTTTGTCATAATAATTTTATTAGAAGTATGTTGTAAGTTCTAATGTCACATATTCTAAGAAATTTGTTTAGAAACTGCAATTAAATAATTCAGAAATAATTAATTCAGAAGACAACCCATTAAATTCTAACCCTCCCCACAGGTTAACTTGGTGCCAAATGTATTGTTTAATTTATCATTCTTAGTATTTTTAGACAGCCTCAAGGCAGAGAATGAAGTAATAATAAATAGGGAATAGTGGATAATTAGAGAAGGAAATGTGGAACAAAATTACTAAGGGCTTTAGGTGAAGTTCATTATTACTATTTAATAGTGCCCAAGAGCATTCGATCAAATTATGGATCAAGTTTAAAAGTGGGCTGAATGAAATCCTTGCGGAGGAGAGTTTTCTTACTACCCCCCAACCCCGGCCCAGGATTCAGCTCTGTGTTATGAAATACATTCAAAATCTCCCTTACAAGTCATATTTTGACCAGGCTTTATGGAAAATCACTTTGGGGAAATGTAAATGGAGTTGGGGGGGGTCAAGTCACACATATTGGAATAAGGGAGACTTAAATTTTTAAATGGAGACGAAGGCGAAAAAGTATAATCATAGTCTGAGTTTGTTTGTCAATAGGCTGTGTGCCACATGGATTGAGACCATCACATGATTAAGCAGTAAGGCACTTCAGGGATAACTGGTTAAGTGACATATGGTAAATAGAGCCCTCAGGCCACTTAATGAATGGGGAAATCTAGCCTTACTCTTTTCTTTAGGCTCACTATAGAACATCACATTTTCTTTATTAAACTTTTAAAGGTATAAATGCATATTAAAATGTTTTTTTCTAATTTTGTTTCATTATTTACTGAAGTCATGGTGTGCAACCTATAAATGTTAACCAGCTCATGTGATATAGAGATATTCCTACCAGTCGCTTAAATAAAGCCAATTCCTTTAAGCAATGAGTTAGAGATGTGCAATTTCTGTTTATTCCATACAGAACTAGGGCATGGAAATTTGTGGTCAGTGGAAAGAAAGTGTGTTAGGCCTATTTATTCAACTCATGCTGTAGGCTAAGCTACATGATTGGGAATTACATTGTGACCAAGTAATGATATTAATATTAACAATAGTGTTGCTTATTTCCTGAATTTCAAGAAATCTCTGTTTTATTTATGTATAAGTTGACTTCCCTGGTGATTTTTATCATGATACTAAGTAGCAAAGACTAATTCCCAAATATCAGTATGTTTTGCCTATAAAGGAAATATATAGCACTATTTCAAATGTCCTCTGTACTAATGATAGCAAAGTAGCTACACTATTAAACACATTCATAAATCCATGTGAAAATGATTTCATTGTTGTTGTCTAACCTATAGAGTGAAATATATTCTTGTTACTTATTTACAATAGTAGTATTTTGGAGCATGAATACTCAAAAATTAAAAAAAGAAAAGAAAAAGGAGTTCACAATGGCACTTACTGTGTACAAAATCTCAAGGATAAACTACCCATCTTTATGAACCACTTATTAGTTGAAAATCAGTATTTTCTCAATGTGACTCAATCACCAGTTCCAAGATACTCACTTTGGACCAGGCACTTTGCAAAGACCTGGGGATATGTAGATTAATACATTTTAGAACTCCAGGGATCCAAAATAAAGAGAAAAGGTAGATACATACTCATCCATTTATAAATTATATGTGCTGTGAAAAATATCCACAAAAGAGATAAAGCAAATCAAAGAGGAAGCAAAGAGGAAGAAGGATTTATTGGAGAGTTATAATTTGAGTTAGACTCAAAGTAAAAACACTTGGTTTAGACATTTTCGTACTGAGATAGGAGCACAGAGATTTCAAGAAACAGTATCAGAAAAGACCCAACTCATTTGTGGCAATGGTAAATAGTCCAGTTGCTGGAACATAGGGTAGAGATTAAGTAGTGGTTGACATGGAGGATTAAAAAGGTATGTTGACTCCTTTTATGGCGATCTGTAGGGTCAATGCTAAAATTACCAAAGTGTGTCCATTCATAATGGAAATGTTATGGGATGATTTTAAGGAAAGAAAGGCATGACTCACTTCCCTTTTTAGAAAAATATGGCTCTGACTTATGAAAAAAACAAACAGATTATGAGGTAAAAAGGGGAAACTTTAAAGATTTACCATATGATGGGGCACCTGGGTGGCTCAGTCAGTTAAGGGGTCACCTTCAGCTCAGATCATGATCCCAGGGTTCTAGGATGCTGCCCTGCATTGGGCTCCCTGCTTAGCAGAGAGCCTGCTTCTCTCTCTCTCTGTGCCTGCTGCCCTGCCTATGTGTGCCCTCTTTCTATCTCTCTGTCAAATAAATAAATAAAATCTTAAAAAAAAAAAAAAAGATTTACCATAGGAATAGAAATGTGGTCATAGTAGATTAGAAAAATCGAGCCCAGTGAATAGAATTGTTTGGAGGGAAATAGAAATCATTGAAGAGAGATCCAATAGGTGTTTACTGCATTTTTTCAAGACAGAGATGATCTCTGTACCCGGATTCTAATGTGTTTTAGGGGTGGTGGGACAGGTAACCACAGAAATGAACAACTTTTAGGTTTGTATTGGAAGCTCTGAATGAATTGGGATGCAATTGAATATTAAGGGGAAACACTAAAATATGAACAGCTTTGGAGAAGATGAAACAGTGAAGTTTAAAAATGATAAATCTGAAGTACTTGATAGCTATCTAGATAAAGGTAGCAAGTAGACGCTTATTTGACTTTGGGTCTGAAGAAGCTCATGAAACATATCATGTCTGGATAAAATATCTTAGCGACTGTGTGTGTATGTATGTGTAAACTGCATTTAAGATTGAGATCATTAGGCTTGATGAAGTTACCTAGGGAATGCAGAAGAAAACGAGAACTGAGAGCCAAACCTGAGGGCCTCGGACTTTAGATTTTGGAGGTTATATAAAGGATATCCATATCAGTAAAAGAAACTGAGATATGTTGATGAGATATATAGAGGCTAAGAAAAGAAAGTCTATCATGAAGGAGAGAATGATCAAACTTTTCAAATGCTAAGAGTTTGAGGAAAAGATTTTAGCAACATGGAGGTAATTGTAAACTTGAAAAAGAGTTCAGTACACTTTTGGTAATGAAAGCAAATTGAAATATGTTGCTAGCAAAGTAAGAAAGTGGAAATAGCAAGTACAGATAACTCTTTCCAGATGAAGAATAGAAAATTTGTATATTAGCTAGAGAAGACTGCTAGGGCTCTGTAATGTCAATCCATAATGTGCTTCCCACACAAATTAAAAAATCACTTTAGAGGTAGACACAGTAACTAAATAATAATTACCATGGAACATTTTATTATTGGAACATTTTAGGTTGGAATATATGGCTAAAGTATGCTTCCAAATGGACTTGCTAATGTGTTCTGCCTCACCTCAACCCTCTAAAAAGTTAAACTTTGAAACAGAGCTCCTGAGGGCAAGTTTTAATTTTCTCTATAGAAACCCTTACTGCAAACTGTTGCTTGGTCCCTATAGGGGTTAGGCAGGACAGACCCTGTGCTCACACCCAGTAACAGATTAGTTTCACCCGATCAGGAAACCAGAACAAAGACAAGCTACCAGAAAAATTACTCAGAGGCAAACATGCCCCCATCCATACTCAGCATTGAATATTTTTACTTGCTATTACAAATTTTGCTCATTCAGAGCTTTGGTATGGTCTTTGGAAGAAATGAACAGAAGTCTCTCCTGGCTATCCTACCCTTAGCTCCATCAACAGATTGCTGCTACTTAGCTAATTATCCTGGTTCCCAAATGGGACACTGTAGAATCTTCCTCCAGAACGTAAATAAATTAATTCTAATCCCACTATGTGTCAAGGCTGAAAATTTACTTTCTGTTTTATTATCCATCCATCCATAATATCTCCAACCATGTATTACAATGAGTTTGTCCAATTTTCTTCAATGAAATTAAATGATATTGTCTATGCAATGCCAGCAATATAACAGAATCCTGCATTTGAGTGGACTCGTTATTACCCTGAAGGAAGAAAAAGGTATTTCTCTGTTCTCCTCTACTACTGTCTCCCTTCATTCTCTTCACACCCCTTACTTTGCTAGTCCAATTTATCTACGACAACAGGGACAAGCCTGTAGTCCCACTAAGTCAGGTTTGTGGACCTGTCTCAATGAGATAGACTGTACTGATGAAACATTGCCACAAAGAAAAAGAGAAAGTTACCATGAGATTTGGGATAAGTGGCATTTAGGGCAGATCTAAATGAAGGAGGGTTTTGAGAGGTGAAAAACAAAGCTAGGCTTTTTGTGGAGGGGTCAAAATGAGGTCTGGCTTGGAAAATGGACCAAGGATACTGTTTCTGTGGAATCTAAAGTCAGTTTAATGTGGAATGTTACATCTAGAAAACCATTATCTGCATCTTTGCTCCTGGATTAAAATTGAGGCAGCTACTCTGTATCAAGATGACTTAGATACCCAGGCAAGAGTGGCATGTTTTATTCTTAGTAATATATTTTCAAACCACATTTCTGCTGATCTGATTTTCAGAGGACAGAATTTCTCAGTGATTAAGAAATGAGTAGTCACTAAAGAAGGTGGCTGTTAGGCCGTATACGTTACAGCTGCCGTGAATCCTTAGAGACATATTGTTTCATGTTAACTTTGAGCTGGCCTTGTCTGTTGTCCCAGTCTAATTAATGAGACAGCCAATTTTAACTTTCTCAGTTTGTGTTAATTTCCTCATTACCGATTTGGTATATATCAGAATCTCTTTGTTTGCCATTTTCTTAGCCTGAATTGGTCTGGCCTCATATATTCATATGAGTCACCCACCCTTACTTTTCTCTTGAATGTCATTGTCACTTCAGTCTTCTCATCCTCTCTAAAATTTCAGCTTTTTCCCCTGAAACTTATCTCCTTCTCTGCATTATTTTCTTCTTATCCCTTATCACTATACTTATTTCCTGTAGGAAGCAGCCTCTAATATGGCCCCCAGTGTTCCCCACCTCCTGGTATTCAACCCCGTGTGTAATTTCCTCTCCTTTAAATATGGGCAGGACTCATTGACACACTTCTTACAAGGATTATATGACCTAATGGAGGGATGTAATTTCTCAGATTACATTTCCAAAAAGTGGTGGCTTCCACCTCTCTCTTTGGGGAAAATAAGCTGATATTGTATGAATAACCCTATGGTCAAGATCCTATGGCAAAAAAATGATGTCTCCAAACAACAGCCAGTAGACACATGAGGGAGCTTGTTAGTGGAACTTGTGACCACAGCCATGAATGAGATGTTGACAGAAGCCTTATGAGAGACCCTGAGCCAGAAGCAGCCTGGATAGCTACACCTGTGTTTGTGACCCACAGAAACTGTGAGGTGATGCACGTTTTAAGTTACTTACTTTTTGGCATAATTAAATATGCCATACTAGTACTAGATAACCGTTACTTTTAGTTAGCTTGATTACCATTTTAGCAACTAGAATGTTAACCTTTGTAGGGAGTGATTTGGGATTTGTTTTGTTTCCACTGTTTTTCCTTATTGTCTAGAACTGGGAATAACATTATAATTGCATATTAATATATAATCATAAGGCATCCAGATTTTGGCACCCTGATAAGGAAGTAGAATATGCTATCTTAATACATCTAACTTCTCATGTAATATAAGGGTTACTTGTCTGATCACACAGGGGTTTTTATCCAAAGGAAACCCACTTAAAAAAAAAAAAAAGGCACAGAGAAAAGAAGAGCCTGGAAATTAGCAAGTCCTTTTGACACATTTGACCCACATTACACATGACCAATAATGTGTTGCCTTTTATTAAAAATAAAGAAATAAACAGCACAAGAGTTCATCAGCTGTACCTCAGTCTTTTCTTCATTCTTGGAGGCTATGCAAAGAAATGTCTTTTTTTTTCTTTAAAGATTTTATTTATTTATTTGACAGACAGAGATCACAAGTAGGCAAAGAGGTAGGCAGAGAGAGAGAGAGAGGGAGGAAGGGAAGCAGGCTCCCTGCTGAGCAGAGAGCCCAATGTGGGGCTCTATCCCAGGACCTTGGGATCATCACCTGGGCGTAAGGCAGAGGCTTTAACTCACTTAGCCATCCAGGTGCCCCACAAAGAAATAAGTCTTAAAACAAATTTTGTAGCATCATTTTGTTGATAAATATAGAAATTTACTAATTATATCCCCGATGAACAACAGACCGTTTTCATTTGTACTGAATTCTTGCTTATCTATATCTACCAATTACTAAGCAAAGTGGTTTTGTAAATTGACATGTACTATAAAAAAAAGCATATATTCTAAAAATTATAATACTTTCTCCATCCCAGTCCTGATCACTCCACTGATTCTCTCATGAATCATGTTTCTTTATTTGTGGGGGGAAGTTTCTAGGACCATTGCTCTATTGAATCAGTCCATTGTATTATCCCTGTCCCAAATATGCTATTTTTAAAACTTAAGCTTTATTATAATTCTTAATAATTTGGGACACAAGTTCCAAAACTTTATTTTTTAATTTTTTTAAACGATTTTATTTATTTATTTGATAGACAAAGATCACAAGTAGGCAGAGAGGCAGGCAGAGAGAGAAGGGGGGAAGCAGTCTCCTTGCTAAGCAAAGAGCTGGATGCGGGGCTCAATCCTATGATTGATCCCAGTTCAATCATGCTCTGAGTTGAAGGCAGAGGCCTAACCCACTGAGCCACCCAGGCGCCCCCTAATACTTTATTATTTTAAAGAAGGCTTTATATATTCTTGGTTGCAAGCCCATTGAGAAAGGCTTATTGAACCCACTTCACAAAATTGTGAATTTCACTGAGATGAATGTACAAATCAAGTTGGAAAGTAAAACAACCCTTAAAATATTGAGTTTATTCTTACATAAAATTCTTGCACATCTTTAGTTTATTTCCAGACACCATATATTTTTGCTGTAATTGTTGGCATCACTTTAAAAAATATATTTTGTAATTATGTATTGGTAGTGAATAAAATTGTAAATGATAATAAGAGAAATAATAATATGAAATGATAAGAAGAAAAATCTTTGATTTTCATGTAATTAAATTTATCAATTTCTCCTTGTCATTTGTTCTGCAAAAAGCTTATACAAGAAGTTCCTTTTCTGCCTCTAGGACACAATGAAGTTTTCCTTAATTAGCTCTACAATTTAACCTTCAAAATTAAATATTTAATCCATCTAGTTTCCATCCTTGAATGTTGTATTTGATTAAGTTTCTTGTTCTCTAGATGGAGAACTAAGCTTCTTGCTGCAATCTACTTAAACTCTCTATCTTTCCCTAGTGATTTCTGGTAATGCTTTATTGTATATGAAATGTCCAGATACAATGGTCTAGTTTCTAGCTCTCTATTCTTTCAGTTGGTTTATCTGTGTGTGTGTGTGTGTGTGTGTGTGTGTGTGTGTGTGTGGTTTGTTTGTTTGGTTGGGTTTTTTTGTTTTTTGGGTTTTTTTTAGATTTTATTTATTTTTTTGAGAGAGAGAGAGAATGAGAGGGGAGGTCAGAGGAAGAAAGAAGCAGACTCCCCACAGAGCTGGGAGCCTGACATGGGACTTGATCCCAGGACTCCGGAATCATGACTTGAGCTGAAGGCAGTCACTTAACCAACTGAGCCACCCAAGCACCCCTGTATGTTTTTATAAATGCCAAAATTTAAAACATGTAACTAATACTATAACATACTATAGTGTATCTTATTTTATCTTCTTTTAAAAAATTGATTGTGCTCTTGTGCATTCTTGTACTTCTCTATACATTTTAGAGCATTGTAGGTTTTTTAAAAAGAATAAAAATCCAAAATTGGGAATGGATAGAATTTACATTAATTTAAAAGTAGAGGGCAGAATTGAAGAATTTAATAGAAGAAATATATTGTTATCTAGAACATATAAATAACTTTGTCAAATTAACAACAAAGATAATAAAGCTGTAACAGAAAGTAAATAAAGAATATATATTTAGCCAGTTTATGGAATAGGAAACCAAAAGAGTCAATAAGCTTATGAAGACATGTGCTTAAAGTCATTGGCATTAAACAAGGTTGGTTAAATACACTGGGACATCATTTTATATCTCAGTTACTTTCACATTAAAACACTTTATAATCCCAAATGTTGATGGGATGTTTCATAAAATTATAAAATTCTACTGGTCACGAGATTATCTTTGAAACTCTCCTAGAAATCCAAATGCAATTTTTTTTTTTTATGCTCAGCACAGGATAAGTACTCAGTATATTGTGTTTACTGCCTTAGACAATCAAAGTAAAAAAAAAAATGCATTATCAAGAATGTTTCAGCTTGAACAATAACACAAACATAATCTTACCTTGCTCAATAAAGGTAATAAGACATGCAAATATCTTGGATTTCCTAAAACCCATATTAAGATGAATTGCTGATGCATATTCCACACAGTTAAAAGGTCATATAATCAATTTTTTAATAGTTATAAACAATTTGGGGCAACTTCACAATGCGTATATAGCAACAGTGAGGTCCTTTGTAATGTTTTCTGTAACAAGGGAAACAACTCCAAGAAAAATACAGATCTAAATCTATTATGGTACATTTTTTCTTGCCTTTGATTTTTCCTTTGATAATTACTTCTTATCTTCACACATTTAAATATCATTTTTTAACTTAAGACTAACTTTACACTCTATAGGACTTTTTTCCTGTGTATGCAGCATCAAAACTCTTAATTCACTTATCTTAAGGTACCAAAAAAACCTTCTTTCTTCAACATGATGGACATTCGTGTCATTATCTAGTATACAAGAGACAGGAAAGAAATGAATATGAAATCAAAGTACACATCAGAGTGATCTAGACGACAGGAAAAATGGGCATGGCAAGAGGACGACAACTCAGAGTTTAAAGAATCTTGTAAAAATCAAAGCAGTAATGAATTTCACTAGACACAACCAGCCCCTGTTATCAGTAGATGAATCGAAATCTCTTTTTTTCTTTCAGGGGTAAGAGCAGGAAAAGAAAATGACAAAAGACAAGTGAAAGTTAGGTAGTTGAGGAGAAAAGTACTACTCTGAAGACAATTTCTTACTATGAATCACATTTTATTGTAATGAAGTTTATTTATGTGTTCAGTTAAGTGTTTAATCTCCCCAAATTCTATCCATTTTTCGTAGCTACAAAACCCACAAAATAATAACTGTAATAATTACTTCCTCTAGTCCTCCACAAAATGATTTCAAAGATATTATTTCAGTTATTTCACATGGTTACAAAAGTAGTTAGGTCAGGCACAAGATATTATTAGCAAACCGACTCTGTATTTTAAAAAGTCAAGTTAGATCTTCTGTTTAGTTCACTGAACTAAACCTAATTTTTCTTACTCCAAATGCCATATTGCTGCCATGTACATTATTCTATAATATTAAGCTATTGTAGTAGTTTCAAGTAAATCAGCAGATACAAAATGAACCTTACTTAGGTTTGCATGTTTAGGTAAGAGAGCAGTAAGTGATTATCACCTTAATCTGGCACCTTCTACTAATCATGCCAATAATGTTCTATGAAGCAGTTTAAAAGACAGTCCTTGTGTTTCCTAAATATAGTTTTGACTTTAGGACAGACTTAGAATTATTACTTGTGAGACAAAAATTAAAAGCTGTGTGGCTCCTTGGGTTAAAGCCTCTGCCTTCAGCTCAGGACATGATCTCAGGGTCCTGGGATTGAGCCCTGCATTGCAGAGAGCCTGCTTCTACCTCTCTCTCTGCCTACTGCTCTGCTCTGCCTACTTGGGATTTCTCTCTGTCAAATAAACAAATAAAATCAAGAAAAAAAAAAAAAAGAAAGAAAAGAAAGAAATTTCAAATGTACCAGCAGATTAAACTGCAAAACAGTTTGAATACAAACAAGAAATGTATTTTGAGGAATAACCCTGTGAGATTTGGGGGGGGGGGGAGGAAAGAGAAACACTAACTGCTAGTAGAGGAAACGCAATACAGGAAAGAAAAAGAACAAAGTGAACAAACTGCAAGGAAAATAAATGATCCGTGTCTGGATCATCCCATGGGCACTCGGGTCATGCAGCTGGAGACGTTTAATACCTAATTATGGGCAGGATCAAATCCACCAAAGGAACTTACTTCTCCCTCTTATCTTTCCTGCATGACTGTACCCAAATATTTACAGACTATGGTGTTTCTCTTTTTGCTAACTCCCTACCCCCCATGTCCTACTATGGCTTTCATTACAGATGAATTAATTATTTTTCAATATATTCCATGTGCAAATCACTGTTATATTTGTTATTAGGCTTTAAAATGGGAAAGAAGAATGATTATAATATCACATTTTTGTTTTTAATTTTCTTTTGTAAGAGTAAGGAGAATGGGGAACAATGATTTAATATAATGGAATCTCTCTGGATTAACTATATTTTGCTTTAATAAGCTTATTTGCACATACATATTTGCTATTTTAAGTTTTTAAGTGTAAATTCCATGCTATTCATTACATTTAAATGTTGAGCAACCATCACCACTATTTCCAAAAATTGTTTAATATCATAACAAAAACTCAACTTAATAAACAATTAACAATATGGATTACTTCATAAATTCATATGATATTCTTGCACAGGGGCCATGCCAAGCTTCTCTCTACTGTTCTAATTTTTGTGAATGTGCTGCCAAAGTGAGCACTTGAGTAGTTTTTCTCACAGTAGTATCCATGTTATAGCATCAGGAAATCCACCAAATAGAATGATGGCATTCTATTGGAAATTAATAGTCAGAAGAATTTGTGCCGCATGTTCCTGCTCTCTGCTTCACTCTAAATTTCAAATTGCCAAAATTCTTCACTCATTCTTATAATTCTAAGATAAGATATATTTGTACTCAAGCCTGAGATCTAAAAGTGATGCAAAGCACCAACTTAGCAGAATTATACTTTCTCAGTCAACTGGGGTTTGAGGCTTTGATTGATGTCATTATGTGATATTATGTAAAGCCAGTTAGACCTCAAAGGAAAGGTATTACATATGCATTTATGTGCAGATTTAAATTCATTATATTTAATTTCTTAAAATTTGTATGTTTAAATTTTGTGTATCCAACTGTTATAACAACATTTGCTGGGATCATGGCTACAGCAGTTACTTGAATTACATGAACGGTGTGCTATATAAGAACCCATTCTCTGAATATCCTTTTTTAGCTTATATGATATTTAAGGATTCTTGTTTTCTTTTTTTAAAAAGGATTTTATTTATTTAATTGACAGAGAGAGAGTGCACACAAGTGGGGGTGGGGGTTGGGGCAGGGGGGGCGTGGGGAGGGACAGGGGAAGAGGCAGAGGGAGAGGGAGAAGCAGAATTCTCACTGAGCAGGAAGGAAGCCTGATGCTGGGCTCCAGCCCAGGACCTGAGATCATGCCCAGAGGAACCAAAGGCAGATGGTTAACCAACTGAGCCACCCAGGTTCCCCTTGTTTTCCTGATAAATTTCTTAAGTATATATCTGATAATAAACTCAAGGATTATAAAAATGAAAATTCTATTTTGAAAAAGTAGTGAAAAATATTTTTTATTCTAACACTTTCTAATCATGTATATCTTTTGAAAGTAACAGTTAAAATAGAATATTCTTCTTTTTTTTTTTAAAGATATTATTTATTTATTTATCAGAGAGAGAGTGAGCAAGAGTGAGCATAGGCAGACAGAGTGGAAGGCAGAGTCAGAGGGAGAAGCAGGCTCCCTGCGGAGCAAGGAGCCCGATGTGGGACTCGATCCCAGGACGCTGGGATCCTGACCTGAGCCGAAGGCAGCTGCTTAACCAACTGAGCCACCCAGGCGTCCCTAAAATAGAATATTCTTAATAATAGATTGAAAACTATTTTTATAGGCCTAGTTAATCATGTGTTACTTTATATAATGAAAGGTTATTGATTTTCACATTATACATAGTATGTCTTCCTGAATGAAATCCCTTTGTGTCTCAAAGTGGAATATGCATATTAAAACAATACAGTAAGTAATATTCAGCTGTTTCTTTGATAAACATGTTCCAAACAGTTAAATCTCAAATTGCAGTACTCCAAAATGCTTCCTACTCATGTATTATCTTACTTTATCTTTTGTTCTGCTTTCTTTATAATTTACCTTAGGCTTGATGCTTCTTAAACTCCTACATTTATCCCATCCAGGTCATGTGAATTCATCCATTTTTATTTTTTATCAGGGCCACTGTTTCTTAGCCCTATCCTTTGTCCATACTTAGCCCCCAGAAAAATACTTATCCTTAAAACCAGTCATATCTGTCAAATCATTATCAAGTGATCAGTAACTTTGGGACTTTCTATACAGTTCAAATGGTCTTTCTAGCATCTTGGATAATGTTAAATTCACTTTTTAATTAAACACATCTTACTTTTCACTTGTCCTATATATATATTTTAAGATTTTATTTATTTATCTGACAGACAGAGATCCCAAGTAGGCAGAGAGGCAGGCAGAGAGAGAAGGGGAATCAGGTCCCCCACTGAGCAGAAAGCCTGATATGGGACTCGATCTCAGGGTCCTGGCATCATGACCTGAGTGGAAGGCAGAGGCTTTAACCTGAGCCACTCAGGTGCCCCACTTGTCCTATATTTTTAAATAATTTCCATCCCAATAACCTACAGATCTTCTCCTCTTCACCCTACTTGAGCAATATCGTCACCAAGATTGCCAGGATGTTAGCCTGCTCCATTTGCAAAATTTAAAATGTGGAATTTTACTCTCTGACCAAAGCCTCATACCCAAGCAACATTCTTCTACTTCACAATATACTGGATATAAGCTTTACACTTACTGAATATGTGAATTTTGGAATAATTCTTGATCTCTGAACCTCATTTTTCTCTCATTTAAAATGAAAAGAAAATTACTGTGTATCCCATGGAGTTTATTTAAATACATGTTTAAATATATCTTTGCCTATAGTATATCCATTTTGATAATGGCAGAAAGCAGTTAGATATATATTTTTCTGTATTTCAAAAAAAAAGTCAATAAGGTGAAAATACCACTTTTGGTTTTACACTCCAGATATAACTATATGGTAACTCATATATATGTCCTTAATTACCATCTCAGAGAAAGAAGGAAATTCTCTACTTAGGGCTATCTTATTAACTTTAGGTTTTTGTTTTTTTTTTTTTCTTTTTGCCTGGAGGGGATTAGTTTCAAGATGATCATCTTTTTCTCTTACATTTTAGAATAGGGTTAATAACCAATTAGAACCGTGGAGAATGTGACTGGAAGATGTCCAATTCTGTGGCGTGAGAGAACACATGGTAGATAATTATCACTGGCGTTTGTTACAGTACAAATATAATGATGTTTTGAAATGTCAAAATGTTATATGATTTTTACAAAAGTAAATAAATTGGCAACACAAAACACAACCAGCAATTATTGCCGTAGCTAATTCTGTAATTATACGGGATTTTTTGTTTGTTTAAAGGAGGAAGTTAATATGATCATACATTCAATAACTGAAAGGTTTGTCACAAAAATGGGATAACTTTATGTGTCATTTTGCCATCATTGTCAAAAGAGAACTCAGGAAGTAGTTCAATGGCTTTATATTTGGGGAGGAATTCAAGCAGCCTCATTAAAAGATGTCCACAAGCAATCTTTGTGTCATCAATATATAAAATTGAATGCAGAATTTAGTAACAAATTTTTATTGTTTGTATCTTTAGAGTGTTTTTTCAGCTTTTAATAATTTAATTGATGTCAGTATCAGTCCATAGTTTAACATACTTCTTCTTTTGCAAAATATTAGCTATTTATTTTTATTCCATTTTAAAAATGAGTTCATTCTGAAAAAAAAAAAATTGTGCTCATTCCGTAAGTCTGTTGGATTTTGCAATACAGCTTTAAACAAAGCAACAGATGATTTTTGGTTCTTTAGCTGAAATTCATCTCTAAATATGTCCTCCATTTCTACAACACACAATTTCCCAATATGTTCTTCTGCTACAAAAGCTGAATATAATGAGACAACAGATTTTCATTTATATTGTCACATTTGATTACTTCTGTTTCAAGTCTTGTCTGAAACTCTGACATACATATCAATAATTACCATTATTCCTATTTAAAAGTAAGCAAACTTCAAAGGGTCTTTCTCTTTCCCTTTCTTTCTATCTTTCTTTCAAGTAATGCTCTCTTAGATGGTGTTTGTGTGCCACCAACACAACACATTGTTTATTGGCAAAAAACGGGAAACAATACCTGGGCTAGCTGGAACAAGAGCTTGCTAAGAGAATTTATCTAATCTTTGCATAGACATTCAAAATGATTAGAGTCCTTGCGTTGCATTAGTAGTCCTGACAAATGAAGGCCAAATCAGAACTAATCAAATTGATATACTGGGGGAAATTAGGGATGGGTGCTACAACTACAAGTATGTGTAAAATATATTTTTTGGCTTCATAAATCTTTATAATAAACCTTAATTAGAATTATTTTTTAAGAATTACTTATAATTATCATGTTGCATGTAACTTAACATTAGTGAAAATTTATTATGTGTTGAATATCTCGTGAGGCTTTTTATAAACATCGTTATCCCAATTTACTTGAAATTGAATATAATTGTTACAGTAGCATACATGTATTTAATTAGCAACTGGGTAATGATTCTGCTATACCACTAGTTGATTAAGATTTACTTTACTGAAATTCTAAGGAAAATAATGAGTTAAGGTCAACCAACCATTGATGAAATAAAACGTTATCAATGCCATGTAAAATCTAGCCTATCTGCCACTTTCCAGGAATAAATGAGTTGGTCAATGGCTCAGTGAAACAGTAAGCAAGGCAGATTCACAATTTAGTAAAAATGTCTTTCTTCCCAGAACACAAGAATCTGCACCTAGGACCTTCACAACAACCCCCACTGGAAAGCTATATTTATACTACTCAAATAAAATCAAGGAAAAATAAAATCATCTTGATATAGAACTTTCTGTGTAACTGTGTAATTGATGCAATCACTTCACTTTAAAAAACATTTTGTTCTTTTATTTTTTAATGTAGACAGAAATACTGTTGGAGAATTTTTACTACCTTAAAGTCAGTAGAGATGCTTATTATGTTAGTGTCTGATTTTACTCTAGATTAATAAATATGCCGTCATTCATTATATCACATTCTTTGCATTCCAATTCAGTGTCATAAGTGTGTGTTAGTAGAGGCATCAAAATTATTAACCTGTAAACACTAATATTTGAGAAAGTAGTCATCTTTACTGTTTTAGGAAACTCTATAAATTTTATCTCTCTTCTATCTGTTGCTGTAGAGAAAATTTTGTAAGTTACTTATCTAATATATATGTATGCAATGTTTGCTTAACTTATAGTCACTTCATTTTAAGTAAAGACTGCTTGGGTTTTCAGTCGTCAGAGTCAATGTTAGGCTATGAAACCCAGGTTAGCTCGGCTCAGTGTCTATGGAGACAAATCCCAGATTCCACAATAGCAACAGGATTTATTTGACACTATTCCTACAATGTATCACTTTGGATTTAATAATATTCTGTAATGTAACAGAAAAAAAGCTAAAGTACCAGACTACTCAAATCCATGTTTAAAAGAATAGAATTCAATTTATTCTGAAAGTGTAACAATAACTCATTTCCAAATGACATAAAGAAAGCAGCGGGCATCAGATAAGTTTATTGCTATTTGTGTGAACTGTCAGAAAAAAAGAGAATTATCCAGTTGAGCATACTGAGAGACTTATTATCACATACAAATCATGCAGTTCAATACAGAAAAGCGCTCAGGATCATATGTCAAGAAAAAAATATTGGAAGGAATGAAGATGCTTGCCTTCCATTCAGACAATTTGAGTTTTGAAGGACTTTTTATTAATCATTCTCTTTCTTTCACTCACATGAATGCACACATGTATATACACAATCACTTGCTAATCAAGTCACATTGATTATGTTATAGCAAAATTGCCATATTTTAATAACCCTGATCACAGTCTTCAGAGGACTTCCTTTATTAAGTAAAAACAAAAACAAACAAACAAAAAAAAACTAGCTATGTCATTAAAGGCCTTTGAAGTTTAAACTCACCTTTATTTTATCTTTCAAAATTATTGATCATTCAATTCATATGGATCAATGAATTTCTTGAAAGTCTGTGTAAAGACAAGCCTAGAATTCAAATACAGTTAGCATTGATTAAGTACCAACCATATCCTCGACTAGGCATTTTAACATACCTCACTAACACTCCTGACAATCTTATAAACTCAACCATTGAAATCTTAGAAGAACGGAAAGGAAAATAGTCCTCAAGTTTTCCAATTTAGATTTTTTTTTTCCAGAATAGATATTTTTGACATTTTATGTCCCTTTGCCTTTTACTTTCTATTACAAATAAATTGTAGATTATTTCATTACTCTTAAGAAATTTAACCAAATTTATTGCTAGAAAATAATAAATTTAACCAAATTTATTGCTAGAAAATTAGAAGCAAATATACTTTAAATAAGGATGGTGTTCTACTCATTAAAAGCAAACATTTTATGCAAGATAGTTACTATTCTGTAGAAATTAAGAATATTGTATCACACTTGATGCTTTGTGATTGATGAACTTGTGGATTGCTCTTTATTGTCTGTAATCTACTTGACTCAGTTTCATCAATTTGCAGAAAAGTGTGTCATCTGTATCTAAGGCAAAATTTGTATACTTTCTACATTTTCTTAGGTAAACTTTCAACCCCAATGAGTAACTATTTGAAATACATATTTATGTGTAAATAGAGGAAATCTATTAATGATCTTTTAAAAAATCTCTAAATTTTTATTTAAATTCCAGTTAGTTAACATACAGTGTAATATTAGTTTCAAGTGTACAATTCAGTAATGGGGCTAGATTTTAAAACAAGGAATTTATGTTGGATGTGGATGTGGGAATGTAAATTGAAGCAGCCACTGTGGAAAACAGTTCAGGGGTTTCTTAAAAAATTGAAAATAGAAATATCATAAGATCCAGTAATTCCACTCTTGGGTATTTATCCAAAGAAAGCTAAAACACTAACTGGAAAAGATATATGCACCCTGATGTTTACTACAGCATTATTTACAATAAAATATTAAAGCAACCCAAGTGTTCATCCATAGGTGAATGGATAAAAAAGATAATACACATATGATGGAACATTATTCAGCCATAAAAAAGAAGTCTTGCCATTTGTAACAACATAGATGGTCATAAAGGGTATTATGCTAAGTGAAATAAGTCAGACAAGTAGCATACAATTTTATTTATGTGGAAATTAAAAAGCAAAACAAACACACACACACAAAGATTCTTAAATATAAAGAATTGGTGGTTGTCAGAGGAGAGGTGTGGGGAGAAATAGGCAAAATAGATAAAGGTGATTAAAAGGTACAGACTTCAATTATAAAATAATTAGGAATATATTCAGTAATATTCTAATAATGCTGTATGGTGACAGATGATGACTATGCTTATCATGGAGAGTATTGAGTAATGTATAGAATTGTGAAATCAATATCTTGTATACCTGTAACTAATATGACATTGTGTCAATTATACTTAAAAAATTAGTCTCCTTTCCTAGAAATATAGAGTGCTCCTTTCTAATATTCAGCACATTTTTACTTAGCATCATTTTTGTAATAAAAATAAGAAACTATAAATTGTGTGAACCACCTATAAATGACCTCTAAATAAAAATCCATATCATTTTTACTTCCTATACTCTCACCGGAATCACTTAAATATCCCCCCACTACTTTAAAATATGTCTGGGACTGACAACCTGCATTTTTTTCCAATCACAGTCCCTTAGACATTACCTGTCATTTGATGTTTATGGTGTATAATTTACAATATCCAGATTTTGTTTCATAAATATTTTAAATCCAAGCTATTATTAAAATGTGGGGCACTTTGATTGACATTGCCTATTATTGTAAAATATGATGGCATCTCCTTTCAAGGATTATATGTCTCTTGGAATAAACACATTTTACTCTTCAGATACATTTTTTTGCATGTTATCAATTATGGGTTATTTGGATTATAACATTTATCTAACATAATCAATAATATAGCTGATTACTACCTGTCATGAAGTCTTTGATGTTGCTACACCAGGTATTTCTCAAATTTTCATTACCTATGACATTCTAGCATTGTGTTAAAATGTCATACCTGTAGACAAAGTTACCTTAAGGAGTTTTCAAGTCCATTTTCTACAGATTATTAGTTGAAGTCAGTTGACACAGATCTCTCATTTCTTTAGGTTTGAAATGTGTCATTTTGAGTGATTGTTCCATTTGCTGTTATGCACCTGCTTTGTGGAACTCATCACTGCTTATTGACATTCTTTCCTTGGGTAAATTCTAAACTTAAAGCAAATCTCTTGTCACTGACTAGGTTAATGATATAGCTTCAGTGTGCCTTTTTTTTTTAAAGTTATATAAAACATTTTAAAACCCTTTATGCAGAAGGTTCATATAAATGTTTAGGTCACTCAAGATACATATCTGAGAAAGGATGCTAACATAAGTATTGTGAAAAAATGTATCTGGTATTAAATTTCATGCAATACTGTATATTACAGTATTTTATCGTATTGTATTGTATCGTGAATTTTATCGTAGCAACATTTTACCAAAAATAACAAGCAAAGATAAATCTTGGCCTGAGTAATTAAACAAATGAAATTTTAGGTTATATTTATATATGAATGTATAATCAGAAGATCTTCAAGTGATATAGAGGGGGAATAACTCATTGTGTGGATGATATAGGCTACTTATTTCTATATAGTACACTCATATATGAACAGGGGCCAGAATCAACAAGATGCAGCCTCATGATCTATTTGTGTGAGCTTGAAGCAATCACAAAGATGTAAAAGAAACCTGAAAGGGCACCTGGGTGTCTCAGTGGGTTAAAGCTTCTGCCTTCGGCTCAGGTCATGATCTGAGTCCTGGGATCCAGCCCCACATTGGGATCTCTGCTCAGCAGGGGGCCTGCTTCTCCCTCTCTCTCTGCCTGCCTCTCTGCCTACTTATGATCTCTGTCTGTCAAATAATAAAAAAAAAATCTTTAAAAATAAAAAAAAGGAAAGAAAGAAAGAAAGGAAGGAAGGAAGGAAGGAAGAAAGAAAAATGAAAAACCTGGATACAGATAATAAGATATTGCTCAAAATTTTAGACTAAACTTCAACAGTTTAGATAATACTATCTTATATTCATCTCTATAAATATTACTTTGCTGGATGAAAGTAATACAGTTTAGTACAGTTTTACTAAAGACAAAGTGAGAACATGATCACCATCCTATGGTTGGAGTGTGCAAGAAGAATTAGCAAATCTCATCATCTTCATATTCATTGTGATACTAAACTGGATTTCCAGACCAAGAATAAATAGAGCATTGTGTTGAGAGTATAAGATTGGGATTTGGGAAATAGTGAAGAAAAAGAAAATTTAGGGAGAAGAAAGGTTTTGTCTCATGAGAAACGGAAAGCTATACATGATGTTTATTTATTAAAGGCTTAGAATAAAGTTTTTGCTTCATTAACTTAACTGGAAAAAAAAAACCTGAAGGAAATTTCATTTTTCACTAATACTAAAACCTTGTACTTAGAGCCTTCTACCGTTCTTAGACTCTTAGAACCATAGAAGGTTCTAAGAACAAGGTTTTAGTCTTAGCAATATGTCACTCTAGCATTTTTTTTCAAATATTAACAGAAAGATTTGGAAAGAAGATTACACCAACTCCAGAATTATTGTTATTAAAAAAAAACAACAACAAACTCTGATACCAGCTCTTTGTTTTATAGACTAGCAGGAAAAAAAAAAAAGGTTTATATAACCATGACTTTGCTTACTAACTTGAATTTATAAATTAGTAGTTGGCGGGGCACCTGGGTGGCTCAGTGGGTTAAGCGTCTGCCTTCAGCTCAGGTCATGATCTCAGGGTCCTGGGATCAAGCCCCACATTGGGCTCTCTGCTAAGCAGGGACCCTGCTTCCCTTCCCCTCTCTCTGCCTGCCTGACTACTTGTGATCTCTTTCTGTCAAATAAATAAATAAAATCTTTAAAAAAAAAAATATATATATATATATAAATTAGTAGTTGGGGCTGTCAGATCTTGACATCTTATATACTTCAGAATAACTGCAATAAGTTTGGAAAGATGTCAGCTATATTTTACAAAATATATAATATTCTGATTCTTATTATTTATTAGATGTAGGATTGATCTATTGTACTATGTATCATAATTTAAATTATTTAAGAAATGCAGATTTTAAAACTGAAATAGATCTTCACCTCAAAGATATGAAGAGGTAATTTTAAGATTATCTTGTACCAGATTGACTACATGAGGGTAATCAGACCTGTGGTTTTCAGAAGGAAAGACAAGAATACCACATATGTCCTGTTGATTGTTTTAAAGGAAAAATTTAATTTTAAGCATAAAAATACATTAATTATATACAATAGATAGCCACTTAATTTTTCTTGGTGTACAGTATACTTTTACATAATAAATAACTTTACTACTGAAGAAATACATTAATTAAATATTAAATCTTTTCATAATTGCCTCATCTATAAATATATTGTCATTAGAATCATTATCACATTTTCCAACAGCATATTTTCAGATATTTCTCACTGGTGTATATGAGCATGTTTGTGTCATGTGTCTGTGTGTTAAAACAGAGAGAAAATTATTATATATGTAAACAGATGTATAAATGTATATATCATAAAATGTATATATATATATATATAGCTTGTATATTTACACACTCTGATGTGTCATATATGTGTATATATATATATATGTGTATATTTATGTTTATATGTATAGTTACATAATATAAGAATACAACATAAGATTTCACATGTTCCACAAGTGATAGATTTGGAGGAGATGTGTGCAATAATGAAAACCTTAATAAATAATTACCTTTAGAATATAGAAAATTTCTACAAATTAGTTAGTAGAAGACTGAATAAGCATATGAAAAACTATTCCAAATTATTCAAATGTCTTTAGAAGAAAACTATTCATTACTTTCAGAGTAAAATATTTTTAAATCAGAAAAGAGTAATACTGATGAATACATAAAACAATTAAAACTTTTATGCACTGCTTGTTTGGATCAATACACTGGAGGTCCAATTTCTACAATCACTGTAAGACAAATTTAGAAATAGCCAGTAAAGTGAAGAGATTCATATCATTTAATATAACAATTTGGCTCTTCTCTGTATACTTAAGATATACTGATATATATATATATATATATATATATATATATATACACACAAAATATATACACATAATACTATATATGTGGTACTATAGATACATTTGTTTAAAATCAGTGTGTAAGATAGATGTACAGTGATACCTCATTTATTAGCATGTCTCTTTATTACACTTTGCAGATACTACATTTTTTCTTATACAGATTGAAGGTTTGTGGCAACCCTGCATCAAGCAAATCTATAGGCAGGCACCATTTTCCAACAACATTTGCTCACTGCATGTCTCTGTCACATTTTAGTAATTTTCACAGTATTTCAAACCTTTTCATTATTATATTTGTTGTGGTTATCCATGATCAGTGATCTTTGATGTTACTATTTTAATTGTTTTGGAGTGCCACAAACTGCATTATATTAGATGGCAACTTAATGGATAAATGTTGTATGTGTATAGACTACTCCACTTACTGGTCATTGCCCAGTCCCTCCCCATCTCCTTGAGTCTCCATATCCCCTGAGACATGACAATATTGAAATTAGACTAATTAGTAACTTGGCAATGGCCTCTAAGTGTTTAAGTGAAAGGAAGAGTCACATATCTCTCACTTTAAATCAAAAGCTAGAAATGATTAAGCTTAGTGAGAAAGGCATGTCAGAATTTGAGATAGATCAAAAGCGAGGCCTCTTATGCCAAACAGTTAGCCAAGGTGTGAATGCAAAGGAAAAGTTCTTGAAGGAAATTAAAACTGCTAAGAAGACACACGAATGAGAAGTAGGTGAAATAGCCTTATTGCTGAGATGGAGACAGTTGTAGTGACCTGGGTAGAAGAGAAGATCAAAGCAGCCACAGCATTCCCTAAAGCCACAGCCCAATCAAGAGCAAAACTCTAATTCGATTCAATTCTGTGAAGGCTAGGAGAGGTGAGGAAGCTGCAAAAGAAAAGCATGAAGCTAGTGGAGGTTGATCCGTGAGGTTAAAGGAAAGAAACCATGTCCATAAAATGAAAGTGCAAAAGGAAGCAGTTTTGTGTTTTAACACATTTGGTGTAGAAGCTGTAGCAAGTTATCCAGGAGATCTAGCTAAAATCTTTAATGAAAGTGACTACACTAAACAATGAATTTTCAATGTAGATGAAGCAATCTTCCATTAGAAGAAAATGCTCTCTAGGACTTCTGTAGCTAAAGAGGGAAAGTCAATGCCTGGCTTCATAGTTTCAAAAGATAGGCTGATTCTCCTGTTAGGAGCTAATGCAGCATGTGACTTAAGATGAAACCAATGCTTGTTTACCATTACAAAAGTCCTAGGCTCTTAAGAATTATGTTAAATCTACTTTGCCTATGCTTTGTAAGTGGGACAACAAAGCCTGGATGATAGCACATCTGATCACAAGATGATGTGAATATTTTAAAGATTTCTTTATTTATTTGAGAGACAATATTCACAACATGATGTGACTATTTTAAAGATTTCTTTATTTATTTGAGAGACAGAGTGGTGGAGGGGCAGAGGAAGAGGTGAGGGAGAGAACCTCAAGCAGACTCCCACTGAACATGAAGCCCAATGTGGGTTTGATCTCACTATCCTGAAATCATGACCTGAGCTGAAACTAGGAGTCAGACACTTAATTGACTGAACCACCCAGGCACCCCAATCTCCTGAATGTTTTAAACCCACTGATGAGAACTGCTACTCAGGAAAGAAAAAGAAAAAAAGTTTCTTTCAAAATATTACTGCTCATTGACAATACTCCTGGTCACCCAAGAACTCTAATGGAGATTTATGACAAGATTCATGTTTTCGTGCCTGCTAACACAGCATCCATTCTGTGGTCAAGAAGTAATGGATAAATGTTGTATGTGTAGTCAAGAAGTAATTTTGACCTTCATGTCATATTATTTAAGAAATACAGGGGTGCCTGGGTGGCTCAAGTGGGTTGAGCCTCTGCCTTCAGCTCTGGTCATGATCTCCTGGAATTGAGTCCCTTATTGGGCTCTCTGCTCTGCAGGGAACCTGCTTTGCTTCCTCTTCTCTCTCTTTCTCTCTCTCTCTCCTGCCTCTCTGCCTACTTTTGATCTCTCACTGTCAAATAAATAAATAAAAATCTTAAAAAAAAAGAAATACAATTTTGGGGGCTTATGGGTGGCTCAGTCCGTTAAACATCTGCCTTTAGCTTAGGTCACAACCCCAGGGTCCTGGAATCAACCCTGGCATATAGCTCCCTGCTCTGCAGGGAGCCTGCTTCTTCCTCTCCCTCTGCCTGCCACTCCCCCTGCTTGTGCACTCTCTCTCTCTCTGTCAAATGAATAAATAACATCTTAAAAAAGTAAAAATATGTTTGTATTAGTTGCCATAGGTAACGATTCCCTGATGGATAAGGGCAAAACAATTTGAAAACCTTCTGGAAAGGATTCACCATTTTCGATGACATTAAGAGCATTGGTGACTCATGGGAAGGGCTTAAATATCAACATTAACAGAAGGTTGGAAACAATTGATGACATCTCTTATAGCTGACTTTTAGGGGTTCAGGACTTCTGTGGAAGTAGTAACTGAAGATGTGGTGGAAACAGTAAGGGAACAAGATTTAGAGGTGGAGCCTGAAATTGTGACTGAATTTCTGCTCTGTCATGATAAAACTTGAACAGATGAGGAGTTGCCTCTTTAGATGAGCAGAGAACATGGTTTCTTGAAATGGTATCTACTTCTGGTGAAGATGCTGTGAAGGTTGTTGAAATGACAGCAAAGGATTTAGAACATTACCAAATTTCATTGATAAAGCAGCAGCAGTGTTTGAGTGGATTGACTCCAACTTTGAAAGAAGTTATTTGTGGGTAAATTGCTATCAAAAGCATTGCACATCACAGAGAAATCATTCATGAAAAGGTTGCATCAAATCAAAGTTTGATGCAACAAATTTTATTGTTTTATTTTAAGAAATTGCCATAGTCATCTCAGCCTTCAGCAGCCATAAACTGTGATCAGTCAGAAGCCATCAACAGTGAGGTAAGACCCTCCACCAGCAAAGAGACCAGGACTGATAGAAATTTCACTCAAATGATGGTTAGCAATTTTTAGCAATATTTTTTAAATTAAGGTATGTGCATTTTTTTGAGGTGGTCTGACACCAGACCTGCAACATCTCCAATGCATGTCTCTACTGTTTCACCCTACCAAATATTTAAAGGCAGTGATAAAAACTACGGAAGAATTTGACAAATTTGTTTAAAAACAAGGGTCATCACTGAAGAAACGTATATGACTTCACATCTAATTGGAAGGAAAATAAAGAGAGAGAAATCATCATCGAGAATAAGGGCATGAGACTAATGTAGGATCTAGGTTAAGGAACAGATTCAAGAGTAAAGAGATCAAAATGACTCATGGATAGGCTGACAGAAGGTATTTGATATGCCCATATTTAAGGTCACAGTAAAAATTCTATTTAATAAGACCTATTGATTGAATGAGATCTGTGTTTGACTTACAAGGAAAGATTGGGGCTATCTCTCACTGGAGCTTTGTTTCACTTGCTTACAAATCATGATTTGTATAAAAGAACTGATAAGCAAGGAAACTCCCAGTAAAGGGAAACACTAAATTATAATACAAAACTTGAATTCTTAAATGGAGTATAAGGACATTTTCAATATAAGAAATAGTAAGTATTTTCTTGGCATTTATAGGATTTTAGGGAAAACAGTATTCGAGAAAAATAAAAATTTCTGTAACAACTTCTATTACATCTCAGTAAGAGCCAAAAATAGTACTTGCCCTTTCTGGCAGCAAATTAAGTGGATATTTAATTTACTTAATCAAACTTATCATCCACCAGCATGATTTGATGCTAGGGAAAACGGGTTCTTAAAGATCCTTGGCAATATTTCATTGAGCATTTTTATTTAATGCAAATATCAGCAAAGGAAATGTATTAATGAGCTTCCTTATGTTGCTATAAATCAATGAATCAAAAAGGTTTATTCATCTGTTTTACTTGCGTTATGAAGAAATATTTTGGAGCTAAAATATTAAATTTTATTAAATTTTCAGTAGCTTATCATAGAAATAATATGAAGCAGGAGGCCAATCTGTAATGACTGTGCTAAGGGAGTTCTTACAATAGTCCCAAAAGAGTTCTATTACCTGGATTACTATCACTGTATTAAGCTGTGGACCAAAGAAAGCAATGCATTTTTCAAAAATATTTGGGTACTTTGTTGTTCATTAACTTAATTATATTAATATTTTAATTCTTGCTCTCCTCATTTATGACATACTAATCCCAAGAATATATTTTATTCAGAAAATGCTAAGTGACAAACAGGAATGCTTAATAATTTCTCCTTAGAAAAGAGAAAAAAAAGATTGAGATCAGCCTTTTTTAAACAGATGTTGCTTGCTCGAATATGTTTCTCAGCTCAGATCATGTTTACTGTTAACAATCAAGTTATTGCTTTTATTTATAGCTATAGCTAGCATAAAACACTATACGTAATTTCTTTATAAATCAAACTGCCAGAAAACAAATGTGTTTGTTCCATGTAAGCATTTGCCAAACTGAGGAAGAGCACTCCTCTCTCAGGTACGCTGAGTGGTGGTGTTGTTTGAGGAAAATCTAGTTCTTCTGGAGTGAATAGGAATGAATGTCAAAGGAAAATCTGAACCATTCCAGAAAAGTTTGACCCACATATATCTAAACCATTATTTTATAAAGTGAATAAATAGAGGATAAGGAAAAAAACAATAACAAAAACCACTGGATAATATGACTTACATTCCCACATAATAACACATAGACATGATCCAAATTACTTCTATTTGTTTTCCTGGCATTGTTACTGAATTCTCTCTTCTTACCTCTATGTACACATTGCTAGGAAGACTCTATGAATTTGGTACATTTACTTAAGAAAAAGAAAATAAGTTATTGCTGTCACTTTCCCTTTATAATGTTACATAACCCTGTGGTATAATGAAGTAGTAATTTATGAAAAAAATAGTTAGTAGAAATGTATCTGTGATACTGTGGATAAATTTACAAATGTTCATGTGTTAAAGTAAAATATATTAATAAGTGGTCGTATTTCACATTTCTAAAGCTAAAAAGGCTGACTCTGCTACCAAACCCCAGTAACTTCTTGTCCTTCATCCTTCCTTCCTTCCCTTCTCTTTCTTTCTTTTTTCTTTCTTTCCTGTGGTAAGAACATGAACTCTTAAAAATATTTTTAAAGATTTTATTTACTGAAATGCCTGGGTGGCTCAGTCTAAGTCTCTGCCTTTGGCTCAGGTCATGATCCCAGGGTCCTGGGATCGAGCCCCACATCAGGCTCTCTGCTCAACGGGAAGCCTGCTTCTCCTTCTCTCTGCCTGTTGCTCTGCCTACTTGTGTGCTCTCTCTCTCTCTATCAAATAAATAAAATGTTTTTAAAAATAATTTAATTGAGAGAAAGAGAGAGAGAGTGTGCAACCGGTGGGGCTAGTGTGGGAGGAGCTGGGGAGAGAGAGAATCTTAAGTAGGTTTGGGCCTTAGCATGGAGACTGACACGAGGTTCTATCTCACCACTCTTGAGATCATGATCTGAGTCAAAATCAAGAATTAGATGCTCTACTGACTGAGCCACCCAGGCCACCTATTCTCTTGAATTTTTAAGTGTACAATACAGCATTTTTTAACTATAGGCATTATGTTGTATAAAAGATCTCTAGAACATATTCATCTTACATAACTGAAATTTTATTCCCATTGAACAATTATCCATTTCCCCTCTCTCAGCCTCTGGAAAACACCATTTTACTCTCCTCTTCTATGAGTTTGACTATTTTACATTACGTCATGTAGGTGGAATCATGCGATATCTGTTCTTCTGTGACTGACATTTCATTTAGCATTATGTCCTCTAGGTTCATCCATGTTGTTGCATATAGGATTTCTTTCTTTCTTAAGGTTAAATAATATTTTATTATATGTATTCACTACATTTTTATACATTTGTTTATTAATATGTATCTAGGTCATATCCAAATTTTTCACTATGGTTGACAGGTATATGAAAAGTACTCAACATCAGTAATCATAGGGGAAATGTAAATCAAAATCACAATGAGATATCACTTCACATGTTAATATGGTTACTATCAAAAAACAAAAGATAGGTGTTAATGAAGATGTATAGAAATTAGAATCCTCGTACATTGTTGGTGGAAATGTAAAATGGTGCAGACACTATAGAGAGAATTATGGGGCTCCTCAATAAATAAAAATGGAACTAAACATGATCCTGTGATCCCAATTCTAGGTATATATTCCAAGGATTTACAGTGTCTCAAAGAGATATTTGCACTCCTATGTTTATTACTGAATTTTATGTTTTTAGTGAAATAAAGAGGTTAAGAAATTTACCATTGTTTTAGAACTCCATATTAGTGAGTATGTTTACTCAAAGTCCATATTTATTTGCTTATAACTTACTAATGGTCTCTTAAAATTATGGAATTTGTGTAATGGTGCCTCAAATGAGTTAATTTATTTCTACAGTTTTAGTAGTGGGTATGTGTATGTATGCGGGGTTTGTATTAAATTAAGTTCCCATGGTCAGGGATTTGCTTTAAGCATTATTGAGTTTATTAGATTCAAAGACTTTAATACATTTTTATTTTATGGCATATATGTATCATGAAATGTTATATATTTATGAAATTTCAATTATATATGTATAAAATACACATAAAATATAAATTTAATCAACCTCTTAAACATATTAAATTAAAATATATTAATATTTTGTGCAATTTGGGATAATATACTCAAGTCTTAATTTGGGGAATTTAGTGATGTTCTAAATGTTTAGTTAACAGTGTTCTTTACTGAGTTGCAGAGATTTACAATTTATTTTTGAGGGTATGGACTTTGACCAAGAAAAATAAGATTTTATGTAGACTAGAAAATATGCACATTACTTCAAGCTACAAATTCCCTTCTTATATAAATGGGAGCATTTATAAGTATTTTTCCTAGGTAGGGAAAGGACTGCAGATGAAATATTTCAGGTCCATTAAAATGGATGTACTTCTTACAGGTATATTTACTAAGGGGATACTTCTCAAGCCAATAGGTATATTTTAATTTGTTGTTTAAACACACAAAACCTACATTACTTAGAAAAAATATAATTAAATATTTCTAATGATTGCACAATAGCAGAAGGAGGCTTGGCCCTAGCTGAGCTGGTATTTTATACTCTTGCATGGAAAATATGCACAGGCAGCAAAGATAAACAATTTTCATAAGGAAATGTCAATGCAATCCCTTGTTAGTATTGATTTTAAAAGACTGTGACAGTATCAAGATTTTATATCTCTTGGAAATATAAAAAAATAAAAAGGAGACAACATCATCTGTTGCAAGAGAGTTGGCATTAGAGATGGAAGACAAAATCTGCCATCAACAATTTCATTGACCTACTCCAGAAGTTGAAGTGATATTTAATCCCTATGACTCAAAGCATATGTCCAATATAAGTGACATACACAGATGTTCACCACTCCTGCAAAACTTTTCAGCCTGTATCTTCTTGTGAAGAGAAAGCAACCAGTATCTTTCAATCCCATGTCCAAACTCAGATGATTCCACAAAATATTTAATCATTTCTGATTCTGCTACAGTAATAGAATTTGTTTCATGTTGTCATAAATGGGGCTAAGAATTGACTTCTGTCTGCTTTCTCAGTAAAATTTCAGTTAATCATAATGATAGAATATTACTAATTTTTTTATGATTACTAATATTTATGAAGCACCTTGTCAGGGTATCATGAGGTTGCATATACCGAAATGTATGTCTGGATGTTAAAAGAAAAATAACTCATGATGACATCTAGCCATGTACATTGATGGTGACAATACTAAACTGTCAGAGGTCTGTGCTCCTGAAAAACAACAAAGGTTCAGAAAATGTCCTACCCATTTGTGTTTTGAGAAAAGGCTCACCCCAAATGTGATTCCCATGGGATTTAGATAAACACATGCTCACCTATGACAAGACTAGACACAGAACACCCAGATTCTTTGATTCATAAGTACTTTGTTTAACTCTTTGTACTCACTGACCAACCTCAGCAAAATACCTGCAAATTTGACTTAAGTAAAGTTCAGTTAGGATTATTTCCCTTGTCACAGGCTCTTGAAGATTGGCCAAGTCTCAGTCTGGTCAGAATGGAATATAGAACAAAATCTCTTTAAGGTCACTCTTGAGAATAGGCTGACCTCATGGAAAGCAATTTCCTGCTCAATTGTCCAGTTATGGTACTGTCCCATCCTACTCCCCCATACCTGGTTTTTTGGGGCCTCATTTATACCTCCTATTGAAGAAAATTCCTTTTTGCCTGCCCTTTGAAATTCATGTACATCTTATGGTCAGAGCATTCTCCCTATTCTCTCTCCCTGACTGACATCATTCTTTAGAATAAAATCTCTCCTTAGCTAGGGCCAGAGTTGGGTTTTTTCAGCAGTCTCTTTTTTTCAGAATATTCTGATTGGAATTATTTTGAATTTCTAGCTGTACATGTTTTCAAAGTAAAATTCTGAGAATTGCTTTAAATCTGTCAATCCAGTTTCAAACCAACATTTAACAAGATATTTTTTGTTATATTTACTTTAAAATATCAAGTTACTTGGATATCGGTGACTGTGTAGTGAATTTAAAGTCTGGGACACATAAAAAGAAAATATTTCTTTACGTGATAAATCTATAAAGGTGAGATTTTCTAAACAGAATAATCACTAAATAATTCCAGATAAATGAGAATATCTATTTCAATGAAAAATAAAAAGTAAAAAATGAATATGTATTTATAGTCTCCCTTGACATATGTATATGCCATGTAAATGTAGATATACCATATACCATATACCATGTGTGTATATATATATACATACATATATATAACATATACATAATATTTATGCATACATAATTATAATGTTTATATACCAACTGCTATGTTCTGGATTGTGCTACTTCAAAACTCTTATGTTGAAGTTTTAACATCCAACATGACTATATTCAGAGATAAGAACTTTTGGTAATTAATTTTAAATGAGTTCATATGGGTAGGCCCAAATCCAATGCAATTGATATCCTTTTAAGAAAAAAAAGAAAGGAAGAAATCCTAAGGATATGTATGCTTGGAGAAAAAAAACACATGAGGGCATTGTGAGAAGGCAGCCATTTGCAAACCAAGGAAAGGATTTCAGGAGAAATCGAGCCTGCCAACACTTAATCTTAGCCACGCAATCTGAGGGATTTCATTATGGCACACCTACAAATGATTACAAAGATTGTAACAATAATTTCATAAGCCATAATTCATAACCATAATTTCTTATTGGTTATCAAGTAATAATTATTTAACACCTCTCTTGAATATTAACTTGACATAAACTGTTAGTCAACATCATTAGTAAAAGATTTCCTTTCTGGGTTTTTTTTTTTTTTTAAGATTTTATTTATTTATTTGACAGACAGAGATCACAAGTAGGCAGAGAGGCAGAGAGAGAGGGGGAAGCAGGCTCCCCACTGAGCAGAGAGCCCAATGTGGGGCTCGATCCCAGGACCCTGGGATCATGACCTGAGCCGAAGGCAGAGGCTTCAACCCACCCAGGTCCCCCTTATTTCTGTTTTTAAGAAACTCAATCCAGAGCTATGTCAGAACTTCTCTGATAGAAGCAGCATCATTTGGCCATTTATTGCCATGCTCTGGAGCACATTGCCTACACTCAAATGAGCTTCAACAAGTCACTTAATCTCCCTGCTTCTCAATGAATGGTTAAATGGTGATAGTAATAATACTTAACTCATTGGTTATTATATATACTTACAAGAAGAGTCATATAAAGAGCTTAGAACACACGTCCTGTCACTTGAAAATTTCTCACTCAATCTTAACTTGCCCTCTCACTTTACACCATCATCCCACATTGCTTTGTTTTTTTTTTTTTTTTTTTGGTTGTTTTTTTTTTTTTTTCTGTGTGTGCATGTGTGTGTGTGTGTTGGGTTTTTATACAAAATTTTCCAACATCAAATCCCCAGGCTAAGACAATCATTATTCTTTGAAATATAATGGTACATTCTTTCCATTTTTCTATCCCTAAAATTTCCATAAAGTTTCTCCCATAGAAATAAAAGCAAGTGGTTTCTTCCAGGGAAAATGACAGATTAGGAAGGCCGTAAGCTAACCACCCCCCACAGATTCAACTACATAACTCCCGCATGAGTGTAAATAACTCAGAAAATGACTTGAACACTGGCATAGCAAACTCTTTAAAGCTAAAAGTAAAGAAGAGTTCACATCAAAGGGGGTAGAAAGGTCTGAGACACAGGAGCTAAATGAACCTTTGGGACTATGTCAGGGAGGGAGGGTTATTGCATCGTGGAAAGAGGAGAGGAACAGACTCAACTCTCACATTAAGTAGCCCACACAAGGAAGATGAATCCCCATATCATTTGGCTTTGAAAACCAGAGGGGCCAAATTTTGTGAGTTCTTACAGGAAGTGGAGTTTAACATGTGGGAACTTAAAAATCAGCAGTCTCAGGCTCTTGGACAATTGCTGGGAGAACAAGAAGAAACTGAGTCCTCATATTTAAAGAGATAGTACAACAAAAAGAGAGAAAGCCCTGTGGAGATAAGATATAGTAGCAGCAGTTTGGAAAAGTGCCTGGGATATACAAAAGAGAGATTTGTTTACTAATCTCAGAGCACATGCTCAAGGGGCAGGGATCATTTCTGGAAGACTTCTCGAAGAACAAAGTAGCCAGCAAGGGCAATTTCCCACCCTTACCCCCTATACTAGACACATGGACACTTGTGGGAACCAGGATAGTGCCAACACGGGCTACTACTTACTAACAGTGCATCACCCCCACGTTCTCCTATGGACATGCCCACTCCAGCCAGGCCTCAGCTCCAAGTCCCCTCCCATAGCAGTTCCTTGCAGACCATGCTAACGCAGGCCATCTGGCCCTGGGGGTTCTCCTGAATATATGCTCCCTCCAATACACTTTTGGCCAGAGCCCATTGGAAGTGGTGCCACAAACCTGACAGTATGCAATCAGCTCTAATAGAAGCCAGCACCACACATTACTCATGCCTCAGGGGGAGAGGAAGATAACTGCATATACCAATCTGACAGTGGCCCCATCCTGGAAGCAGACACCTTTTCTGACTGCAGGCTGTACCCACTAACAACAGCTTCTCAGGGGACAACATAGGAAAAGTGCCCTGTAATGCAGTGTTACTGCATCTCTGGCAAATGCCTGGTCTAACTCAATTCAAACCCAAGGTGGCCCCAGATTGGCCCACTAACAACATATTGATCAAACCCTGCCCACAACAGGCAAAGAGAGCCACTGCAGATGACAACTGAAGGCAAAAGCTGCTCAGCCTTAACAGCAGGGTGCACCCAACACACATAGAGATCACCCATAAAGCACCAGGTTCTTATGAACAGGGGACATTGCACGGCAGGACACTATAGAATCTCTTCTCCATAAGACTAATACTTTGAAAACAAGAAATATAGCTGACTTTCCTAACACATAGAAGTAGAAGCAAGAATTAGAAAAAAATGAGGAGGCAAATGAATATGTCCAAATGAAAGAATTGGACAATATCATAGCAAGAGAGCTAACCAAAATGGGAATAAGTAATATGCCAAGTGAATAAATTAAATTAATGGTCATTAAGATATGCAGTGGACTGTGAAAAGAGTGGAGGCCCTCAGTGAGTCCCTTAACAAGGAGATAGAAAACATAAAAAGAACCTATTAGAGATGAAGAACTCGATAACTGAATATAAAAATACACTAGATGGAATAAATGGTAGACTAGAGGAAGCAAAAGAATGGATCGATGATCTGGAGAACAGTGTAATAGAAAGCAATCAAGCTGAACAAAAGAGAAAAAATATAATAACAAATAGACTTAGGGAACTCACTGACACTGTGAAGTATAAAACATTCACATTATAGTGATCTCAGTAGGAGTAGAGAAAGAAAAGTGGGCAGAGAATGTCTTATAATAGTGGAAAATATGGAGAAGGAAACAGAAATCCAGATCCAGGAGGCACAGAGAGCACCCAACAAAATCAACCCAAGATGGTCTACACCAAGACACATAGTATTTAAAGTGACAAAAATTAGTGATAAAGAGAGAATTTTAAAGCAGCAAAAAAAATAAAAAAAAAAAATACAAACCACACATATGCAAAAAGCATACCAGTTACATACAAGGGAAATCCCTTGAAACTAGAAGCTTATTTTTCAAAAGAAACTTTGTAGGCCAGAAGAGTGTAACATGATCTATTTAAGCTGCTGAAATGAAAAAGCCTGCCATCAAGAATATTCTATCCAGCAAGGCTATCATTCAGAATAGAAGGAGAGACAAAAGGTTTCTCAGACAAACCAAATTTAAAGGAATTCATAACCAACCATTAAACCAATCCCATAAGAAATTTTACAGAGAGGGGCGCCTGGGTGGCTCAGTGGGTTAAAGCCTCTGCCTTCAGCTCAGGTCATGATCCCAGGGTCCTGGGATCGGGCCCCGAATCGGGCTCTCTGCTCGGCAGGGAGCCTGCTTCCTCCTCTCTCTCTGCCTGCCTTTCTGCCTACTTGTGATCTCTGTCTGTCAAATAAATAAAAAAATATTAAAAAAAAAAAAAAAAAAGAAATTTTACAGAGAATACTTGAATGGAAAAGAAAGACCATGAGTATAAATAAGAAAATTAGGAAGCACAAAAACAGTTAATAATAAGTATATTTATAAAAGTCAGGGGTGTCTGGGTGGCTCAGTGGGTTAATCTTCTTCCTACAGCTCAGGTCATGATCCCAAGGTCCTGGGATCAAGCCCTGCATCAGGCTGTCTGCTCCGCAGGGAGCCTGCTTCCCCCTCTCTCTCTGCCCGCATGTGATCTCTCTCTCTCTCTGTCAAATAAATAAATAAATTCTTTAAAAAAAATTCAGTTAAGGGATTTACAAAATAAAAGATATAAATTATGACACCATATACCTAAAATGAAGGGGTAGTAGAGTAAGAATGGGTTAAAAATAAATGACCATTAACTTAAAATAAACTGCTATCTGCAGAAGATATTATATGCAAACCTACTGGTAACCACAAATGAAAAACCAGTAATACATTAAAAAATACAAAAAATAGGTAGGCAAAAAAATCTAAGTATATTACTAGAGAAAGCCAACAAACCATTAGAGAAGAGAGCAAGAGACCTAAAAAACAGAGGAGAACTACAAAAACAACCAAAATTTAAGCAACAATCACTAATATGTATATGCCTATCAATAATTATTTTGAATGTAAATTCAAAATTTGGACAATTTGGGCAATCAGTTGTCCAATTGATTGGACTAAATTGTCCAATAAAGTCATAGTGTTACAGTGCCTAGGTGGATCAGTCAGTTTAACATCTGCTTTGGCTCAGGTCATGATCCTGGAGTCCTAAGGTCAGCCCCAGTGTCTGACTTTTTGCCCTTTGGGGAGTCTGCTTCTCCTTCTGTCCCTAACCCTACTCATACTCTCTCTGTCTTAAATAAATAAGTAAAATGTTTTTAAAAAGGCAAACAAAACAAAACAAAAAAACACCCACAAAAGACATAGGGTGAAGGAATGGATAAAAAACCAAGACCCATCCATATACTGCCTACAAAAAAAAAAAAAAAAAAAAAAAAAACTCAATTCAGACCTAAAAACACATATATTGAAAATGAAGAGTTGGGGAAAAATTGTCATGCAAATGGAAAAGAAGAGAAGTCAGAGTTGCAATATTTATATTAGACAAAATAGACTTTAAAACAAAATAAATGGGACTCCTGTGTGGCTCAGTGGATTAAAGCCTCTGCCTTTGGCTCAGGTCATGATCCCAGGGTCCTGGGATCAAACCCTGCATCGGGCTTTCTGCTCAGCAGGGAGTCTGCCTCCCCCCTCTCTTTCTGCCTACCTCTCTGCCTACTTGTGATCTCTGTCTGTCAAATAAATAAATAAAATCTTTAAAAAAGCAAAAACAAAACAAAACAAAAAGACTATAACAAGGGACAAAGACACTATGTAATCATAAAAGGAACACTCCAACAAGAAGATAAAATAATTATAAATATGTATGTACCTAACATGGGAGCACCCAAATACATAGAGCAGCTATTAACAAACATAAATAAAATAACCAATACTCATACAATAAAAGTAAGAGACTTTAATATCCCACTTACATTAGTGGACAGATTATCTGAACAGAAAATCAACAAGGAAACAGTAGCTTTAAATGACACATTGGATCAGATGGATCTAATAGATAATATTCACAACATTCCACCCTAAATTAGCAGAACACAGATTCTTTTTAAGTGCACATAAAACATTTTCCAGAATAGATCATGTTAGACCACAAAGGCAGTTTCAAAAAAATCCAAAAAGATCAAAGTTATACCACCCATCTTTTCTGATCACAACTCTATGAAAATAACCACAAGGAAAAATCTGGAAAGAAGTTAATGGAAGTAAATACATGGAAATTAATTAGCATGCTTCCAAACAATGAATGGATCAACCATGAAATCAAAAAGGAAAGAAAAAAGCATATAGAGAATAATGAAAAAGAAAACACAAAGATCTGAAATCTTTGGGTTGTTGTAAAAGTTGTTCTAAGAGGGAAGTTTACAGAAATACAGGCTTACCTCAAGAAGCAAGAAAAGTCTCAAATATATAACCTAACTTTCTACCTAAAGGAACTAGAGAAAGAAGAATAAACAAAATCTTAAATTAATATATATAAATAAATAATAAAGAGTACAACAGAAATAAATGAAATATAAACTAAACTAAGTAAATAATAAATAGAAATAGATCAATGAAACCACAAGATGGTTCTTTGAAAAGATCAATAAAATTGATAAACTTTTAGCCAGACTTACCAAAGAAAGAAATAGAACTAAAAAAAAAAAAAAAAAAAGAATCAGAAATGAAAGGAGAAACAACCACCAACACCAAAGAAATATAAATGATTATAAGACAATATGAAAAATTATATGCCAAAAAATTGGACACTTAGAAGATACAGATAAATACCTAAAAACATATAACATCCTAAAACTAAGTCAGAAAGAAATAGAAAATGTGAACAGGCTAATTACCAGACAGGAAATTGAATTAGTAATCAAAAAACTTGCAACAGGTGCATCAAGGTGGCTCAGGCAGTTAGCATCTGACTTCAGTTCAGGTCATGATCTCTGGGATCAAGCTCTCAGTCAAGCTCCTCTGTAGGGAGTCTTCTTGTTCCTTTCCCTTTGTTCCTCCCCAGACTTTTGTGTGTGCACTCTCTCTCTTTCTCTGTCTCTCAAATAAATAAATAAAATCTTTAAAAAAATATTACCAACAAACAAAAGTCTGGGCTTCACAGGTAAATTGTCCCAAGCATTTAGAGTTAATGTCTATTCTTCTCAAACTAGTTCAGAAAACAGAAGAAGAAGGAAAACCTCCAAATTCATTCTATAAGGTCACCATTAGCTCAATACTAAGATCGGATAAAGAC
>NC_081571.1:34994833-35177392 GCF_022355385.1 Mustela nigripes
CAAACAGGGGCACCTGGGTGGCTCAGTGGGTTAAAGCCTCTGCCTTCGGCTCAGGTCATGATCCCAGGTTCCTGGAATCTAGCCCCGCATTGGGCTCTCTGCTCAGCAGGAACTCTGCTTCCTCCTCTCTCTCTCTTTGCCTGTCTCTCTGTCTACTTGTGATCTCTGTCTGTCAAATAAACAAATAAAATCTTTAAAAAAATATATTGGCAAACAAAATCCAATAATACATGTAAAAAGTCATTCACCATGATCAAGTGGGATTTATTCCTGGGTTGCACTGGTGGTTCAGTATTCACAAACCAATCAACATGATATATCGTATCAACCAAAGAAAGGATAAGAACCAGATGATCATTTCGATAGTTGTAGAAAAAGCACTTGATAAATATATGACATCCATTCATGATAAAAACTCTCAACAAAATAGGTTTAGAGGAAACACACCTCAAAGTAATAAAGGCCATACATGAAAAACCTACAGCTGACATCACATTCCATGGTGAAAACTGAGTGCTATTTCCTTAAGATCAGGAACAAGTCAAGAATATCCAGTCTTATCACTTTTATTCAACATATAGTTTCAGAAGTGCTAGTCACAACAATCAGAAGATACAAATGAAATAAAAAGTATTCAAATATGTAAAGAAGAAGTAAGACTTTCTCTATTTGTAGATTATATGATACTATATATAGAAGATCCTAAAGACTCTTCCAAAGAAGCTGTTAGAAATAATACATGCTTTCAATAAGGTTAAAGTCAATGTACAGAAATTTGTGCATTTCTATACACTAATAATGAAGTATCAGAGAAATTAAGAAAACAATCCCATTTGTTATTGCACTAAACATAATGAAATACCTAGGAATTAAATTAATCAAGTAGATGAAACAACTGTGCTCTGAAAACTATAAAACTTTGATGAAGAAATTTGGAAAAAAAAAACACAAAGAAATGGACAGATATTCCATGTTCGTGGATTGGAAAAACAAATATTGTTAAAATGTCCATACTACCAAAAACAATCTACAGATTTAATTTACAGATTTAAAAAGCACTTTTTACAGAATTAGTACAAATAATCCTAAAATTTATATGGAACCACAATTGACCTGAAACAGCCAAAAGCATTTTCAAAAAGAAAAAAACTGATCCATTCATCTGTTGATGGACATCTAGGTTCTTTCCATAGTTTGGCTATTGTGGACATTGCTGCTATAAAAATTCGGGTGCACGTGCCCCTTTGGATCACTACGTTTGTATCTTTAGGGTAAATACCCAGTAGTGCAATTGCTGGGTCATAGGGTAGTTCTATTTTCAACATTTTGAGGAACCTCCATGCTGTTTTCCAGAGTAGTTGTACCAGCTTGCATTCCCACCAACAGTGTAGGAGGGTTCCCCTTTCTCCGCATCCTCGCCAGCATCTGTCATTTCCTGACTTGTTGATTTTAGCCATTCTGACTGGTGTGAGGTGATATCTCATTGTGGTTTTGATTTGTATTTCCCTGATGCCGAGTGATATGGAGCACTTTTTCATGTGTCTGTTGGCTATCTGGATGTCTTCTTTGCAGATGTTTATAAAAAATAAAAAAATATATTAAAAAAAAAAGAAAAAAATTGGAAGTATCACAACCCCAGATTTAAAATATACAACAATATTACAGGAATCAAAACATTATGGTACTGGCACAAAAATAGACACACAGATCAATAGAAGAGAATAGAGAGCACAGATATAAACCCATAATTATATGATCAATTACTATTTGATAAAGGAGGCAAAAGTATGCAATGGGAGAAGACAGTCCTTTTAACAAATGATATTGGGAAAACAGTATCATTATAAGAAAAAGAATGAAAGTAGACCACTTACTTAAACTATTCACAAAAATAAGTTCAAAATGGATTAAGGACCTAAATGTGAGACTTGAAACCATAAAAATGCTATTAAGAGAGAACAGACAGTAATTTCTCTGATACCAGCCCTTGCAGCATTTTTCCAGATACGTCCCCTGAGGCAGGGAAAACAAAAGTGAAGATAAACTATTGGACAACAGCAAAATGGAAAGCTTCTGCATAGGGAAGGAAACAACCAAATATGTCATTTGCAAATATCTTCTCCTATTCGATAGGTTGCTTTTTATTTATTTTTATTTTTTATTCTTCTGTTTGTTTTATTAACTTAAATTCAGTTTGCTAAGGTATAGTACATCATTGGTTTTTGTTAAAATGTTCAATGATTTATCAGTTCATTCACCTTTTTTTATCATAAATATGGTGACTGAAACTGATATCTTTTTATATTAAATATAATTATATTCAAATTTTCTGAAGGAATTAGCAGATTTTATTTTGTGACAATTTTCTCTGGCTTTTTTTTTTTTTTTTTTTTGCTTTGGTATTTGTAGTGATATTAAAGATCTTGATAGCAAAGCACATAGAATTAGAATAAACCAAAATCCTATAGATTGGCTAAAACAAAAGAATTAAAAGAAAGTAAAACCTCAGCCTAGACAATTAAAATCCTGTCAATTTGTAATATGATGCTAATTAAATAATAGCAGAAAGACCACAAAATATTTCAAGGCTTATTTCCCTGTTCTCAATTAGAAATAGTGAAGGTCCTGCCTCCCTACTTTATCTTATATCGTTTTGGATTTTTTTTTTCCACTTTATTCTGATTCCATCATAAATTCATTTTAAAATGTCCAAATTTGGATAAGCTCACTTTCCAGAGTATTGAGATTTGCAGTTTAAACATCATGGAATTTGAATTATAAATGTGTTTTCCACCTGGTTTTGCTCTTTATTCATTTGTACTCTAGGAAAACAAACAAGCAAACAAACTTCTGGGTCTCAGCTATGTAGTTCTAAGAAAGGGTACAATAAAAGTGGCAGATAGAGTTGAAAAAACAAAACAAAACAAAGCAAAACAACAAGCCAACACAGCACTGGTATTCCATATTTCTTTTGGTGCTCTTTCTTGATTTAAATTTATATATAATATATATGCATATAAATGTATATGTATTATGTTATTGCAAACTAATAATAACATTAAAACTGAACTGCAAAAATTAAAGATAGAAGTTGTCTACAATTCCATTTGATAATCAAATAAATGCTAAAGAGAAAGGCATAATTTACTATGAGGATATGGAGGAATCTCATTAAAAAAGGGGGAACAACTATGACATCAGCAAGAACTAGAATCAAGAAACCAGACGAGCTTCATCCCTTCTCTTTGCCTTTTCTAGGCTTATCTTTTTTATGATTCAGTCATAGTCTTTGTTAAGTTAATTCATCTTTTCTTAGATCAACATGAAGAAAGCATGGTCACCAAAAACACTTAAAATGGTACTTGTGTAGTTTATTGGACTTTGATTAGCCTCTACTTCTTGGAGACCCATCTTCTGAATGGCCAGCAAACATTAAGCACTCTCTCATGGTCTATTTTCCAAACTTGATTTTGGAAGCTTTTAAAATGGCAGATCATTGAAAATTTTAGAGATATGGTTCAGAAATGTAGAACTAGAGCTACAATTTTAACAAATGCCTGGCACACAAGGGAGGAGGGAAAATCCATAATTTGAACATTTTACATTGCAATTTTTCTTACAGGAGCCCCAAATAGTCACTTCAACATAATTTTTTATGATTACTGCTTATCATTATTTTAATACATAACCCAACCTATTGATAACATATGTACCAAATGTCAAAAGAGGTAACATTTTCACAAGTTCATATGCTGTAACGAATAGTTGGTAACATTATAATGTGTACATTATTATGTAGTACATAAATCAATATTAAAACGGCTAATATTTCCAGACATTGATAAATATTCAACTCATTAAACACAAGTTAATTGTGTATATACAATATGGCAAGCACTAACCTGGGAAATGGGGATACACTATTGAACAAAACAGACAAAACTCTGATAATATTGTCCCAAAATGTTAATATGCATAATCTTATTTGATCTGAACCTTTTTATATCTATTTCTACAAAAAACCTTGTTGGATTTTCACTTATTAATATGCCCATGCTCTTTTCTTGATCATTAAATATATTGTTTTGTGGGGCACCTGGGTGGCTCAGTGGGTTAAGCCACTGCCTTCGGCTCAGGTCATGATCTCAGGGTCCTGGGATCGAGTCCCGCATTGGGGTCTCTGCTCGGCAGGGAGCCTGCTTCCCTCTCTCTCTCTGCCTGCCTCTCCGTCTACTTGTGATCTCTCTCTATCAAATAAATAAATAAAATCTTTAAAATATATATATATATATATATATATATATATATTGTTTTGTTGGAGCAAAAGCATTAAAATTCTCAGAGTAAGTACATAAATATAACAGATGAGAAAGAGAATCAGTAGTCTTATGAGTTGATAGAACAGACTTTTTTCATGAGATAAGATAAAAAATTAAGGGCCATGGGCTCTCATACCAAATTTGGATCAAGTTATTCTAAAATTTGAAAAAGTTATGTGTCATATAAATATAAGATCTTGAGCATTCAGCTTGAAATGTCAATGTTGTTTAAAATTTCTTTCTTCAGTGAAGCATGTTTCTACTGATAGCCTTTAAGGCTTTATTTTGGCAAAAGACAAATATGATGTATTATGTCAAATGAATGAAAGAGCAGACAGTGAATTTGCTCTCTTTGGCTAGGACATCCATTTTTTTCCTGACCTCAGACATTGGTGCTCCTTATCCTCCAGCCTTTGGACTCAGCAAGACCTAAATCTTTTTTCCCTGCCCCTTTTTCAGCCTTTGTAGTGCAAGTTAATTAAACCACTGGCTTTTTTGGTTCCCCAGTTTGCAGATAGCAGATTTTGGGATTTCTCAGCCTCCACAATTGCATGAGCCAATTTATGTAATAAATCTTCTCTTCCGTGTATCTCTGTATATATTCTTCCGTTTCTGTTTCTTTGGAGAACCTTGACAAATATAAAACTGTTCAATTCTACTATATTCTTATGGTTTTTCTGCCTGCTGCATCCATCAATTTCTATTAGAAATGTGCTAATGGTAGATTTATATATTTCTTCTTGCAGTTTTACCAGTTCTTACCTGATGTATTTTGACACTACATTATTAGGGTATTCACATTAAGAATTGTTATGTCTTCTTGAGGATTGGCATTTTATAAATATGTAACACCACTCTTTAACACCTGAAAATTCCTTGCTCTGAAGTCAGCTTTGTCTGAAATTAACATTGCTACTTCAGCTTTCTTTAGATTAGCATTGGCATGCTATGTATTTCTCTATCTCTTTACTTTAAATCCTGCTGTGTCTTTATATTTAAAATGGGTTTATTTTAAACAATATATTGTTGAGTTGATGGGATTTTTGTTTGCTTTTAGCCTGCTCTGTCAGTCTCTGTTTCTTAATAGGTCTATTTAGACCATTCCGTTGAAAACAACTATTGGTACAACTGTATTTATATTTATTTTTTGAAACTATTTTCTATTCATTGCATTTGTTCATATTTTTTTTCTTTATCTTTCCCTCCTTTTCTGCAGTCTCTGGTTTTAACTGAGTACTTGATGATTTCATTTTCACTCTTTTTTTATTAAGTGTAATTTTATTTTATTTCTTAGTGGTTGTCCTGCATTTTGCAGTGTATATTTACAACTAACCTACATCCATTTTCCAATAACACGCAACTGCTTCATAGTACCTCAGACAGCATATCTCAGCTCTCCCCTGACATTCTTTATAACTGCTCTCATTTATTTCACTTACCTATAAGCTAAAATTACCTAATATATTATTAGTATTAAATTTAAAAATTTATCTATTAGATCAATTAAGAAAAATGAGAAGTTTTCATTTTCATTCAATACTCTTAAAAATCTAAAATTGTAGATGTTTCTCTACTGTAATTATTTTTTAAATTATAATAACTTTTTCTTCTGGAAAAAATAACCTTGACAATTGTTTAAAATTTTAGAAACACAAAGTGAAAAAATTACCCTAACCCTACCACCAAAATGATATTATTGTTAAGTCAGGCATTTCTCCCTGACCCAGTAGTAAGCTGGCTTCCTTAAATTTTCAATGTTACAATGATAGAGAGAAGGTATTCTAGATTATAGAATCTTAGAAACTAATTAAGAAGACTATAGGCTTCATGGTTGCAAGAAGATTTGTATTGTGCTCCCATTTTCGAAGAATGCATTGTAATAAAAGTTGATTTAAAAAAAAAAAAAAAATATATATATATATATATATTGGGGCACCTGGGTGACTTAGTGGGTTAAAGTCTCTGCCTTCAGCTCAGGTCATGATCCCAGGGTCCTGGGATCAAACCCCACATAGGGCTCTCTGTTCAGCAGGGAGCCTGCTTCCCCCAAACTCTCTGCCACCTCTCTGCCTACTTGTGATATCAGTCTGTCAAATAAATAAATAACATCTTTTAAAAAAGATTTTAAAAATTTAAAAAGTTATATTAAGAACGTTTCCCTAGCCTAATATTAGAATAGGCAGATATCAATTACATTACTCGTAATAGTCAGCAAGGGAGAAGGATAAAAAGTTTTAAGTTGAGGCACCTGGGTGGCTCAGTGGGTTAAAGCCTCTGCTTTCAGCTCAGGTCATGATCCCAGGGTCCTGGGATAGAGCCCACATCAGGTTCTCTGCTCAGCGGGGAGCCCGCTTCCTCCTCTCTCTCTCTCTGCCTGCCTCTCTATTTGTGATCACTGTCTGTCAAATAAATAAATAAATAAATAAATAATCTTTAAAAAAACAATGTTTTAAGTCAAAAGCTAGTGCCAGTTGTAGATATATAGATAAAAATATATCTAAGGTATAAAGAGATTCTTTACAGTAAAACCACATTTAATGTAAAGATGGGCAATTAAACAGAGACTTCAGTCAACATTGGACTTCTGTGACAAAAAGAAGCAATAATGATACCTTACATACTTGACAGTTTTCAAAATAAATTCGAATTTTCCTCGGGGTGAAATAATAAATATTTCTCTTGATTTAAGCTATGAGGGTCAGTTATTCCTTAGAAGGTAAAATTAAGGCCTTTACCCTTTATCTTGTATTTATGAACAGCTCCATAGAACAAAAGAGAGTAAACCACTAGTTCATTGAGTATCCTGTTAGGTTGTTCCAATTATAATTTATTTTTTCTTTTTTAGGAAATAATTTACATACATATATTTATTTTAAATGTCAAAATAGTATAAACTCTTTTTTATAAACATAAAACTTTTGAACATGATTATATTTAGACTATTGTTGTATTATCAATGGGAATGATCTATAATTAATTACCCAAATTTTATAATTTAATTATTTCTTATATTGGATTTCATTATGGCATTTAGTAAATATATAGTTATTTATATTTTTGTACTTTTAATTTAATTCAACTCTTAGAAGTGAAATTATTTCAGGGAGATCATATGATAGTTGTCTTAAGTCGAGATGCAACATGGGGGGTTAAGGGTATAGGAGAAGAATAAATGAAACAAGATGGGATTGGAGGGAGACAAACCATAAGTGACTCTTAATCTCACAAGACAAACTGAGGGTTGCAGGGCGGAGGGGTGTTGGGAGAAGGGGGGTGGGGTTATGGACATTGGGGAGGGTATGTGCTATGGTGAGTGCTGTGAAGTGTGTAAACCCAGCGATTCACAGATCTGTACCCCTGGGGATAAAAATATATTATATGTTTATAAAAAATCAAATAAGAAACAACAACAAAAAAAGGAAGCGAAATTATTTAAAAGACAGGACACTATTTGAGTTGAGAATGTTTGCTGAAGTGGTTACCATGTACTTGGGTGAAAGAAGACTAAGCCTAGTGTGTGCCAAAGTAGGGAGTCCTAATGATCGCACTTCGCTGAAATCCCACAGACCTGTGTGTTTAACATAAGACTAAAGCTAGAAATTTACCCACATTCACCTTAGGTATCTGCATTCACACTAAGAAATGCATGTTTGGAACTTAAGAGCTCATTGAAGAGGGAAAACAAATTAATTTTGTCACCATAGAAGATGCCTTACATAGGTTTGAAGACAAAAATTACATATTTAGGTGGTCCAAATAATCAACAGCTTAATAGAGTTAAATGCAAATTACTCTCTGGAATAACACTCCTTCATTCTGTGCCTTAAAATATTAATCGTCAAACGTAGAGTTCCAAGGGAAATATGAAGCACAAAATATTCAAGAAAATGACAATGTACAATATATGAAACAGCACAGTTAGACTGAAAAAAATGCCATTAGAATTTTTAAGCCCATATTACAAAATATGCACTTTTTTAAAAGAAGCATCTTTTATATTTTTAAATAAAAGTTAAAAATATGGTTGGTAATGATTTGTTATAATTTTTCATAGCCATTGCCTTTAAAGCCTTGAGTTCTTAGTATTTTGATGTGTCTACTTTAAACTATGTATAACTGTACTCTCTTTGTCCAACATGAATATAATTAACTTCATAAAAATATTTTGTCTATTTGGGTTTATTTTAGCCACAGATATTTATATTTATTTCCAACATCTTATTTTATTCTTATTTTTTCCACATTTTTTATGTATACATCTCTCTTTTCTTAGTTTTTTAGACTTTTTGCTTATTCTATAAACTTTCTCTAGTATTTGGGAACTTAAAATACTCATTATAGTTATTGTATATATGATATAAATGTTAATACCCATTCTGAACTTATACTGATATAATATATCATTTTTATTGCCCACTTAAACTCTAGAAAGTTCTTAAAATACTTTAAGATCTATCATCCATTCCATTTAAATATTACTTCAGTCATGTATTTTAGACCTATTTTACATCATTGATTTCATCATGCCTTTTTAAAAATAAAAGTAATGTTATTTTAAATTTAAATACATTTTTGTTAATTTGTTGGTTCTCTTATTTTTTTCAATCACAGAACTACCATCTAGTATCATTTTTTTCCTTTTTCTTCTAATACAACATTTTGAATATCCATTATTGAAGGTTTATTGGGGGCCAATCCTGCTTTGATTTTGAAATTATATTTTTATTAACCTTAATTCTTAAAGGTTATCATTAGGTATAACATTCTAAATAAATAGCATATTCTTACTTTTCCACAATTTCATTATATTACATCACTAACTTCAATGTTACTCTTAAAATTGTGTATCAGTTTTATTTTTAAAATTTTTTTAAAGATATATTTATTTATTTATTTATTTGTCAGAGAGAGAGATCACAAGTAGGCAAAGAGGCATGCAGAGGCAGAGAGAGAAGCAGGCTTCCCACTGAGAAAGGAGCCCTTTTCGAGACTCAAACCCTGAACCCTGGGATCATGACCTGAGCCGAAGGCAGCCGCTTAACCCACTGAGCCACCCTGACGTCCCCATCAGTTTTATTTTTGTACATCTGAAGTTAATCTACCATTGATTTTTGCTATTTGTAAGGTCTTTTATTAATCTTTAAATGTTTTGAATCATTACAAAACATTTGAATCATTACTCTGATGTGTCTAGGTCTAGATTACTTTTTTTGTTAATATTACCTTGATTCACCAGGCTTATGAATATGTTATTTCACTCCATTACTTGTGGAAAACTTTTGGCTTGTATATTTTCCAGTGATATCTGTTACTTAATAACTTTTTTGTCTTCCCATAACTTCTGTCATCCATGCATCTTGAGACTTTGTTTGTGTTTTCCATTTTTTTAAATCTCTCTGATGCATTCTGCATAATTTCTATGTATTTATCTTCTGATTTACTGTTCTCTCCTGAAGTGTCAGTTTGTGGTTAAACTCACACACTGGATTTTGTTTTGTTTTGTTTTATATTTATTTATTTGAGGAGAGAGAGGGAGAGGGAAGGTAGAAGAGAGAGGGACAGAGTCTCAGGCAGGCTTCTCACTGAGCATAGAGCCTGACACAGGGCAGGCTTGATCTCACAACCCAGATATCATGACCTGAGCCAAAACCAAGAGTCAGATGCTGAACCAACTGAGCCACCCAGGCACCCCTCAAACACTGAACTTTACATTTCAATTATTTTATTTTGTTTTATTTTATTTAATTTATAGAACTCTTTGGTTCATTAGTAAAATGCTTAATTTTATGTTCAAGCTCCTATTATTTCTGAGCTATTTATTTATGTGTCCAGTAATTCCTTTATCTGAAGTTTTTATCAGGTCTTATTCTACTGTTTATTTTGTGTATTTTGTAATTTATATTTGTGTGCATATTTTAATGTGTGTGAGGTACATCCATCTATGTACAAGAGAGAGAGAGTTACTCATTTTTTCTTGAGCTTTATCTACAGATAATTTGTGAGGCCCGAGAAAATCTGTGGTTACTTCTGTTAGACCTTCAAGATACTAAAGGTCTGGGAGCATGTTTAACAAAATCATCAGCTCAGTGTTTCTTGGAACATATTAAGTGGTATTTATTTCTAGTTCCATTGCACTGATGGTGTATCCATATGGAGGACTCAGCTTAAAGTTGATTTCTTATTAAATTCTTATTAAATTGAATTACTTAGGTAGGCCTTGGGCCCTGTGAGATCATGAAAATCAGAGGCTACCATTCACCTGACTTGAGAAACACCTTCAAGGCAAAAACAGTTTTACGGATGAATAAAGCAAGCCTCTAAGAGTTGAAAGCACTTAGAGCTTGAGCATAATAAACCATATGTTATTAATGCTGAAAAGAGAAACCATAAACTATGAGTATTGTTGGGGCTAGCACTTATTCATAAAGGCAGAAGAATATATGTTTATAAAAGGAGTGTCATTGTCTTAATATTTATTTTAACCATTATTTTCTCAGTTAATATTAAATGTGCAAATTATTATTTTTTTTACGGCAAGTGGAGAGTAATAACACAACACTTCCACAAGCAGAACACAAAGGCAGTAGGCCTGAGCATGGAATACTTAAATTGCTAGGAATTAGAAAACAATGGCATCTCTCTCTATGAAGAAATAAGGAAGTAATTACCTCAGAGTAACAGATTTACTGCAAGCCATTTTTTTTTTTTTTTTTTTTTTTGCTTATAGTAGAGGGATTGAAAACTAAATAAAACCTTTGATTGGTGAATTGTGTTGTTAAAATAAATTGTGTAAAATAAACTGAACATTTTTAAAAGAATGTTAATACCTCAAAATCAGAAAGCATCACCAGGGGGCGCCTGGGTGGCTCAGTGGGTTAAGCCGCTGCCTTCAGCTCAGGTCATGATCTCAGAGTCCTGGGATCGAGTCCCACATCGGGCTCTCTGCTCAGCAGGGAGCCTGCTTCCCGTGCTCTCTCAGTCTCTCTGTCTACCTGTGATCTCTCTCTGTCAAATAAATAAATAAAATCTTTAAAAAAAAAAAAAAAAAAAAAAAGAAAGCATCACCAGATAGGTCATCAGTGATATGAAAAACTTAATCATCATCAGAAACTGGGAAGTACATGGAAAAGTTCAAGACTAATGGAATCAGAGTAAATATAGTTTATAGAACATACTTTAATAACAGTTTTTATAAAGTTATTTGTAGGGAAAAATGAGAAATTAATAGTATGTTTACATTTACTATTATACAGAAGCTAACTCTAGTTTAAAGTATATTTAGATTGTTTTCAATAGTTTTGATTAAATCATTCTTGTATTCTTGACTTCATAAAATCTCTGCATAAAGATTCTTCCACTTCAGTGAAACTTAAATTTTCTGAAGCTATGAACTTATTTAATAATATATTAAAATATATATGTGCTTTGTACTAAACGTATGTATGTGCGCATGTATATTTAAATAGACTACTTTTAGAAACCTCACTCTGTGTATTCGAGCAAGATGATTTCCACCAAATAGTTGTAGTCAAAGCTATAATGAACACTACCTCTCCCTCACAGAATATGGCCTCAGTGAGGATAATTTAAATCTGGGTGTTATATCTGCAATGCATCATTTAGCTAATGAATGACAGAGCTTTCATTAGAATTTATGTATTCTGTGGCCTGGTCCAGTAATCATTATACTGTATCACAATGTTTTATAAGATGTAAAGATTTGTTTGATGGTAGGATGCAATGCAGTGACACTCAGATAGTTGAAAGGCAGAATTCTTTGTTATTTATAGCCCCCAAAGAGAGAAAGCTGCCAGGCAAGGTCACAGAGAGGATTATACCAGGCAACAGGGTAATAGCAAGCTGGAGCTGTAAGTAGTAGTGCAGGGAGTGCAAGCAAGGTGCGCGTTTGCTACTCGAATAATTATGTCCCAGTTTCTGGGACGTAGGTTGGCTATCCCTAAGTGTATGGTACCTGGCTTGGGCTGATTAAGTTGTGTATAGATTGAAAACCTGATCAGAGACAGGTTGGGTATATGTTTAATTGGCCTCTCAAGAAAGGGAACTAACCAGCCACTAGCCAAGTCTTTAAAACTAGGTCAAGACAGTATTTTTAAAAACTGTATTATACACAATATATTTTTTAAACTTAATATAATAAAGTTCTTATTTTGTTATATTTTCTCCTATTAATAAGAAGACACATTCAACATTTTAGCTCTCCTGTCATTCTTTAGCTTTCTAACTGGAAGATATATACCTTTTATCTATCTATTTATCTATCTATCTATCTATCTATCTATATAGTGCTTTCAATATCAAACTCTAGTATAGATTCAGTAAGTTATATAATGAACATTGTTCAAGACACTTGTGAAAAAATATTTCAACTTTGACAGAAGACCCTGAAGCTACCTCACTGAACCTAATCTCTTGATGGGAGAATCATGAGTGACAGGCCATGCACTTTGTTCATTGTTCATTGATACACTGGCTTGTCTCAGAGTATGATTTTGTTTGGTGTTTCTTTTCTAAAATTTCTTTACTATATCAGGTGTTTAAGTACGAAATTGTGTCTCATAGTTTAAAGTCTGTGAAAGTTCACCCTTGTAAAAACCCTATTCACTCTCACAAGGCTATCTCAGAAAGATCTAAAATACTATTCTGATGCAAACTGAGTTTTGAGCTGCCTATGAATAAAAATAACTGAAACTTGCAGTTTGCCTACACCCTTAACTTCTATTTACATAACAAATAGACCCATCCAGTGGGAGAAACTAGATCAAATGGGAAATCAGCTAACAAAAATTCCATTTTTTTATGAATTTAGATGTCCCTGCAATTCTTCTAAAACTCTAAAATAAAAATATGATGGCTGAGTAGTATACCATTGGGAAAAATGAAGGGGGAGAAATTGGAGTGGGAGATGAACAATGAAAGACTATGGACTCAGGGAAACAAACAGGGTTGTAGAAGGGAAGGTGCTGGGAGGTGGACTGGCCCAGTGGGTAGTGGGTATTAAGGAAGACACTGATTGCATGGAGCACTTGGTGCCATATCTCAAAAACTAATGGTGTACTGTATGGTTTATGGTATACACATAGCATAATAAAAAATAAATTCATTTTAAAAAGCAAATTAAAAATATGAATATTGGCTCTACTACTTCTAAACAGAATAATACATAACAGAAACAGCAGAACACCAAAGACTCCTCCTTCTTCAAGATACCACATTTTTATACTTTGTACAGATATAATTTGAGTTTTCCCTTCTTTTTAATAAACGTTCTAAGATAAGGTCATTATGAACAAAGGCTACACGACGTGTTTTAGGTTAACTAAAGAATTGTATGGGAGGACAGGCCATTCACAGGTGAGCAAAATCATTCCTAGACATTCTCTAAAGATATTCTATTTTCTTAATAGTGAATCCAGTTCAAAAACTGGACGTATTCAATGTAAGACCTCTTGATTGACCTCCCAAATGCTGAAAAATGCCTAAGGAAATCATTCTCCTATCATCTTTATTCCTAACAAATCAGAATAACGTGCATTTTGATAAAGTTAACCACAAAGTACAAAAATCTTGATAGTTGTGATAAATGGACCATATACCAAGGGTTTCACCTGAAGCCTCATGAGTATGTTCATATTCAGTTGCAGGACAGACTACTGAAGGCAGAAGTAGAGTTCTGATTCCAGGGTCATTATGGACTTTACCTACTTGAGTTATTTGAACTACAGTTTCCTCACCTAAAAAATGAAAATACTAATGGATTTTCTATTTACCTGGAAAGGATCCTACAACTTCATGAGATACTGTCACGAAATGACTTCTGAATACATTAAAAGATTTTATAAATGTGAATAATGATTAAAATGAATGAAGTGACTTTAGATTACCATTTATATTTGACTTGATTGATTTTTCTCTTATGCCCAAATCACTTTAAAATACAAATATATAATTGTATCACAAAATTACATATATAATAGGTAGTTCAACATATCATTTGGTGATATCATTGAGAATAAAGAGATTCTCAAACGTGATTACAAACCTGACCCTGTTTTAAATTCTGAATGTATTTTAACTTACTGAGTCCTCATAAGAATCCTATGAAGTAGGTATTCTGGAATGAATGCAAGGATGATTTTTTTATTGGCATAACTGGCAAGGGACTCTTGATTGTGCTTTCTTGATTGATTCTTTGTATTACCTGTTGCAGATGCACAATACTCTTTAATATAAAACTACAAATTTTCATGCTCAATAAATAATAAAGAATTTTTAGATTATTTAGTGAATATTTTTTAAGGTTATTGACATTTTCTTTCAGTTATATATGTAGTTACCCATACATTATGTCTTGTGAATTTTATCCAGGCTACTAAATAGATTTCTTTCCATGAATTTAATTTTTAAATATCATTTCTTATGTTATTTTAAAACCCACTTCTTCCATTTATATTTACTAGAAGAAGTTGATGCAAGTGTCCTCTGCTTTTTCAGATGTTCTGGTTCCTTTGAAAAGCAAATAAAAATTATGTATTATATAGAACACTGAAGCATAAATCTTCAGTCACTTTGCCTGAAAACCTAAGAGTTTGAACTCAATTATCTTAACATTTCCATGCTGCTGAAAAATTCTATGAGGTTGTGACTATACAGTTTCTTCAAGGGTACTAGATGATTTTCGCAGGAGTCATCGCTTGCCTATTCTCTGGAGCTGAAACCTTCCTTTGCGGAACTTTCTTAAAGCACTGTCCAGTTTCATTTAAGAAATCAAGGGGATGAACATTCCAGTCGTCATTTTTTGTGACTATATTGTTACAAACTGAAACTGCACATAAACTTATTTTCTTTTCTCCTATCATGTATTAAAAATATACTTGCATTTTTTTCATAGTCATAAATAGGCAATTTACCCCAGTCACTTCTCATTATATTACACTGAACATACTTCACTCTGATATAACTGACTGCATCTGTGTAGCCATCTGGGTTTGAAATCATCAGCACAATGAAGGAAAAAACTGAGAGGCAACCCATTTGCTTTCTATAAGAAATCACTAAGTATGATCAGTGGACAAAATTTTAGTGAGGCACGGTACCATATTACTTTGTCATGAGTGACACACATATTCCTTTTAAAATATAGCCTCCCAATCTAATATAATAGCATTTTCTATCAAAACTGGACCTAAAAATTGTATGTGTACCTAGTTATTGAGTGACTATTAATTATTTGGGAAACTTAGTATTACATGGAAGTTAATCATACAATTGGTCTTAAATAGTTCAAAACTATTATGGACATTGGGGAGGGTATGTGCTTTGGTGAATGCTGTGAAGTGTGTAAACCTGGTGATTCACAGACCTGTACCCCTGGGGATAAAAATATATGTTTATAAAAAAATAAAAAATTAAAAAAAATAGTTCAAAACAGTTTAGAAAAGAATTTGTAGTGAGAAATTTCTTGTCCATTCTCTATCTAGAAGTTATTTAATGTTTTTATTTTTATTCATTTACTTTATATATAGAGAGGAAGCACATATGTTGGCGCCGGGGTAGGGGACAGAAGGAGAGAAACAATCTCAAGCGGACTCCACACTGACCATGGAGCCCAATGCGGGGCTGGATCTCATGACCCTGAGATCATGACCTAAGCCAAAATCAAGAGTAGGAAGATTAAACAACCAAGCCATACAGGTGCCCCATTATGTAATATCTTTAAAATAAAAAGCTGATCTTTTTCTTTCTCTTGTTTATACATTCCTGTGACAGTTTACCTGAATACATGATACAATCAAAATCCTTTACCATGTCCTAAGAGGTCCTAAGTGAGCTGGACCAGAAGTTTCCTCCTCTGATCTCCTTGCCATTCTTTGCTTTGATCAGTATACTTCAGTAACCGTGGCCTTGCTCTTCTTCATACCTGGTAAATTTGTTCCCTACTCAGACCTTATTTGCTTGGTATTCATTCGCTTTTAAGAAATGATTCTTTCAAGATGTGGGGAAGTTGGATGGCTGACCTGAAGTCCATATTTTATATCCTTTTCACTAAGGTCCTTTCCAAAAAGTAGATAGTGGAGGGAAAGTAGTGATGGGTCACTCAGAGCTTGATAAACTGGCTATTTATCAAAATTGCTGAGGAATTATCTCAATATTTTGTTAACTAGCCATACTGTTGGAGGAGGTTACCAGTAAGATCTGACCACAAGTTTGACCCGTGATCTAGATGTGGGTACTTAAAGGCTCCTTAGCCCCTTCCCATCCTTGGAATGTGTGTTCTGCTTGCCTGCCCTACTCCAGAAGCTGCTCCAAGGATAAAACCTTTAGATAGAAGTGTGGTGAGGGTACTGCTTCAACCATGTGCGCTGAGCTTATTTAAGGCCTCTATATGAGCTTTAAAGATTCTGGTGGATAGGTGCAGAAAAAGATCTACATATCTGTGGTTACCTAAGTCAAGTCTCACAGCTAAGTTCCCATGTTTATTAAACCTGCCACCTCCCAATGTGGAGTGGTCTGCCTCTTTCTTTTGTCTCTCCCTGTCCTCAGTGACTACATGGGCTGGTTTTAGTTTACCTGGGAGGCTCTCAAGTTTGCAACTGAGAAACTACAGAATACTATATACAATCACTTGAATACAAAGATCTCAATAACTAGAATTATTGAATGACTAGATCATTAAAAGGATTAACTGAATTCCACCAATTGTTTTATACTCTGTAGCCAGCGTAATATTTACTATTTATTGAACACAAAATACACATATAGTAGTGCCCCTCCCCCCAATCTGTGGTTTCACTTTCCACATTTTTTGTTACCACGATCCAGAAACAGATGACCCTCCTGCTAGGGTATCATTAGAGGGTCAGTAGTGCCAACTTTTATGTCCCAATGTCTATGTTCACTTTGTTTCCTCTCACCATGTAGGGACTTATCATCTTAAATAATCCCAACAAGAAGGGTGAGTACACACAATATGGTATTTTGTTCACATTCATATAACTTTAAGTATAATATTTTGTTATAACTCTTCTATTTTATTAGTTATTATTGTTAATCACTTACAGTGCCTAATTTATAAATTAGAGTTTACCATAGGTATGCGTGTACAGTATAGGAAAAAATCTTAGTATAGTGTTCAGTACTATCTGCTCTTTCAGGCATCCACAGGGGTCTTAAAAAAACTTAGTATGTATAGTGTTTAGTACTGTCTGCAGTTTCAGGCATCCACAAGGGTTTTGGAACTTATCCTACATGGATAAGGAGGGAATACTGCGTACCTACTTAATGTTCCAGATTACCCTTGCTTTTTATTTCCTAAGCAAATTAAAAGTAAACTTCATTAGATATTTTTATAACCTAATACTTTAGATGAAACATAAAGAAATACAAATGATCATGATTTATTTGATTCTTTAATTCCTTGCCATTGCCTACTTCCTTCTTAATATCCTTCCTTAATGTCCTTCCTACTTAGTATCAATCAATGTAGCTTAATATAGGGAAATAAAATAAAAACAACCAGTAACACTTAATTGTATCTACTTTGTTGTTTGTATCTATGTGGTGTCAGTTTCCCTTAACATTAATTTTTAAGAAAAAAGATACAGCTTTTGAAGTTCTGTACATAGTTTACATATATAAGTATATTTATTCAGTTATCTCTGAATTACTTCCCATTACACTTTTTTGCAAACATCCCTATTTCAAATATTCAATTTCTGCATTCTTTCTTTAGCACCAAGTAAACCTGACGGCATCTCCTAAGAGATAAAAACATACATATATATATATATATGAAAGAAAGTCTTCCATATGGAAAAATAAGTTTTTATGTTGTATTTCCTAATTAAGAAAATCAAATCAGTTGAGAATAAAAAGAAACATTTAAAAATTAGGTGATGACTTTGTTCTCTTAAGTATCTGCAGTTTTGATACTCTACCCATAATATATGCATAAGCATGTGTGTGTGTGTGCATGTATGTGTGTGTTATGCATGCATATCTATTATATATATAAATATAAATATATATATAACATTTAAAGCAAAGTTATAATCTTAGGAAATTTTCTCTTTTTTAAAAGATTTTATTTATATGTTTGACAGATATCACAAGGAGGCAGAGAGGCAAGCAGAGAGAGAGGGGGAAGCAAACTCCCCACTGAGCAGAAAATCTAATGTAGGGCTCAATCCCAGGACCCTGACCCAAAAGGAGAAGCTTAACCCACTGAGCCACCCAGGTGACCCCAATTCAGGGAATTTTGTATAGCTTCTTTGACTACTCATACTAAGAGAAGTAAAAATTTAATCAGCTATAAAAAATGTAATGACAAGTATAAAATAAATCTGTATCTTTTTAAAATGAGTATTATAATAAATAAGCAATTTTGGTGATTTGACTTTTACACATTCTTACCTCAGCTCTTTAGATCACATTGTGTGAAATCTATCCATTTCTCTCAAGCTCCTGTAATGCTACTCCAGATCGCAGATACTTTCACCCTATCTCTGAACCAATGCAGTGTTCTCACTGACCTCCCTGCTTTCAAACTTCCTTCCACTAATATACCATCCACCATACTGTCATCTTGTTCTTTAACAACTCAGATTTGTTCTTGTCATTTGTTCTCCTGCTTAAAAACCTCCATTGTCTCCTTTCGCATTGCCACCAAAATTAACACCAACCTCCTTATCCTGCCTTTCCGTACCCTTCACAGCCTTGCCCACCATCTCTTCAATAAACCATATAGTCGAACTGCACGAGAATCACATGTTGCTCCCCAAAACAAGACAGGCACTTTCCTGGTTCCAAACATCATTCTTGCTATTTCTGCTCTTCTGTTGCTTCTTTTAAAATCTTTCTCTAATCCTGAAAGGACTTTGCTTAGGAATAGCCTCTGAACTCAATAACCAATTTACTTGAAACAGCAAATGTACTGTAGAATATTGGAAAACAGGCATACAAAATATAGTGCTCTTTGAAACTGAATTCATTTTCACTAGCCTACAAATTCCCCGATTTTCTCATTCATATTTTGTATTTTCATGTAACTCTTAATTGAATTTAAAAGGCTCAGTGGATTGAGCCGCTGCCTTCGGCTCAGGTCATGGTCTCAGGGTCTCATGGTCAGGGTCTCAGGATCGAGTCCCACATCGGGCTCTCTGCTCGGCGGGGAGCCTGCTTCCCTCTCTCTCTGCCTGCCTCTCTGCCTCCTTGTGATCTCTGTCAAATAAATAAATAAAATCTTTAAAAAAAAAACACGTTTTTCTTCAAGGTATAATGATTAAAAAAATGTTAAGGGCCACAGAAGTAAAATAATGACATTAAGACCTTCCTAATATGAAAATCTTGTGCCTGTTCTAGATGGCAAAATGCCATATTTCATAGGCCTGTAAATTTCAAAATTTTGAAGACTATATTCAAGTCCTAAGCAACTTGGACATTCACGTTATCCATTTCGATAAGTGAACTTTAGACATGATTATGGATTCTGCTTACATTGTCTTCTGTATGGTTACTAATTTTAATTTTTAAAAAGTTCTTTTTTTCTGGGGTGCCTGGCTGACTCAGTCAATGGAGCATGCAACTTCTGATCTTGGGCTTATAAGTTTGAGCCCCACCTGGGATGTAAAATATTATTTTTTAAAAAATAAAATCATTGGGGCGCCTGGGTGGCTCAGTGGGTTAAGCCGCTGCCTTCGGCTCAGGTCATGATCTCAGGGTCTGGGATCGAGTCCCTCATCGGGCTCTCTGCTCAGCAGGGAGCCTGCCCCCTCCCCCCGCCTGCCTCTCTGCCTACTTGTGATCTCTCTGCCTGTCAAATAAATAAATAAAATCTTTAAAAAAATAAATAAAAATAAAATCATTAAAATGTCTTTTTTTTAATCATGTGAATATGTTCTTTTGTATTTTAGCTAATGAGATAGCTTGTACAATCAGTGACTTTATATTGAGCATTTATAGACATGTATTTGCAAATATCTACAAAGATCACTCTGTTCATATACATATATGTAGGGTAAATAGTATTTGTTACATAAATAAAACTTGATTTTTGAATAATATAGTGAAGTGATTTTGCATTGAAGAAAAAAATAACATTATTATTTGGGTACATTTAGAGAATGCAAATTACTTTTCTATCATTCCCTTATGTCAAATAAAAAAACATACTGAAGTTACTCAAGTTTTTATTGTAAGCTTGAAAAACTGTCATATGTGATTCATAGTAAAAGGGTACAGATAAAATCTTTAAACACTAGGAATGTGTTTGTTTAAAGGGAAAAATGCAAAATATGTGCTGACAAGTTCATGAAGTTTATCGATCTGAGTCACTGAGATTCAAAGCAATGATTTGTGTTTCATAGAAATCCCTTGAATACAGTCGTGGTAACATTCCACAGGGAATGGTTCGTTACATCTTACTGGCCATTTTACTTTAGTCATTTTTTGTATTTACACTTTTAAAATGTTTCATCTTAGAGGAGGTAAAAAGAATGTTCAAATATGTTACCTGTTAAATATATTAATTTGGAAAATTTGATTTGTAATGAAAAGATTCATTTTCATCTATAAAAAAGTCATTGTGTCAACACTTGAAAATAATTTGTTTCAAAACTATTTTATATCTTTACAAAAAAATCAATTAAAAGAATAGATTACCTCACTTGTTCAAATAAACCCAAGTGATATATTGGTTATTGCTTCCCATTAGGTATAGTTTTATACAGATTAGAAAGAGAATAGGGATGAGGTCTGCTTCCCCCTTTGCCTGCCACCCCCCACCCCACTTGTGCTCTCTCTCTCTTTCTCTCAGATAAATAAATAAAATCTTTAAAAATAAAAGAATTATAAATGACGGTATATGGGAAGACATGATCAAACACTGTGAGTTTCAATTTCTCACCTTTAGATTGGCAACAATTTGAGAAAGGTGCAGTGAAGCAGGTATCAGTAATTACTCTGAAGGGAGCCTGGGTGATTCAGTAAGTTAAGCATCTGCCTTTGGCTCAGATCATGATCTCAGGGTCCTGGGTTGGAGCCCTGCATGAGCATTGGTTTCTCTGATCAGCGGGGTGTCTACTTCTCCCTTTCACTCTCCCTGTGTGCACCGGCTCTCCCTCTCTTTCAAATAAATAAAATCTTTCAAAAAAAAAAAAAAAGAAGAAGAAGAAGAAGAAAGAAAGAGAATATGGAGCTATTCAAATAAAATAAGAAAATCTGTCATCTACCTACTTATCTGTCTGTAATTCCATCCAAACATCTATCCATATATTATATGTTTAATATATATATATTTTTTACCATGGAAAATAAAACAAGTCCTGTTCAGAACATATAAGACTCAGAATTCACCTTTTAAACTTCATCTTCAGTGATTATGTTTCTCGAAAATTGACTTACAATTTCTACCCTGGAAACGATGTACTTCTTTTGTATTCTCTTGGCTCTGTTATGTCTAAGGGTCATGTTCTGTTGGTTAAAATTTATGTGAAACAGAAATATGACCCCGAATATTCAACAAATGTATAACCATAACACTTTAAAATGCTAAGTGCTTTTTGTAGCAAACATAGTGAATGATTTTTTGCAAAGCTCAAACATAAAGAAAGAAACACGAAAGAAAATACCTTCAAACACAAGTGGAGAAATGGCATTAATAAGCTATTAAAATACTTTTATCATTTTGTGCTAAGAAACTTATTCCAAGGTTAAAGAATATTTATGGGACGTGATAGTGTTAGGCAGTTTTTCTCTATAATCATGTCATGATTGGTCAGTATTCTCTCAACAAAAGAGAATAAAACCTCCTTGTCAGGTCAACATCTCAACATAACAAATATTTGTTAAGTCACTAATTTGATATGCTCATTATTTTAGATAATGTTACTGGTTGATAAAACATCAGATGTTATTTTATTTGTTGCCCAAGCATATCTCATTAGGTCATAGAAAGTTTGGTTCTAAGGTTCTCAGAATTTAAGATGTAGAGTTCAGAAATATCACTATACCAAAAGATAATGATATGTTGATCTCATAAACAAAGGTGACTTAATTCACTTATTTTCAGAATAAATGTTTCCAGTAGTATTAATGGATTTAGTTAAAGATATTTATACTCACAAATTCCTTTGGCAGAGTACATTATAATTGACTAAATACATAAAAGGATCAGTAATTAGAAGTAGCTAAATAAATAAAATATTATCATTTTTCCCACATTGTTTCTCTACAATAGTTTGTGCTAGTAAAGAGGATTAATTTATTATTATATCTATAGTTCTTCAAATTTAAATAAAGATGATCTATCAATATTAGTTCACACCTTTTAAAAAAATCTGAGAGTGACCTTGAAATCTTTACCATCTAGGTCTATTTCACCTATGTTGAATCACCAGAGAAAACAAGGTCAAAACAAAGTCATTGAAGTCTCACACCCTAGTATGCTACTCTTTGGGATTGATGAATAGCTTCAATTTTCTCAGTTCCATGACAAAGAGAATTGGAGCAGTTCTGTGGAGATCCATAAGAAGCTGGCTGTAGCCAGATGAAAAATGACATTTCTTGTACTGTTATTGGCAAGGTTAAAGCTTTTACAAATAAAAAGCTTAAGTTTTTCTCAGAATTCAGTTTAGAGTCTGAGTTGTATTGTCTAGGTGAATTGGCCATTTGGGGAAACTTTATGAAGTGTTAACTACATTTGGAGATATCTGAAAATAAACCCTAAATTACTTTAGAGCAAAAAATATACTGCACCTTTCTGAGATTTAGTTTCCGTGTTGACCTGGTAGAGGTACAAAAAAATGTTTTTCTCATGTAACAGGTGGTTGTGAAGATTATACTAGGTACTATGGCATGTATGAAAAAATTTAAATGACAAAGAAATTGATGTGAATGTAAAATGATCCAATGGAAAAGAGAAAAAAAATAAGAAACCTAGGATTTGGCCTGACAGCTTACTTTACATAAGCAACCCATTTATTAGAACCTAAGATCCTATCCTTCATATACACAGGCTTTAAATAAATTATTTGTAAGCTTCTTTCTAAAACAGTTGAATTAAGAGGAATTTTGCTGTAGCAGTTTTAGAATCTTGCCAAAAAGAGGTTGGCTTTCTTCTCTGCTTTATGTAGTGTCTAGCTAAGGAAAGTTTGAAGATACCAAGTCACAGATGCCAGTCAAGAAATACTATTCTTCACATTTTTCTCTACCCATGACATTTTGAACAACATTACAGCTCTTACCCATTTCTCTGCTAACAAGGTGAATTTCATCTCAAGGATATGAATAGTTCTGAAACCTAACTTTCTCAGTGCTACACTAAGTTCTATAGCTAAAAGGGTTGATTTTTTAAATCTCCTTAATATGTTTCTCATAGGCAGAAATATTGTGCCACAGTGATAATACATCCAGTCATAATTACTTTAATTTACCAGGCATTATGTATAGGCAATTTTACCCTGCAATTAAAGAATGAAGCAAAAAGTATGTTTGTTGGATGAGAGAATCCCCATAGGAATGTTGCGGTACAGAACAAGCGTCCTTTCCTCATGGAATGTTTAGAGCTGCCTTGTACCATATTTTTGAAACAATAATCTTAATTTATTTATTCAGAAAAATAAAAAAACACTAATTTTTCTAATGTTCAAAATAGCTCTGACCAAAGTAAAGTTACTTTAGATTTCGGGCAGAGTAGGTCAAAGACATAATTCATTCGTGTATATGTTGTTGTACACTAATTGTGAAGATTTTTAAGTATTATTTTTTGGTTTCCACTTCCAAAATATTTTTTACTGAATAAAGAATCATTTCAACTGCTTTTTTTTTAATTTTTAATTTTTTATAAACATATATTTTTATCCCCAGGGGTACAGGTCTGTGAATCACCAGGTTTACACACTTCACAGCACTCACCAAAGCACATACCCTCCCCAATGTCCATAATCCCACCCCCTTCTCCCAACCCCCCTCCCCCCAACAACCCTCAGTTTGTTTTGTGAGATTAAGAGTCACTTCTGGTTTGTCTCCCTCCCAATTCCATCTTGTTTCATTGATTCTTCTTCTATCCACTTAAGCCCCCATGTTGCATCACCACTTCCTCATATCAGGGAGATCATATGATAGTTGTGTTTTAAAACTTCAAAATAATGTGCTGTGCCTTGTGTTTATTTTGGACACTACCAAACATCTTTAAAAACATTTAAATTAGGTTTCAGAGACTATATTTTCTTTCTGTCATTTAATATTCATAGCAAATCTAATCTTTTTACTTGACTTGCTTCTTATTTAACACAATTTTTAGCATATAATTATAGATCGGGTTGATTTCTATATAGAATTTCTATATAGAATATAGAAATAATTTCTATATAGAATACTCAAATAATAAATACTTGCTATTATTTAAACATCAATATAGCTGTCACCTACTAACACTATTTTTTTAATATTTAAAAGATTAGTGATTAAACTTGAGATGTTTTATTAAGTATATATAGACTGGTTATCAAAAAATTGTGTGACCTTTGATATCATTCCCTATAAATAAAATTTCAGATCAAACAGACATTCCAATAATGTAAAGCTTATGGAGTATCTATTCAGAATTAGGACTGGTGTTCAGTACTTCACACTTTAATTAGTATTCAGAAAGATTAACCTGAAGATTCGTAAAACCATGCCTTTTCCATGTTAATTCTGATTAGGTGCACTGTCTTTAATTAGGTACATAGTATCACACTAACAAGTTGCTTCCTATCACTGAAATTACAAGGGAAACCTGGAGATGGAGTCAAAGATTATTTCTTAATATTAGATATTGAACAATTGAATAGAGGACCAGACAGAGGAGATTGGAGTCAGTGATTATTTCTTAATATTAGATATTGAACAATTGAGAAGAGGACCAGACATAGGAACATGGAAAATTCTATTAAAATGAAAATTAATTGTAGTATATTTGATTATTAATATGAATATAATGCAAATTATTTATTTAAAATGTAGCATATTTTGAGAACTACATTTGTATTTAACCTCATAATGAATACTTACATTACATTACAGACTACAGCTTTTCTACCTGTGTTCCCTGTCATATAAAATAGATCTATAACAAAAGGTTATGTATTGCTTGATTTAGGTTATTAATTTACTTATCTATTCTTTAATGTTTTACCTAGAAGCATTTAATTTGCATTTTTAACTTAAAATTCTCTAAATTACAATTTACAATCATATATGTTACCTATGAACTAAAAACTGTAAGGAAAGAATTAATTTAATTTGGTGATGATTATTTCTTTAACTATTGTTTTTCTTTAGTAATTTCATGGTACAAAATTTTTAGACTGCTTATATTTTAGAGACTATTGAAGAATTACTGTTGTTCTTATTAGTGAGGTTTTATTTTTCTTTTTAAATTAGATTGTAATTATGTTCTTGCCTCCAGATCCCTTTCTAGTGACCAGGAAAAATTCTTAATAACTATTTACTATTCAGCAGGAATAAAGACTAAGTGTATTGTGGGATATGATTAAGAGGATATTCCTAATGTCTTTTTGGTCATCTTTTATATATTTGTTTACTTTTTCTAACGGATATTTAGATCTGGTACTAATTCTTTAATTTCATAATTAATATGAGCACAATTTTTTTCTAAATTTCTTCTGCAAAAACTTAAATTCACTGTTTCTTTTTTTAAGATGAAAGATATTAACATGAAAACAAAAGTGCTTTGTAAAATGTTTAATCAAAAGTATTAGTGTTTGCTCTTTTCTAAGAGGCAGGTTTTGCTTCAGCATGATTTTCCTGTAGAATAACGAGAGTTTTAGAATACCAGTTCGCACATCATAATTTTTTAAAATGCTTTTAATATCTAATACTTTAAATTTATCTCCCATTTGCAAACAAAATTGTTATATACAGAATGTAATGTAAAATATGAGATCCAAATGAAAACTTAGTTAGCAAGATGTTATCATTCTGATAATCCTACCATCGGTAGCATAGGCTTTACCAAAGGGGTTTACAAAAAGTTTCAATGACCCAGAGAGGGTTATGGGTGATGAACACAAAGGGCACTGATCAAACTCCTTCATTCATCTATGGTACCCGAGCGACTGTACCACTGAGGAGTGCTTTGTTATAATTATTCTACACCTACTGCTACCCATGGGCTTTTAAAAACTGTTATTGACCTAGTTCGTTGAAAGATAACAAAGCTTGCTCTGCAAAGTGGCCTTGTAGACAGATAAATGGAACTGTGTATTTCATTTCAATATTTCTCATCATTTTCAAAAACATCTTATTACTTCTTTTATTATCACCAGAGACCTCTCATGTGTTGATGTGGCATAATTCTCTCCTTTTGTTTGTGTGTCTTGAGATAGAGTCGGTAGAAATGGGAGTGCTTTTTCCCGACTCAAAACTATTATATGTTGCAACCATAGCCTCTTGCCCATAACCATATGCGATCAAGAAACCACTTTGTTACATAATCAATATCTAGATTGTGCCAGGAAACTCCTTTCATTCCTTATCCCACATTCAGTAAAGGTAAACAAGTCTTCTCTCCTTCCCAGACGCAAAGGTCTATTTTAACAGTAAGTGTGCATGAGGGCATTTGTCATTCTTAGAAAAGGGACCCCTGTGAGTGACAAATACTAATGTGCTTAGGAGAGGAGGTCCCATAAAACCACAACTGTTTCTCCATCTGTAGAGCACCTGTCCTCTGTGCCAAAAAGGAAAATTACAGAGATGCGACATAATTTTGCAATGAAAGAAATCCAAAGCTATTAAACTAGAGGTCTGTGTCCAAATCATTTAGACGATGGAAACTTCTCTTCTGTTTCTTGAATATCACATTTTATTCACCTTACTCCTAGAAATTCCTGTGTTTAATTCCAAATACATTGCTTAATAGATGATCAAATTGGTAGTACAACACGCTAGGGTTACAAAATTTGATTTTCAGAATGCTTCTCTGAATACATTCTGATCTTTTAAGACAAATTAGTATTTTTCACTTCTTGGATGCTTGGAACTCATGGAATACATTAGTGAAGAAAATAATGGAATCTTTTCAGACCTATACTTCTATAAAAATAAATATTTATGAGTTGAAAATGGTTTTACTATTTAAATAATGTGTTCATGCGATCAATTATTTTTAAACTCAAATATTGAAGTAAAACATAAAGAATTACTAAATTTAATATAACCTCAAATATCTAAAATGAAGGTGGGTTCAAGCACGAAACAATGTTAGATGAAACAAGAAAAGGCAGAGTGGTTTTGAAGTAACTTTATAATAGTCAAGTCCAAACTTTCCATTTTAAAATAAATGATACCAAAGTATAAAAAGATTAAATAACTTGTCTTAAGTAATGCAGCTGGATCTAAACCACCCATACCAGAACCAGAACTCGGAAATATTTTCAGCATCACTTCTAATAAAAATATATATATATGTATATATATACATATATATATATACATATATATATATACACATGTATATATATACATATATATATATACACACACTGTGAACTCCCAGGAGAAAATGAAAAATGGAGAATTATATTTAAAAATAACAACTGTTTTCAAATCGATGTAACTGATATGTGGTCCAAACATGCTTGCATTTTTTTCTTGCTTTAGAGTTTAGAGATAGCAATCAGTATCAGGAAGTGACCCAGATGAACAAAAAGACTGTTGGGCAGACTTTCTATGCCTTACAAGTACATCATTGGTAAAGTACTTAATTCATAAAATGAAATAGGACCAGAAGTCACATCACCCTATTTTCACCACAATCTTCTTCAAAACGAAATCATTTCAGTTTTTTTTTTCCCTCTGTTGGGAAATATTTTTATGGATGATATTTTATAATATGTATTAGTAGAAAAGAAGGACCTCTATTATCAGAAGGTGATTCAGAAAAGATTGAAAATAGCAAAAATTCATCACAAATTAGCAAGTGGTGAGTATAGAAATGACTCTGAAGAGAGAAACACACACACAAAAAACTGGGATCAGAACAAGCAAAGGCAATCAGAATTCTTTATCTTCCCTTGCACTTGTAAATTCTTACCTTTTTTCCATGTCATGTTCCTTCTCTATGTCAAAATACAACTGTTTACTGTGCACACTCACCTCCATTCCCCTTCCAATCTTCTTCTTCTACTTTTCTCCTTCTACTTTTCTCCTCCTTCTTCTTCTTCTTCTTCTTCTTCTTCTTCTTCTTCTTCTTCTTCTTCTTCTTCTTCTTCTTCTTCTTCTTCTTCTTCTTCTTCTTCTTCTCCTCCTCCTCCTCCTCCTCCTCCTCCTCCTCCTTCTTCTTCTTCTTCTTCTTCTTCTTCCTTCTTCTCCTTCTCCTTCTCCTTCTTCTTCTTCTTTTAAATCTCCAGCTTTGGTAAATGTCTGTTTCTGTGTTAGCAAAATAAGGATTAAAGGGTAAAAATGGAGGAAAAGGGACAACTTTCTCCTGTTACTTCTCACCCTTGATCTTTAGTTTCAGCTGTCTTCAAACCCTAGACACTGGTAAAATAAACCCAAGGATGGAAAAGGGAAGGAGAATATAATCATCCATGAGAATTTCCTAGGAAAGGGAAAATTGAGGTCAAAAGAGAGTAAACTCCATAATGTTCTGTATTTCTTTAACCCATACTTCTACATACCACAGACTTAAAATATGAGCAGTACTAATTCTGTCTCTCTGGTTTCATGATGCTTATTTATCTTGTCTAGTTCTTTTTTAAAATAAAATAAGGGGGATTCAGCATTACTAATAGGAAAATATGGGTGTGCAAGACTACCTTTAGTGGGTTAGTGGATGTCCAGGGCAATATGGAAGATAGGCACTTAAGTGAAGATCATGACCTACACAGCAGTTTTCTGGTTTAGAGAGATGAGCAGGCACATAGGGAAAGAGCAATAGCAATTTCTAATTGCAGCCACACACTTTAGACTGGCGTCATACAAAATTTGTGTATAAGTATGGCAAAAAGTTTTGGAGAAAGTTTGGTGTATTACAAATAGGATTAGCAGGATCCTTATTCACTCTGCTGTGGTTGAAAATTGTTTCCAGAAGAACAGAGGTACTCCAAAATATATCATAATCCATTTATTCCTTCTGATTTGATGGTTATTAACATTATGTACACTTTTTTCTAAAGAAGCAATGCCAAAACAAATATATTCCATACCTTTTTCCTGTGTATATGTGTTAACATTTTGCTAAGATGTTATTCTTAAAAGGAATTTCTGGATTATTTGGTGTGAAAGTCTATGAATTTCCTACAAAATATCGAATTGCCTCTAAAAGTTTTGTATCAATTCATACACCAATGGCCAGGGTAAGGGAATATTTTCTCAAAAATTTACCTCTATTTAATAGCTGACATTTGCCTATCTATAGATAGAAACTAGAGTTATATAAATATATAAACAGTAGTAGTAACTGTAAATGTACTAAACATTCCAATTAAGATAAAATATTATCATTCTGGATAAGAAACAGAATCAAACATATTTGTTATTGAAAACATGCTTAGATTATAAGAAGAAAGATTGAAATATAAAGAAATAAAGGTAGCAGGCAAACAAATAAAACAAAAATATTGCATATATATACTAATGAATAAGCATACTATATTTTATAAATATAAGTATTTTTACTATACTTGGATCAATTCATCTAGTCATCATTTACCTATTTTGTAAGTTTTATAAAAAGTGCAAAACATTTTATAAATTAGATTAATAATGCCTTAATTAATAATGACATTACTTTTATTTTAAGGATTTTATTTGTTTGGCAGAGAGAAAGAGAGAGCACAAGTAGCCGAGCAGCAGGCAGAGGGAGATGAAAAACAGGCTCTCCACAGAGCAGGGAGCGTTTTGTGGGGCCTGGAATCATGACCTGAGGTGAAGGCAGCTGCCTACCAGACTGAGCCACCCAGGTACCCCAATTTACATTACATTTTTAACAAATATGTTTACATATTATTTTTAAAGACTTTTTAATGTGTTTTTTTTTTTTTACTTCTTTCTAATAGTGAACTTTAGTATTGTGTATAACTTTGCTTTCATCATGACATTTTTCATATTCCAAAGTAAAAATAATCATTTTTACAGTTGATAGTTGGGTGTGTTGATATACACAATAGAGTGTATTTGCCATTTTTCCTCTATTGATGTGTTTTCCTGGATTTATTTTTTCTGAAAAGTCTATAATATTTATTATACTAAATGTGGAGAAAATTACTTTTTTCTCTGCATTTGAAAGTCTTCATTTTACTTGATACCTAAAAAACAATTTGCTTCTATAAAATTCTCTGAAAAAATAATTTTAATCATATTAAAAACAATATTCAACTTCTAATTTCTACAGATTCTGGGATAGCTCTCAGTCAAATTTGGTCCCTCCATTCTCACTGGTAGTTTTGATGATTTTTTTCTTTCTTTTTAATGTTTTATACATTTACAAAAATTTCACAAGTTCAGGTATTTGAAAGGACTCATGAGAATCCATAGAAAGTACAAACCTAAGGTCTTCGATTAAAGACAAATGGTAAGACACAGCAATAGAGAGTGCAGACCATCATCAGAGGTTTTAGAAACATCCAGATGCAAGCTTAATAGGGTGCTGATTCACACATGGACACACTTCTCCAGTTTGAAACACCAAAATCTGTTCAATGAATCTTGGCTTCAGGAAAGCTCAGGGCAGAAGTTCCCAGTGGAGTCTTTTATGCCTCTCTGGTCAAGCCAGGCTGTCTAAACGATTATGCTGGGTGAAAATCATCAGTAAACAAACTGGCCCTGGAGGTTGCCAGGGGAGTTTCAGACTTTAAACAGCATGTCATAAACCCCACTGCTCTTATCTTGGCCAAGAGTCCAAGTCAGAAGTCCTGAGGTCCCCAGAGATAAAGATAGAGCGTTCCCAGTCCAGCCATAAAATAACTCTATCCCACACAACTAGAATATTCTGGATATGCATTTATTTTTCTCTATCCAGCTCAGTTCTCAGAATATACTGTTTATCTGAGGACTCACATCTTTATTCTTAAATTTTTTACTTTATATAACTAATTTTTGATGGGCAATATATGAACGTATGACAAAAAGGTCATATACTAGACATACTTAAGTAAATACAAACACAGATGGTTAGGTGGCCGGATATATCACCCCTTGGGTTGCTTTTGTGCTATATACTCTTTTTATCTCTAAGACTTCAGTTACTTGTTCGTTAGACATTTTTACTATCTCAAAGTCTCTTATTCTCTATTTTATACTTTTTTTTTTAAGCTCTCAGTGTTCCAATTGAACATTTCCCAGCTTACTAGTGCTCTTTCTTCTTTGTTCCATATGTGGTTGAATTAATCTATTGAGTTTTTAATTTTAATTTTTGAATTTGTACTTCTATAATTTCCATTTGATGTTTATTTCAATTCTCTGGTTAAATTCTGTAACTTCCTATCTATTTCCTTGAATATATCAATCATAACTATTTTAGGACCTATGCCTGAAAATGCAAATAAGCCCATATAATTTCTTTGTGCTTGTCTGTATGTGTATCTTTTTTTAAAATAATATTTTCTTTGTCCTCTTTTATTGGATTTTGTACATTGTTTAAGAAACATCATAGAGTCTCTAGATGAGGCTATCTTCTCCTAGACAAGATTCACTTTTTTCTCTGGAAAGTAGATATAGTGGAACAAATCAAAATAACCAATCAGATGGACTGACCCACTCCTGGGCTGTATTTTTAATAAAACATTTTCTACATCTGGGTTGGTTGCCTAACTCCTGACATATAGCCCTTGACAGACTTCCAACTTGGAGCATAAATCATTTACTGGGACCCTTTTTCACAAGTGAATACTGAACTACTATTTTGTTTTGTTTGGTGGCTTCTCAGAGCCCTAAGATGGCTGAACATTGTTTTGCTTTACAAAAATTATTCTATTTCACTTCTTAGAGTCTTGCCCGGGGTAGTTAAAGAACTCAGAAAGCGCTTAAAGGGAACAAACACCAAGTGGACATCTGCTTCCAGGGAGATCTTCTAGTAATGGGGGTCAAATTTAGGTTCCCCAAACAACAGCAAAATAGGTAAATGAAAAATTGTTTTCATTGGACAACAGGCAGTACAGGACAATGATCCCTGAGAGAAGGGTAGTAAATAAATGAAGTGAGCCTCAGTCCCGTCTTCCTACTTGCAGAGTTTTCAAGCTGCACACTGAGTCAGGGAGTATATGGGAGGTTGTCAGGACTAAGAAAACACAAAAGACTGGTGAACTACTGAACAGAGACAGATTCATTATTTAATTTTTCTGGGGAAATTAAAGAAGGTAGAATTATCAAGGCAGAGTGCCAGAACGGAGAAAGCTGAACAAGGAGAAGTTAGAGATGCCTGCAGAGGGTCCTTTCCTGTTCCAACTCAGTGCTGATTAGCACATCTGTGTGAAGAAACCACCGAGACTAAGGAGAGAACTCCATGAAAGGAACAGAAGGAACAATCTCTAGACGGCTGGAGTGGCTTATGTCTTCACCATCCAGAGTGCATTTTCTCAAGTACTCAAGCTTACAGAATGACCAGTGTGCATCTGAGTACAAAAGAGAAAAGAGTACCTTTCTTTCTGATAGCTAATAGGGTGTTAGGAGTAAGCAGGAAAACTTTTTTTAAGTACAGCCTGAGAGATAAAAAGGTATTTTTAGGAAAATAAAAAGGAGAGCTGGAGGACATTTAGGTAAACAAGCAGAGGCAAGGATCTGAGATATTTTCAGAGAATTTTGTTCAATATGGCTGCATTCATAGGGTCACAATAGGAGTGAGGTAAAAGAGAAACCTTGAGAAACAGTCAAGTTCCAGACCTCGGAAGATTGAGTAAACGTTAAAGAAGGGTAACTTTATAACCTGTAGTTTAAATAGGGGATACGGAAGTCCTTCACAGAAAAAAACCTGACAAGGTATATTACAGAAAAGTTACTTGCAATCCTGTGGAAAATAATAAATTAGAAATCTTTAGAAGTTAGCTAGATAGCTAGTGTAATATTCCTTTTAAAAAACAGTGGATGCTGGAAGTAAGTGAGACTCAGTAAGAGATAAGTTATAGTGCTGATATCAGGGAAACTGGGTCACTGTTCAATATGATGTAAGGAGAAAGGGGCTTTCTAGTTGGCGGACATGGAGGTAGTTTATGTAAATCATCATAGTGTTAATATTAAATGAGAGACAGATTTGGCATAGGAAATTAAGATCTTATATTTGGATACATTGAGTTTGAGTCATGGGACATCGAGGTAAAAATGAGTTTGAGTCATGGGACATCGAGGTAAAAATGTCAGGTGGACAGTTGGATTTATATATCTGGAAATCAGGACTAAAGTCTGTATTAGTGATATTCTTCCTCTAAATTCATAACCACGTTTGATTAGAAAACCCTTCCAAATATTTGAACATGATTACAAATGTTGGTAAACCTATTTTAGACAAATATATAGTGATCACATATATAAAATAAAAAATGTTTATTATATGGCAAAATTCTCTGGTGATAATATTATTAGCATGGATATGGTATAAAGTAATTGAAGGGACATATTTTCAAAAAATTTTTGTGTGGTATATTCTTGCATACCTCACCAATACACATTTCCATGAATTATGAATAAAGGCAATATTCAGCAAATTATACTTTATGTACTAATAGTAGTTATAAAAATAGAAAATAAGCTTTTTGAGTTATAGCAATTGACATTTAAAATTGGTTTCATGTAATTTTACTAATTAAAAAAGTAATTATACCCCCTCAAAAAAAATAAGAACTACATAGCAAAGTGTAAATAGTTCATCTGTCTCCTGAAACAGACAAAGTGTTAAGGAACTGTCTTCTGCATCATTAATTGGGCAAATAAATAACAACCCTGCGTAGATTATAGCAACTGATGATATGCAAGAGAGCAGGGGCTAAAATAATTCCTGTAAATCAGCAGCAATGTGATAGGAAATAAAGACAGATCACACATTCTCACAAGGAGAGTTTGATGTGACGCCACCTTTTGTAATCCAATGTAGATAGAATTCTTCATTAGATGACAAACAGCAATTATTGCTGTTTATAAATGTGTTTGAAAAGAAAGAAAAGAACTTGGAGATATCCATACACCAACATTGCTGAATAACTAATGAAAAGAAATGAAATGAAAAATTCCTTCCTTTACCCATCTCCACCTTCTCATTCTTTTCACTGACGTTCAATTGGCCTTTCGCTCAAAAATCACATGCTCAGAGAAAGTGTCCCTGAAATCCTAATCTAAAATAAGTCTTAATCACAAGTATTTTTACCAGGATGTTTCCTACAGAGTGAAAATATTCCACTGTTTGTTGGCAACATCAGTGGAAAATAATGACTGGGAAAAGGAATCTTCCACACCAGAAAAGTGTGGAGTTATCTAAATTAATTTGCCTTTTTCCTAATAAAATAACTTCAACCAGATAAGGTGACTTGAAGGTAAATGACAAAATAAAGAGTAATAACTTTTTAATTTTTACTTTTAAAATTTAATTAAATACTACATGTAAGATAATTAACAGGAGTATAACAATAGTAATTTCATATGTGAATAGTTCATATCTGAGCATGGAGAACCGCAATGCAATATTTTCCCTCTTATGGTAACTGATGACATTAAACTACTTGACCAATATTAGTAAGCAGTTATCATATTGCTAATGTTGATTGAGTACTTGCAATTTGGCAGAGACTGTCTTTAATATTATACATAGATTATTTCATTTAAACCTGAAACCAAACTTATGAGGTAGATACTACCATTAATCCCATTTTCAAGATGAAAAAACTGAGAAAGAATGTAGCTACAAGCCCATAAGAGGCAGAGCCAGGATTTGAAAACAGTCATTTTAGCTCCAGAACCTATACTCTTAAATACTGACCTATCACAGTGCATTCCCTTTTGAGTGAGAGGTTGTGTGTCTGCAGTATACAAGGACACATTGTAGTTTCTACACAAACCTCACTTCAGAAATTATAACTGCTTGCTTGGCTGTTAAATAGTTTTCTGCATAATTTGAGTAAAAATGTAAAAACATTTCTATTAACATACAAATAGTGCAAAGAAATGTTTTTATTGGATGTCAATGTCTGTCAGTCTTTTTTGGGCAATATAATTTTGGGGACATGTCCTCTCTGGAATGGTTACCTGTTCATGCTTAACTATAACCTGATAAAACCCTCCTGTCTTTTGCTGCCACAACTGAGTGAACAATAATAAGACTCTGAGATTGTTCAGATCGTTGAAGGAATCCACCTATATGCAGAGAGCATAAAGCAGCTGATATATTCAATTTCAGATCACAAAGCAAAGACAGATATAGTTTGATCTTTCTACCTCAACAAACTGAAATCTCCAGTTTAACGTAATGAAAGAGAAGGAAGGAAGAGCGGAAGAGGAGAAGGAAGGAAGTGACTTGCTGAAAAAAAGGGAGGGGCATTCTCAATTTTCAGAGACCATGTAACTATTTTATCCTTAGTAAATAAAGTCTCTAAAATTTCTGGTATTATTAGAGGGTAATGTTCCTTATGAAAAAGAGGGAGCTACATGTACTTACAATGATGAAGCAGAGATGTACTCTTAATCTTAAGAACCAGTTATTATCCATGTGAATATTTCAAAATATGTCCTTATAGTCTTTTGTATGTGTATCTATGCCTGAATTAATTGCTTAATATGAACAATATGTAAGATTAGTTATCTTGTTCCCGTGTGAGGTATTTTTTCTAATTATGAGTATATCCATATGCATTATTGAAAACAGGAAAAATGAATATGATTATAATGAAATGTATATTTAAATTAATTAACTGTTAAGTTCTATTTCTCATAGTTAAGCAACATTAATGTTTTCTATTAATGTTTGGGCTAGTTTGAGTTACGTATTTATTTTTGCATTTTTATTTTTTCATGATATAGGACATATCAAACTACTATATTAAGTTTCATTAAAATCATAATTATTAATTGTAGTAGTTTTCTGTCACTACATAACAAATTTAACGGCTTAAAACAGCACCCACTTATTAGCTCACAGTTTTATAGATTAGAAGTCTGAGCAGATTCAACTGTGCTGTTTGTTGAGCGTTTCACAAGACTGACATCAAAGTGTTTGTCAGGTGAGGCTCTGATCTGGGGTCTTGTGTAAGGATCCACTTACAAAGTCATTTCAGTGTTGCACAGGATTCACTCTTTGCAGACAGATGAAAAGTATTTGTTTTCTTGCTAACTGTCTGGGTTTGTTCTCAGCTTTTAGAGAACAATCTTCTGTCTTTGCTCTTGCCCATCTCCACATTCAAAGCCAGTAATGGCACCACAGACCTTTCTCTTGCTTTGTATTTCCCCTGGATAACCAGATAAAACAAAACAAAACAAAACAAATAGTTTTCTTTACAGGACTCCTGTGATTACATCAAGCCTACATAATCTCCCATTTAATTAACTAGAGGCCATATGATTTATGATGTTAATAATAGGTGTAACACTCCTTTGCCAAGTTACCTAACATAATCATGGGTGCAATATCTTATTTTATTCACAGTCCTGGGGCTTAGGGCAGGAAATCTTGGGGGGAGGTTTCATAATTCTGCCTACCACAATAATATCTGGGTACTTGACCATTCTACTAATGCATCATCATTTATTTATTAACTATCCCAAACTTCAATATCATTAATAAGTATAATTAAAAACTGTGTAAATATCTTAGGAGTCTGCTATTATTATTACCTTAGTATGAGTTGTAGAAAGGAATTTACCTGATCAAAAATTATAAGCATTAAAAGATCATGATATGTATTACTAAATCACTCCCTTTATACTACAGTGAAAAAATACTTTTTAGTTTTGTTTTTTCTGGTATACTCCAAGTTCTACCCATTACATCCAAGTTCTACCCATTACATTATGGTCCATTTATGTAAAAAACAGGAAAAAATATTGTTCACTTAGTTAATAGTGAAAGTAAATGTACAGGAAGTAGTGAACACATTAGTAAGAGAAAGGACACTGAGACGCACTGATAGTAATTGAAACCCAGTTCCTCTACAAATTAGTTCTGTGAGTTTGTTAACTTCTGTATACCTTAGCTTGATCAGTTTCTTCAACTGTTAAAAGTAGATAATATTAACTAATAATGAGGTTGTTGAGATAAATAAATGTATGAAAAGTGAGTAAAATATAAGAAATAAATATATAAAGAATGAGTAAAGGGGTTCCTGGGTGACTCAGTGGGTTAAGCCTTTGCCTTCGGCTTGGCTCATGATCTCAGGGTCCTGGGATTGAGGCCTGGGTCTGGCTCTGTGCTCAGCAGGGGGCCTGCTTCTTCCTCTCTCTTTCTCTCTGCCTACTTGTGATCTCTGTCTGTCAAATAAATGAATAAAAATCTTAAAAAAAATGAGTAAATATGAGTGAGCTAAGTCTAGTTTATACGTGATTAAATGGTCATTTATATTTATTCTCTTATGAATTATTTAATGTTCTTTTTTTTAAAAATGTTTATATTGAGTGAAAGTTGAGCCCTGGTAGTTTTATGTAAGTGATAAATCACTACATTCTATGCCTGAGCCTAATGTTACACTGTATGCTAACTAACTGGAGTTTAAATTAAAAAAAAAAAAAAAGTGATATTTAGGGTTAAAAAAAATAGGCTGATTTTTACTACATTTTGCGATCTCATATATTTAAGTATATATGAATTAATTATAAGTATAAATTCATTATGTAGTCGTGTATTTTTTACAATGTCAAATATTTTATTTTAAACTAAAATATAATTATTTACTCACTACTTTTCCACATTTATAAAGAATATTAAAATTGTGCACAGAAATGTATTTTAATCTGTTTATTCACTTGGGCATTTTAGTTTTATAGTAATATCATTTTACCTAAAGATATATTTGTGCCTCTCCTTGTTATCTATATGTTTTGTTTTCTCCCTGTAGAATACCCATTAATCATTGATTAAATTGCCTCAGTTTATTTTTTATTTCTCTATCTCCATTCTTCATTTTTAATTCTTTACTTTTTTCTCTGAATAATGCAAAGGTGTTTTAAGCTAATTTTATTCCATTAATTTACTTATCTGCAGCATCTACTCTATTATTTACTGCTTTTATTGCTTTAAAAGTATTTCGTTGTCTTCATGACTTCTTCTTTGGATTTAGAGTCTACTCGTGATTTCCTTATTCTATGTTATAAATTTAACATCAATTTAAATCTCACTGGAAAGACATTTTAGCCTTTTTGGATTCTATGATCTATTTTTTAAGAAAATCTATTTCATGGGATGACATTTTGGCAGTAATTAAATGCAGTTTATTCCTTTGAACTACAGTTTCTGTTAATGTCTGGTATTTTCTCTGAATTCATCCTTAGAGAATGATGGTTAGGCTAGTTCAGGATTCAGAGACTCTTTTGTGTCCTTGCCTGAATCTTTTGATTCTGGATAAAATTCAAAGGGAAATTTTTTTATTCCCTATGAATTTCCATGAATGTCTCAGAGATCCAGCAGCCCAAGCAGAAGACGCCAGAGGCAATCCCAGTACTGAATATCACCTCAGAAAGGAAGACATATTGTGCTGAGATAAAATCTAGGAATTTTCTAACTAATAACTCCAGTCATGGTTTTCTAAGAAATATTGAGCCAACTGATAACTTAAAGGAAAACTCCCAGGATAGACTTTCACATAATTTAGTGTTGCTGGGTGAAATACAGAACTTCCACTTCAACTTGAATTCAGATAAATGGCAAACATTTTTAGTATAAGTATGTCTCACATATATTTAGTCCATACTAAAAACTTTAACGGCTGCTTATTGGAAATTTTATTAATTGGACTTCCGTTGTTTTTATTTTCTAAGTCTGGAGACTCTAAATACTATGAAGGGCAGATAACATTTAGTGCATGTTAGCTAACACATTTCATACAACACTTCTTTATTTTCTTTTGTGCCAAGGTAAGAAATCTTACTGAAATTCTGTCCAAAGTCTCCCTTCTCATCCTTGGCTTACTATTGCTTTTCCAATACAGAGAGATTGTCAATGGACTCTTATTTTGACACTCAATTATACACAGTGTTCCATAAGAAAGTAATCAGTTTCTGATTTTTGAACACTATTCTTGCCTATATTGTAGTGAATATTCCTTATTTTGTAAATCATTGATAATTTCAGTGGTGGTCTGGTGAATTAAGAAGAAATATATCTCAAACCCTTTCAATACCATTTTACAAACATACCCTTAAACTTCCTCAGACTTTATCACTAACTCACCCAGAAAACTTGCCACTTCCCTCTGACCAGCAAACCAGATTGATTCATGTTTCCAAATGACTTTAACTGATGGATAATATTGAAATATGCAATTTAAAAGATTTTCTGAATGTTAGGGTATCAATATCTTTCTTTTAAAATACATGATATCTCTGTATTATATATATTTTACCATGTGGTGGGAATTCAGTTAAAAAGCACAGAGAACACATTGAAAATGTGTTTTCACCCCATAACAAAAGTGCTCCATTACAGGGATACACAGTTGAGCAAAACCCTAAAACAGCAAATATCAGCTAGCATGCACCATCTTTCTGTGGCACCCACAGTCAGGAGGCAGAGAGCAATTTACAAGCAGCAGCTAGCCATGTGCAGCAGCTGCATAGCATTACAACCAAGCTACCAAATGAAATCAGGGGGAGCTTTTTCCCATGAAATTGGGGGCAAGAGGCTATGCTTTGCTTGGTGTGGCTATTTCATTTCTGTATATATTTACTCATTTGCTTTACATTTGTTGTGTGCTGCAGCCAAAGTTTGCTCACGTAAATGAGTGATGGGACTTGACACTCTCTCAGGTTGCTGCTACTTCGGAATTTCTCCCTTGGGAAATTTGTTAGGAGAGTCCCGGTATCTGGACTTAGTTAACAATGTCCTAGAAATGGAAAATAAAAAGCCACAACCCTGGTGAAATCCAGAAAAGAAAATGGAAATGGAAAAGGAAAAGGAATAAGAAAATAAAAGGAAAGGAAAGAAGAAAAGAATAAAGAAAAGAAAGAAGAGGAAGAAAAGAAAAGTAAAAAAAGAAAGAAAAGAAAAGAGCCTATCTCTGTGAAGTAAGTCATTCAATATGTATAGAGACATAAGGAACTAAGGAAATAGGTCATTGTTTTGGAGAATGGAAAAGTCCCTTAATGTTATCCAGTCTCAGATATGTGGAAACAGCTACAATCTTTCCGAGTTGTCTACTTCTAATCCTAAAGTGAACTTAGAGCCACCACTTAAAATTTATTTTCTATCATTGGAAAACCAATTTTTATATATCCTCCAGTATTATCTTTTTTATAGGAGCCTAAAATCTTTCTTTTGTAGACAAATAATTTACTCATGTCATTATAATTGTCATATGTTAAAGATAGGAGAATTTGATGTTCCCAAGTTGTTGAGTGAAATAGAATAAAACATTAGAAATGATGGGTAATACAGAGCTGTGGTTAAAAACCTATGTCTTGGGGCACCTGGGTTGCTCAGTGGGTTAAAAACCTATGTCTTGGGGCACCTGGGTTGCTCAGTGGGTTAAAGCCTCTGCCTTGGCTCAGGTCATGATCCCAAGATCCTGGGATCGAGCCCCCGCATCGGGCTCTCTGCTCAGCGGGGAGACTGCTTCCTCCTCTCTCTCTCTCTGCCTGCCTCTCTACCTACTTGTGATCTGTCAAATAAATAAATTAAAAAAAAAAAAAAAAAAACTATGTCTTCATCACCAGAATTCAGACTCTTGTCATCACACATACACTGTCTACCCACATTTAAATAAAAGTTCCGTAATCTCTTGTTACATAATTGAGAAATAGGAATATATAGTATTTTAACAGCCTCCATCTGTAAGTTATAAAAATATGTGTACCAAACTATGGTAACTGATCTTTGTAGTTTTTTTTTTTTAATATTTTATTCATTTATTTGACAGACAGAGATCGTAAGTAGGCAGAGAGGCAGGCAGAGAGAGAAGGGGAAGCAGGCTTCCTGCTGAACAGAGAGTCTGATGTGGGGCTCGATCCCAGGACCCTGAGATCAGGAACCTGCGCTGAAGGCAGGGGCTTTAACCCACTGAGCCACTCAGGAGCCCCTGTAGTTTCCTTTTTGAAAATTTATTTTTATAGTCTCTCTTGTTTTCATTCCACCTTTTTTCCTGCATCTGGAGATTAATTCCTAATCTAAATTCCTAACTCTTAATCTAAATTAAAATTTCAATGCCTTGAAAATTCCTAATCTAAATTAATATTTCTATGCCTTGAAAATAACATTTCCACCTCCACAAAAGATACATTCTCAACCTGTTCCTATTGACTCTAGAGGAGGGGATTTGAAATACATATAACATACAGTGTTACATTAGTTTCAGATGCACAATATAATGATTCAAAAATCCTTACAACACCTAGTGCTCATCACAAATGCACTCTTTTTTTTTTATAAACATATATTTTTATCCCCAGGCACTCTTAATCTCCATCACCTATTTTACCCATTCACCCACCTTACTGCCCTCTGGTAACCATTACTTTCTTCTTTATCATAAGAGTCTATTTCTTGGTTTCTCTCTCTCTTTCTCTTTTTCCTATGCTTCTTTGTTTTGCTTCTTAAATTCCACATATGAGTGAAAAAATATGGTATTTATCACACACACACACACACACACACACACACACACACACACATCACTTCTTCACCCATTCATCTATCAACGGCACATGGGTTGCTTCCATATCTAAGCTATTTCAGTAATGCAACAGTATATATATATAAATGCATATATCTTTTTGAGTTAGCAGTTTCATATTCTTTAGGGAAATTCCCAGTAGTGGAATTACTGGATCATATGGTAATTACATTTTTTAATTTTTTTGAGGAACTTCCATACTGTTTTTCAAGGAGGTTGCACCAGTTTACATTCCCATCAACAGTGCATGAAGGTTCCTTTTTCTGCACATTCTTGCCAACATTTGTTGTTTCCTATGTTTTTGATTTTAGCCATTCTGACATGTGTGAGGTGGTTTCTCATTGATTTTGATTTACATGTCCCTAATTACTAAGGTTGAGCATCTCTTCATGTGTCTGTTGGCCATTTGTATGTCTTCTTTGGCAAAATGTCTCTTCAAGTCTTCTGCCCATTTTTTTTTTGGGGGGGGGAGGGTGTTGGTGTTTAGTTGTATATATTTTAGATGCTAAACCTTTGTGAGATATGTCATTTGCAAATAGCTTCCTCCATTCAGTATGTTGCCTTTTAGTTTTGTTGATTGTTGCCTTTGCAGTGCAGAAGCTTTTTATTTTGATGTAGTCCCTGTAGTTTATTTTTGCTTTTATTTCCCTTGCCTCAGGGGACTTATCTAGAAAGAACTTGCCTCAGCCAATGTCAGAGAAATCACTGCCTGTGGTCTCCTATGATGTGTGGTATTTAAAATGTGGGGTTTATAGTTTCCCAATGATTTGCTTAATCACCATGATGCTGCAGTATCTCATGCTTTAAAGAAGAGACAATTTCTTGTATTTTGAAATCATAACCTTCTTTTCTCTAAGGTTCAAAAAAAATAGTTCTGATATTTTAAAATTCTCAGAAGGTCGTAAGACAAATGTGTTACAAATTTTCATCCTTTCTAAGGATCATCTCAGAATAATTCACCTTCCCTCTTGCATGATAATTACTAAGATTGCTAAGCATCATAATCATGTTCAATTCGGATGAGAGAATGTGTGGTAATTGGGATCTCAGACTATGGGGAGAATCTTTGCCTTGATTTTGATTTGTAGCTGATAAAGTGAATAAAGAAAAAATGACAAACTGGACTTTAAACAAGAGCTTATTCAGAAGAGATTTATAAAGTCACAGCTTATAAATTCCTGACACGATGGAAAGCTGAATAATACAACTACTTTGTTCACCTCTTATCTTAAATGTATTATTTTTGAGATAAAGTAAATTATTTTAGTTCATGATTGTTTGAGGAAGAGATAAAGTTAGTGGTTGTCTACAAGAAATTCTAGAGTGAAGAAATTCTAAAAACAGAGTTGTGACTTTATAATTTTCCTTGATGTTCTCAGTTATCAATAGCCATGTCAGCACTTATAGAATGCACCTGTCTTTCTTATTTCGCCTTTTCCAGGTATGCACTATGACCTGGAATCATAATGCTATTCATCTGCCCAGTAGATGGTACGGTAGGTAAATTTAGCCTCCTTGCTTTGTGCTTATTTTTTTGAATTGCTTCTCTTCAAAACATTTAACAAATGGCCATTTTGTCTTTTTGACTATTTGATAAAAACCCCAGAACCCAGGCGCCTGGGTGGCTCAGTGGGTTAAGCCGCTGCCTTCGGCTCAGGTCATGATCTCAGGGTCCTGGGATCGAGGCCCACATCGGGCTCTCTGCTTAGCGGGGAGCCTGATTCCCTCTCTCTCTCTCTGCCTGCCTCTCCATCTACTTGTGATTTCTCTCTGTCAAGTAAATAAATAAAATCTTAAAAAACAAAAAACAAACAAACAAAAAAAAAACCCAGAACCCTTCCAAAAGATGGACGGGGTGGAGAATACTGTCACCCACTATAGCCACCTCTTCTTTGTTCCCGTAAGTCTTAGCTGTGATTTGATTATGCATTCAAACGTTTTATTCAGTTATCCAAACTTCAGTTTGAAGCTCATATCCAGAAACTGTAAGAAAGCTTCCCTCACTGCCTCCTTAGATAAAACCTTCAACTAAATTGGCCTTGCTCACATCAGCAATTGTAGTACTGAGCTCATTATTGCCCTGTTAAATCAACAGAGTCATTCACTCACCCTGGCTTTGTATTTATTCTTTCTTCTCAAAAGTAATTTGATTTCTCTCTTCTGAAACTATATTAAAAATTTTTCTCATGATCAGTACAAATGGATCAAGCAAGCTCTGACTTTTCCTGTGGGTTTAGTTCATCTCTTCTCTATGTTCCAGCTGCATTCTGTAAAGAATGTTACCCTGCTGTATGACACTTGTACTGTTTGCTCTCTGATTGCACACTAGACAGTCAGTGTCTGGAGAGGGAGGCTTTGCTTTATTTACCTTTGTATCCATTGTGCCTTATGTTTAGCTTGTAAGAAGTACTCAGTAAGAGAGTCTGAAGGAATTAAAAAAAAAAAAAAAAAGAAACAATGAAAGAATAAGTGAATGAATGAATGAATGAATGAATCAATGAATGAATATTCTTATCCACTATCTCTCTTTTCTCATAGCTTATACATAGGCAAAATGGAAGATTTGGAAATAAGTGAAAAAGCCAAGACATTGATTTAATGTTCTAGTTGTGATAGACGGTTTGTTGACTTCCAGTTGAGTAGCCATTTTGCCATGCTATTCTATTATAAATACCACCGACTTTTCATCAAACAATGTTCTGACTTTAAATTTGTAGTATTTTACTGAATATTCACACATAATGAACAAGATATTAGTACCCCCTTATCAGATGAAACCTCTGAGGCTTGAAAAGGTGGAATAATTTACATGAAATAGCTCCCTAGTTAGCGGAAAACCTGTGATTTCAAACATATCCTTTCTGATTACAATTTTTAGTCACTGTTTTATATTGCCACTCCAGAAGTGATTGCATCACATTTAATGATCTTTTGTTCTTTTGCTTGTCATACTTTCTGCTTTTTATTCACAAATAATGCTGTCAAGGTAGCAAAGGTGACTAAAAACTTATATATGTATGTGTGTAAGTATAGATGTATTACAATAGGGTTTATCTTACCAACCACATGATCGTTATTACTTGTACTTCCTGGGTATATCATGATTTTTTTAATGCAAAATTTATTGAAAATGGAAATGTACTTTTATTTCTTTAAAAAATCTGTCAACTATGAAAATCCAGTTTTGTATCAATTTTATGGCAAGCTTGCTCAAGTGAGAAAGCTTCATGCTTAGGCATTTCAGTGCATACATTACTATTTATGCTGTCATTTTCGATGATATCAATAATTTTTATTACTAGTGAAGTAGCACACAAGTAGCTTTTGGATAATAATAGTATTTTCAGGCAATATTCCAATATACATCCATTAAAATTGAGCACTACTGGTACAATGTAACACATCACAATGTCCTCACTGCTTTGGTTCTACAAGCTAGTGTACACATATGTTTCATTTATTTGCCCTTGCCTTGCTGCTACTATCGCTCATAAGGAAAAGTTTCCAACTCAGTTCCTTTTCTATTTAAAAGCTTCTTTGTTGTGGATTATAGTAAATGATTTAGCTAGTTGGCTATATGCTTGGTGGAGCATCCTCAGGCTTATTTTCACAGCTAAGCAAGATTTTGTTAGATGGTCTTTCAATTCAAAGGGCTGCTTTTGGCAACTCCAGGAAGAATAGTGCTGATTATTTAGAAAATTGTAGCTTTATAAATGGCCACTCTCCAGTGGCAGGAAATTAATGGCAGATGAGTGGTAAATAGGTCCATTTCATTTTATTCACAACCTGCATGTATTCTAAGTAAACGATTATAGCCTGGAAGAAGAAAACAAGGGGAAGTTTTTAAGGTGATGAAAAGTTTATTCAGAAGATTGAAAAAAGAAGTCCCATGTACAAGTGTTTCAAATTATTTTAAATAATCTAATTGTATTGTTTTCTTAGGGAAACAAAATTGGAGGTAGGCTACTAGGCAGGCCTCAGAACGCAGGAAGGCAAAAGCAAGAAATATGCATGTGTTTTGTTAAGCCACTGAAGTTTGGGATTTATTTACTATTTTACCATAATAAGAAAGTTTTTAAAAAGTTATTGGATGTTGATATTAATAATAAGATTGGGATTTCTTTTTACAGCAACATTCTTATTGCTGAAATGGGACATTTTCCATTTAGTCGCTGAGACTTAGACTTAACCAGAATGAGCAAAATTTGGGGTAAAGTTATATCTTGTTATAATTTGCATTTTATTTTGTTTTATCTAAAAGGCCTTGGGGCGCCTGGGTGGCTCAGTGGGTTAAGCCTCTGCCTTCGGCTCAGGTCATGATCCCAGGGGCCTGGGATCGAGTCCCGCATTGGGCTCTCTGCTCAGCAGGGAGCCTGCTTCTCCTCATCTCTCTCTCTGTCTGTCTCTCTGCCTATTTGTGATCTCTCTCTCTGTCAAATAAATAAATAAAATCTTTAAAAAAAAATAAAAAAAAATAAATAAAAGGCCTTGAAGTGAATTGGGGGAAATCAGAGAGGGAGACAAACCATGAGACTCTGAACTCTGAGAAACAAACTGAGGATTTTGGAGGGGTGGGGGTAGGGGGTTGGTTGAGCCTGGTGGTGGGTATTAAGGAAGGCATGTATTACATGGAGTTCTGAATGCGGTACATAAACAATGTATCTTGGAACACTGAAAAAAATTAAATTAAATTAAATTTTAAAAATAAATAAAAATAAAAAATAAGAGGCCCTGAACAAATTACTTCAGATTTGTTTGAGTTTTACATTGTTTCTAGGTTTATATCTAAACATTTTTGGTTCAGGTTGTTTAATCAATATGTAGCTGTTCTATATAAAACAGACTGAAATCTCTGTCTTAACTGATCTCAGATATAGACTGTCCATGGTTGAGATGGCTTGCCAAAAGTATCCATAAATGTGTAATGTTGATTTGACACAGACTTTACATCAATATAGAGACCTCAAAGAGAAATGCAAAACCACATCTAGAGCTATAGCTTTGAATACTGGTCAGCATAAAATCGATGTCCATTGTATTATATTCTATGAATTAGTCTTTATTACAAAGGTTGAGTGAATTGTAATGAATTGGGACAATGAAATTAGTTATAAGGTCTGTGTAAAGTTATTACCTTAAGCCTTTAGGGTCTGAATCAATAGTCCTCTGCTCAATCATAACTGAAGTCAATGAAATGAATTCCCTAAGGAAGGCTACAGAATTGAGTGTAAGACGTTAACTTTGGGACCATTTTAGCTGCAAACTAATGAGATAATGTTTTAGAAAGAGAAGGATGATTTATCACAACTGCATGGAAATTTCTGAATCAGTTAGGTGACATTATACAGCTTCTGTTCCCTTGCTGGTGCATTGATTAAGTAAGATAACTTAAAGCTGTGGGTTGTCGTGTTGGAGGCACTTTCCAATATTATCTTAATTATCCCTCATTATGAATGTTGCTAAGCTAAGGCTAGAATGTGCCAGAGTTGTGAGGCTGGTGTTAAATAATCCATCACCACTATAATCAGGCAAAGGATAAGTTTCAATAGAGTAGGTAAGACAAGAACTTTCTTTTTCATTTTAAATTGAATAAAAACAAAATACTTCCTGAGTATGTACAGCACATATGAATGGTCCATTTATATATTCATTTCATGAATGTTGTTTTCTGAGGCATAGTTTACATAATTTTTTCCTTGCATACCTTTATTGCAAAAGATCTGAGTTTACTTTAAGATTAGTAAATATACTGTTGTTTTCTAGAATAGAGACTTAATTCCATTTAATTCACTATTCACATAAATTTTACTACAAACATCTGCACTACAAAGATTAATTCACTATAACATCAATTTTATTTAATTCATCAATGAATGGCTATTCAGACAAGAGGGATAATGCATTAACTAGTGAAATTTCTCTGTCATTAACAAATGTATCATACAAAACATATACTGTTTTGTTTCACTATTAAAACTAATGTTTATACAGTTAATCATTTTTCTTTTTTGAAGAGCTAGCTTTTAGAATTTTTTTTTCTAAAGTGCTTTCTAAAGAACACAAGATACTATACAAATATCTATTTTTTAAGTCTTTCTTTACAAAAACAAACACTTTGGATCAGATGTTCTATCTTTTCTGTATTGTTTTTTGAGCTCTATGAACCTTGTAGTAAAATTTTATAGAATTTCCTGAGGTGATCTACTCCAAAACAAACTCATGATCATTTCAAATGAAACTTCTCTGCTTTTGAAAATCATTTTAATCGAATATGATTTTTTCCCTAACATATTTGGAAGTTGTAAAGTATTTTTAATATTATTTGAAAGTTTACTTATTTTACTATTGCCTCTCAGTAAGTTTGCTTTCATAGACTTTATAAAAGTTATCAGGCATTAATCCATATTGATATAAATTTGGGTAATCATCCTTTCTGATGGAGGCATAATACTCTATTGTATATAGGGTCCATATCTTCTTTATCCATTCATCTGTTGAAGGTCATCTTGGTCCTTTCCACAGTTTAGCAACTGTGGCCGTTGCTGCTATGAACATTGGGGTACAGATGGTCCTCCTTTACACTCATCAGTATCTTTGGGGTAAATAACCAGTATTGCAAATTGCAAGGTCATAGGGTAACTCTAGTTTTAATTTCTTAAGGAATCTCCACACTGTTTTCCAAAGTGGCTGCACCAATTTGCATTGGTGCACCAACAGTGTAAGAAGGTTCCTCTTTCTCCACATCCTCTCCAAAACTTATTTATTGTCTTGTTAATTTTGGCCATTCTTACTGGTGTAAAATGGTATCTCAATGTGATTTTGATTTGAATCTCTCTGATGGCTAATGACAAGGAACAGTTTTTCATGTGTCTGTTAGCCATTTGTATGTCTTCTTTGGAGAAATGTCTGTGTCTTCTGCCCATTTTTTGACGTGATTATCTGTTTCGTGTGTGTTGAGTTTCAGGAGATCCTTATAGGTCTTGGATATAAGTCTTTTGTCTATAGTGTTATTTGCAAATACCTTCTCCCATTACGTGGGCTGCCTTTTTGTTTTGTTTGTTTCCTTTGCTGCAGAAGCTTTTGATCCTGATGAAGTCCCAAAAGTTCATTTTCACTTTTGTTTCCTTTGCCTTTGGAGACATGTCTTTAAGGAAGTTGCTGTGGCTGATGTCAAAGACGTTACTTCCTATGTTCTCCTCTAGGATTTTGATAGATCCCTGCCCAACATTGAGGTCTTCATCCATTTCAAGTTTATATTTGTGTATGGTGTAAGAGAATGGTTGAGTTTCATTCTTCTACAAATAGCTGTCCAATTTTCGCAGCACCATTTATCGAAGAGACAGTCTTTTTTCCACCATATATTTTTTCCTGCTTTGTTGAAGATTATTTAACCATAGAGTTGAGGGTCCATATCTGGGCTCTCTACTCTGTTCCACTGGTCTATGTATCTGTTACTGTGCCAGTACCATGCTGTCTTGGTGATCACAGCTTTGTAGAAAGCTTGAAATCAGGCAACGTGATGCCCCCAGTTTTGTTTTTCTCTTTCAACATTTCCTTAGCAATTTGGGATCTCTTCTGCTTCCATATAAATTTTAGGATTGTTTGATCTAGCTCTTTGAAAAATGCTGGTGGAATTTTGATCAGGATGGTGTTGAAAGTACAGATTGTTCTAGGCAGTATAGACATTTTAACAATGTTTATTCTTCAGATCCATTCTTCAGATGGAAGAAGGAATGCTCTTCCATCTTTTTGGGTCTTCTTGAGTTTCTTTCATGAGTGTTCTGTATTTCTTTGAGTACAAATCCTTTATCTCTGTGGTTAGGTTTACTCCCATGTATCTTATGGCTCTTGGTTCTATAGTAAAAGGAATCAATTCTCTAATTTCCCTTTCTATATTTTCATTGTTAGTGTATAAGAAAGCAACTGATTTCTGTACATGGATTTTGTATCCTGTCACATTATTCAACTGCTCTATGAGTTCTAGTAGTCTGGGGGTGGAGTCTTTGGGTTTTCCATATAAAGTATCATGTCATCTGCTAAGAGAGAGAGTTTGACTTCTTCTTTGCTAATTTGAATACATTTTATTTCTTTTTGTTGTCTTTTTATTTCTAGTACTATGTTGAATGGGAGCGGCAAGAGTGGACATCCCTATCATGTTCCTAATCTCAAAGGGAAGGTTCTCAGCTTTTCCCCATTGAGGATGATATTTGCTGTGGGTTTTTTGTAGATAGATTTTATGAAGTTGAGGAATGTTCCCTCTATCCCTATACTTTGAATCGTTTTAATCAGGAACAGATGCTGTATCTTGTCAAATGCTTTTTCTGCATCAATTGAGAGGACCATGTGGTTTTTCTCTCTTCTCTTATTGATTTGATCTATCACATTAATTGATTTGTGAATGTTGAATCACCCTTGCATCCCAGGAATAAATCCCATCAGATCACTGTAGATAATCTTTTAATGTACTGTTGGATCCTATTAGCTAGGATCTTGTTAAGAATCTTGGCATCCATATTTATCAAAGATATTGGTCTGAAATTCTCCTTTTTGGTGGCATCTTTGCCTGGTTTGGGGACCAGGGTAATGCTGACTTCATAAAAAGACTCTGGAAGTTTTCCTTTTGTTTCTATTTTTTGAAACAGCTTCAGGAGAATAGGTATTATTTCTCTTTGAATGTTCGGTGGAATTCTCCAAGGAATCTGCCAGGTCCTAGGCTCTTGTTTTTTGGAAGGTTTTTGATCACTGCTTCAATTTTATTACTAGATACTGGTCTATTCAGGTTGTCAATTTCTTCCTGATTCAGTTTTGGAAGTTTTTAGGTTTCCAGGAATGCATTTATTTCAGTCTGGATGTTTCCTTCCGTTCCAAATGGGTCTTTTGTAGACAACAAAAGGACGGGTCCTGTCATTTTATCCAATCTGCAACCCTGTCCCATTTTATGGGAGCATTTAGGCCATTCACGTTGAGAATGATTATTGAAAGATACGTTTTTATTGACATGATGTTGCCTGTGAAGTCCCTGTTTCTATAGATTGTCTCTATAAATTTCTGTTCTATGACACTCTTGGGTTCTTCCTTCTTTTAAAGAACCTCCCCCTTAATATTTCTTGTAGTGTCAGCTTGGTGGTCACATACTCTTTTAAACCTTGTCAGTCTTGGAAGCTCTTTATCTCTCCATCCATTTTGAATGTCAGCCTTGCTGGATAAATTATTCTTGGCTGCATGTTCTTCTCATTTAGAACCCTGAATATGTCTTTCCTGCCCTTTCTGTCTTTCCAGGTTTCTGTGGATAGGTCTGACGTTATTCTAATGGACCTTCCTTTGTGGGTAAGGAATCTCTTCCCCTAGCTCCTCTCAAGAGCTCTTGTCTAAAATTATGATTTCTCAGTCTTACAATCAAGTGCTTTGAGGTCCTTCTAGATTTGTTGATCTAGGGGGGTATTCTTTCTACCTCTAGGACACAAACGCTGGTTTCATTCCCCAGACTGGGAAAATTTTCATGGAGAATTTGTTCAACTATATCTTTTAGTCTTTCTTTCTCCTCCCCCTCAGGGGCCCCAATAATTCTGACTTTGGAATGTTTCATGGCATCTTTTATTTCCCTAATTCTGTTTTCATGGCTTCTAAGCTGTTTCTTCCATTCCTCCTCCTGAGCCTTTTTCAGTATCATTTGTCCTCTAGATTACTAATTTTATCTTCTACCTAGGTTACCCTAGCTGTTAGAGTATTTAGATTAGATTGGATCTCATTGGTAGCATTTTTAACTTTTTCCCGGGTGGCTTTCACTTCTGCCCTAATCGATCCTATGTTGTCACTAATGGTTTTCTCCAACTTAGCCATTGCCTGGATAATTGTTAGCCTGAATTCCCTTTCTGACATACTGTTTATGTCCATATCCAATAGCTCTGATGGAGAGGACACAGTCTCTGAATTTTTCCTCTGTTGGGTCTTCCTCCTCCTAGTCATTTTGGTGAGAGGTGGTTGAGGGGATGTGTAGCTGAATTTATCAATCACAATCCATACAAGGTCAACCATGAAATACTTCTGAGCAATCGGATATCCCCACCAAAAAGAAAGAAAAAAAAAAAAGGGAGAGAGAAAGAGAGAGACAGGGAAAAAAAAAGAGAGAGAGAGAGAGAGAAAGAGAGAGAAGACCCAGCCAGAATGAACCCCAAAGGTAAGACTTATAAGGTATTTAAACAAAAACAGACAAACAAAAAGACAGACAGAAGTAAATGACAAGAAAAAAAAAAAAGAACCCAGCCAAAATGAACCCCGAGGATAAGATTTATATAATACCAGAACGAAAACAAATACACAGAAACATTGACAGAGGAAAAAGATGAGAGGGTCGTTATAAATCCTTGATGTGGGCAAAAAAGGTTATTTTGATTCTTCCTGGGTGTATCTTGATATATTTGTTAAAGGACTCAACTTTCCAGAGATAAAGAAAGATTAAAACTGGTTTATATATATTAGGGTAGTATTGATTAGGGAAAGAGGATTACCTTGAAGCTAATACCTACATGTATATTAAAAAAATAGGAAAGAAAAAGAAAAATACAGTCCACCATCACAGTGGGGAGTCATGCAGTGAGCATAGAGTGTAAAAGTCTGTGGTTCTAGAGAGCTTCCCCCAGACTCTCTCATGCAGGGTTGGGAATGCTCCTGGCTGAGCAGCGGTGCAGGCCAAGCAACCCTAGGGCCTCTGGGACCGGGAACTGGAGGCTCCACTGCCATACTCTCTCTGGCACAGGTGGTTGCTGGAGGTGGCCGTCCTGGGTCTGTGGGCATAGGCCTGTGTCTGTGACCATCCAATTCTACCAGTTGCTCCTTAAGATGTTTTGCTCTTTTTGAGTGCTTTTAACCAGACTCCCAAGTTAATGGTGGGCTCCAATTACAGGGCACAAATTTACTCTGAACTTCAAAAAAATTGTCTCAGGACTATTATTAAGTAGAAAAATATTGTTTTTTATGAAATGGCTATACCAGCTCCTAAAAAGAAGTAGATAAATATATAGTATTATTATTAAAGAAATGTCTATACCTCTCTATATTATAAGATATCATATATGAGATATGAGGAAAATATGATATAAATAAGGGCATAGAGTAGTAATGGCAGGTATCAAACATTTTGATAAAATAAGGGATAGTGAATGAATAAGTAGGAGTAGAATGCAACTGATATGCTTTTTTATTGTCCCTATTCTCAGTACTTTATTCCATTTTCTTCATAATATAATCATTGATAACTTAGATTTCTCATTTTATTGGTTGTTTTTACTATTTTGATGTTTCTATATCTTTTTCTCTTTTTCTTTGTTATTTATACTTGGAATATTTTAGACATTTTAGTACAATGTCTGTTGGCAAAATATTATTCAGGTATTCTTATAAATTTTTTAATTATTTAAAATATGGCTTCATCTTGAGCAACAAGATTGTCTATTAACCATTGAGAGGTAAATTAGGCAAACTTCTGCATTTAAAGATAGACAGGAGGTCCTAATAAATGTTTCTCAAATGATTAACTACATATTTTCCATGTCACAACGTAAGGAGGAGGTTTTGTCATTTGTCACTCAGTGCAGTCATTTTAGTGGTAGACTGTTTCTGACATGACAATGACTTGAAATGACAAAGCTATCTGATACTCTGATGTCAATCAGCATCATTATGGGATCTGTCTAGATCTGAAATTTATACAGCACTACATCAAATAAATTTTTTTTCTTTCTTTTTTTTTTTTCATAATGTGTTGGAAACTAGTCTAGGATAGCTGGAAGGGATCTTACTAACCAAAATGATTGCCACTCTGTTTGAAGGTTTTCCCGTACTATAATAGAGTATATATCAAGTCCCTTTGTTGTGGTCATATTCTGAGTATTAAAAAACGCCACACCTCTGAGCACTGTAATTCCTTCATTTATGTTTTAATTGCTCACAAATATTAATTTTAGGAAAGCTAAAAATTATGAAAAACTTAAAAGAAAAAGAAAATTCCACAGTTTAGAGACATTGTTAACATATTATAATTCAACTCATTATCCATGTGTATTTGTGTAATACAACTTATCTAGATCAGAAATGGGACTCAGTTAGGCTGACTTCTGAAAGTGGCTACAGTCTTCAAGGTACACAGGATAGACTGATTCTCTGTCACTGGACACCTGTCAAAATTTTTTACTGTCACATAGAATTTGGGGAAAATGAGGCTGCTGGTAGAGCCCAGAAACATAGTTGGGACTGACTTGATTCCCAGATCTGTCAACAATTACAACTGTGACCTGGGGCAAATCATTTAAAATGTCTTAATTTCTGTTTTTTTCAGAGGACAAAATGGTCCTAATAAAGTCCTAACACATAGATTTGCCATGATTACACAAAAACATCAATATAAAATTGTCTGTAAATGTGAATTATTACTATTATTTTTATTCCATGGTTTGATTTTTTTCCTTCAGAGGAAAAAAACAGTTTAACATGCAAAAGCTGCACAAAATAATCTTAACTCTTGTTCATTCTGATATGGTATGTTATTTTCAATTTGATACCTTTTTATTTCAATTAAAGTTTTCTAATGATAAGCAACAGAATGTATTCCACACATATTAATGTCTCATAACCCATGATTTGTAAAACAGCGTTCTGGGGAGAATAATGTGTTTTGTACTAGGGGGTAAGATATGGGAAACTATCTGAGAAATAACGCATCAAGTGGGAGAAGGGCAGTTAACTCCAGCTATTTTAGAGGTAAATGATAATTGCACTGGCAGTGACCACAGGTCATTGTAATGAGTAGTTAGAACAAGGTGGTTGGTTCCTGCAAAGATGACAACCCTTATGCATCAAGACCCGCAACAGCAAGGAAGGACATGAAGAGTAATGAATAAGGAAATTAAACACCACTGTAAAAGCAGTTCTGATAATAAATGAAAATATGAGAATCGTTCCCTGATTTTTTAGGCACTGTTACAGAGCATAATAAAGGAGGAGGCTACTGTGCAAACTATAGACTATTTGCCACTCAAGCTGATGGAAGTTCATGCTATTGGAATTCAGACTATAAATTTAAAAAGCTATGTATAATTTATATTATAAGAATTTAATGTATTTAACATAGTAGTGGAGAAGTTTGGTTGAACACAATGTGTGCACATGCACAAGTGCATCTGGACTTACATTTTTTCTTTATTTTGCATTTACCAATAAATGTAGACATTTCCCATGTAATCAGATATTATTCTATATTTTAATACCATATTTATGTAAATATACCATAATGTATTTACTCAAATACTATTGTTTATTTTTATATGCTTTATTTTAATAATATTAAAGTGATGACATGCCCTTTTCTGGGGGTAAAATTTTATGCAAAATAAAGATGGTTTTATTCTAAGAAGAATTTCCTAAAATAATTGCAGAATCAATTGAAAATAAGATTTTGATAATTTTTGAAGTGTCATACCCCCCAAAACTTTATGTCCTCATTTAAATAAGATTTTTTTTTTTATTCTTTCATATAATTAAGGCATGTGTGAGCAGCAATGAGAGTAGTTAGAATGAGCGGATGGATCCACATATGTATTGGGCATTATATGCATATAGAAGGTGAAAAGGAAGGAAGGGTGAGGAGGGAAGAAGGGGAAAAGGAGGGCAGGAGGAGAGCAGTAAGGTTTTGCCCCATGGATAATTCCAAAGTACATATATCTCTTGAGCCCTAGTTGCCATCTCAGTGCAGCTGTTAAGTGAGTATGACCAGTGGCCTGATTACATGGTCAATATATTAACTGGTACTTGAGGTGCATGTGCTCACAACACCATGGGACTATTAATTGTATTCGATTAAGAAGAAACATAAGGTACATCTCAGTGGGACATAATTTTTCAACCAATTATTATTGAAATAATAATGAAGAAAAGATAACTGTTGATTCTATTAGTTAATTCTAAAATAAAAGTTACAACAGTTAATAATTTTTCTTAAATAAAAAGTGAGAAGAGATCTAAAGTTTCTTCTATCCTCTCCTACCCAGTTCAGACCTAAAAAAGAAATTTAAAAAAAGGAATAAAAAGCAAACATCGCATAGAGTTTGATGAATAATTTTGTCTTGGCAATTTAAGTTGGATGCATTGTATAGAGGTATCAGTTTGTAAGGAAGAACAATATACTTAGCAAAGATCATCTAAAAATACTATTTAAGATAACTGCTCACATTTTAACACTGAAATATTTAATGGGACATTTGAAATGAACTTTCAACCCTTTATATTTTACTTTTATATAGCTATATTATTTTGCTTAATATTCATTGGATGAAAATTGCCACTTACTGGCAATAGTAAGTTTCCAACTTCTTTTTTAGTTATATGGGGCCCCAAATGTTTAGCTATGTTAATTCAGGTGGAATAACCTGATTATGATAGGAGTTAGAATGGGAAAAAAAAATTGCTTTCAACTATTTTGTGTACCTATATACGGAAGGTAGGTCTGCTTTCTTCCTCATCACTACCTTAAGATAAAGCTCTCTATTTAAAAGGAGTTAAGAGGGGTGCCTGGGTGGCTCACAGTGAGTTAAGCCTATGCCTTCGGCTTGGGTCATGGTCTCAGGGTCCTGGGATCGAGGGTCATGGTCTCAGGGTACTGGGATTGAGCCCCGCGTCTGGCTCTCTGCTCAGCGGGGAGCCTGCATCCTCCTCTCTCTCTGCCTGTCTCTCTGCGCACTTGTGATCTCTGTCTGTCAAATAAATAAATAAATAAATAAGTCTTCAGACATAAATAAATAAATAAAATAAAAAGTGTTAAGAGGGCACCTGGGGGGCTCAGTGGATTAAAGCCTCTCCCTTTGGCTTAGGTCATGATCCCAGGACCCTGAAATTGAGTCCTGCATCAGGCTATCCACTCAGCAGGGAGCCTACTTCTCTACCTCTCTCTGCCTGCCTCTCTGCCTACTTCTGATCTCTGTCTGTCAAATAAATAAGTAAAATCCTTAAAAGAAAAAAAAAAAGAGTAAACATCTCGAGAAAAATATATTTTAATCTTCAGTAAAGTCAAATTAGTTCTAAGATCATATTTTAAAATTTAGATTTAATTATTAGAAAAATATCCAACCATCAATATGTGTATTATATGTCTTACATTCAAATGACCATCTCACCAGCAAGGAAGGAAAATGACTTGTTTTATTTTGATTATATCAGTTAATAAAGTCAAGATTATGAAAAAAAGTTTACTGTAAATCTCATAGCACAAAACTTTGGAAAATTAATACTTCTTCATAAGCTACAAACAAGGCTGACATCTAAAACCATGAAGTTTCCTCAGGGAGTTACTGCTGAAAACCTTTCTCCCAATAGAGCCAATGTCCAAAACAACTCCCCACAAAATTTCAAAAATGAGCAGTTTCAAATCTTGATATTAGTAGATTAGTTCCAGGTTTGTGTGCAGTTTTCAACAACCTGCTGTTGCTCTAATATTTTCAGTAGTATAAAGTAGCCAATAACTTCTTAGATCTTTATCAGTTTATTTAGGTGAGTTATAGAATGAAAGTCTCTTTCACTACTACTGTGAGCTGCTCAGTGAAGCTAGACCTAATGAACTAGGACTGTAAAATCAAATACAAATTTTTTTATTGATTAAAAACAAAACAGAGGCACCAGAAAACAAAATGTAAGCTAATGAAACAATATTACAAATCTGAATATGTAAAACCATGTCCTCCAGAGACTAAAGTCCCAGGAAAGAAACTTATCTGTGGAGGCTGGGAACTAATTTTTCTGGTCTCAGAATATTGCTGCATCTGGCCAGAAGTTTCACTCTTTTCTACAACCTGTAATTTGAAATTAATTACTTATTTTCTCTCTTTTTTTAATTATTTACTTTTTATTTTTTATTATGTTATGTTAGTCTTTAAGTTTATCTATGCTACTGTGGCTCTGCTTTGGTAAACAGGTCATTAAGATGAAGCTTCAAATTATGGATCTAGCAGTTGCTTCATCTAAAATTTTCCTCATACCCTATTTTTTTGGTGTATTATATATATGTAATTCATTCAAAATGTAAGATACACATATGAAAGTTGTGAAATGTGGTCAGATGCATACTTGTGAATCACCATGACATCTGAGAACGAGGTATCTCCATGATCTTGCTTGTGTGTTTCTCTCTTATCTCATCAACTCGCCTCTTTTATAAATTTTGTCTTTAGCAGTTCTTTACTTCTATTTTGAAATTTTCAGCTTGATATAATTTCAAACTTACAGACTATTTCACAGAAGCTTACAGGAATTCTCATATACTCCTGGACCAGATCCATCCGTTATTTGTATTTTCTCCCTGTTTGCTCTATGGGTCTATCTATCCATAGATACTTACACATGTGTGCATATCACTCTAAATAAATCATTTAAGAATAAGGTAGAGGCATTATGTATGGCCTGTAGCCATAAATGCTCAGTGTGTCTTATTTGAGAACAAGGGCATTTTCTTACATCCTGAACAGTTATCAAAATCACAAAACAATACTGAAATAATATTATTATTTAATTTGCAATCCATGTTCAAATAGCCATCACATATCCCAATAATGACTTTTATTGGGATTAATAATAATTACTATTAAAAGTAACTTATTCCCTCCAGTCATGGATTGAATTCAAAATCACTTTTTAGAAGGCACGGCATAAAAAAGCATGGTCAGTAATAAGAGCATTGTACACTTCTGGTGAGCACAGCATAATGTTTAAATTTGCCAAATCATTATGTCATATACCTGCAACTAATGTACCATTGTGTGTCAGCTACACTCAGATAAAAAAAATGTTCTTGAAGATCAGTTTTTACATTTAGTTGTTTGGTTTGTCTTAATCTAGAACAGCTCATTAGCCTTGCATTGTAAGTTTTTTGGGGTATAGGCCAGCTGTTTTGTATATCTCTCAATCTAAGTTTCATATTGATAGAATCAGATAACATGCATTTTTATTAGGAATATCATGAAAAGGATGTGTGCTTCTCAGTGTATCATATTAAGAGTCATACAGTAGAAGTTTATTTATTTATTATTGATTTTTTATTGATTTTTTTAAAGATTTTATTTATTTATTTGACAGAGATCACAAGTAGGCAGAGAGGAAGAAAGAGAGAGAGGAGGAAGCAGGCTCCCCGCTGAGCAGAGAGCCTGATGCAGGACTTGATCCCGAGACCCCGAGATCATGACCTGAGCCGAAGGCAGCGGCTTAACCCACTGAGCCACCCAGGCGCCCTTATTTATTTATTTGACAGAGATCACAAGTAAGCAGAGAGGCAAGCAGAGAAAGTGAGAGGGAAGCAGGCTCCCTGTTGAGCAGAGAGCCCGATGCAGGACTCGATCCCAGGACCTCGAGATCATGATCTGAGCCGAAGGCAGTGGCTTAACCCACTGAGCCACCCAGGTGCCCCATCTGAGAGTTACTTTAGACTAGCACCTGTATTCTACTGTCATGTTACCATCATTCTTTGAGTTATTTACAGGCTTTCTATTATGTTCCAATGATCTATATATCTGATTTTATGCCAGCACCATGCTATTTTGTTAACTGTATGTTTGCAGTATGTTTTGAAATCAGAGTGTGTGATAACTCCAGCTTTGTTCTTGCTCAAAGTTGCTTTGGCTGGTCAGGTGTTTGTTTGTTTTTTGGTTTCAAATGAATTTTAGAATTATTTTTTTTTCTATTTCTATAGAAAATACCAATCGAATTTTGATAGAGATTGTATTGAATCTATAGATTGCTTTGGGGAATACAGACATTTTAACAATATTAATTCTTCCAATCTATAAACACAGGATATCTTTCCATTTATTTCCGTCTTTCTAAAATCTTTGTTAAATGTGTGTATTTTTCAATGTACAGGATTTCATCTCTGGTTAAATTAATTCCTAAATATTTTAGTTTCTTTGATGCCATTTTTAATGGATTTTTTTCTCTTATTTCTTCATGGATAGGTTAGAGTATGGAAAAGTATAGAAATGTAATCGGTTTTTTTTGCCAATTCTACATCTTGCAACTTCACGAATTCACACATTAAGAGTGTGTGTGTGTGTGGTCTCTAGTATTTTGTATATATCAGCTCATTTCATCTGACAAAAGACAATAGTTTTAATTCTCTTTTTAATTTAAGTACCTTTTTTTCCCTTAATTTGTCTGATATTCCTAATACTTTATCAAATAGGACAGGCAAGAGTGGATATCTTGTCTTGCTCTGGATCTTAAGGGAAATTTTTCAGTTTTTGCCATTGACTGACTTATGGGTTTTTTACTTTCTTATATGAGGTAAGTTTTGAATGTAGCTAATTTATTAAACATTTTTATCATGAAATAGTAAATGGAATTTTGTCAAAATTTTCTGCATTTATTGAGATAACCATATGATTTTTATCCTTCATTCTGTGGTATCACATTGATTTATTTGTACATATTAAGCCACCCTTACACCTAGGAATAAACCTATTTAGTCATAGTATAAGATTCTTTCAATGTGATTTTGAATTCTGTTTGCTAGTCTTTTGTTGAGAACTTTTGCATCTATGTTCATCACAAATATCAGTCTGTAGTCTTTTGTTGTGGTTATTTTGTTTGGCCTTGATATTAGGGTGTTGTTGACCTCATAGATAAATGTGAAGTATTCCATCTTCTTATATTTTTGGAAGAGTTTAAGAATTTTTATTAATTCTTCTGTTATAATTCAACCATGAAACCATGTAGTCCTGGGCTTTTCTTCATTGGGAATTTTTTTCATTACTGATTCAATCTCCTTATGTGTTACTGCTTTATTCAGGTTTTCAATTTCTTTTTTTTTTTTCTTAATTGATAGGTTGTATGCTTCTACGAGTTTATTCACTTCTAAGTTGTCTCATTTGTTGGTGTATATTTGTTCATAAGAGTCTTTTATATTCTTTTTATTTCTATGGATCAGTTGCAATATTTCCTCCTTCATTTTATTTATTTGAATTTTCTCTCTTTTTTCTTATTCTAGCTCGTTTGTCTACTTTTCCCAAAAAAACCCTTCTTAATTCAACAATTTTAAAATTTTCCCTTCTTGTACTGCTTTTGTCACATTCCGTAAGTTTTAGTATGCTGTGTTTTCATTTTCATTTGTCTCAAATTATTTTCTGATTTCCAACTTAATTCATTATCTGACCCAATAGTTGTTAAGAGTATGTTTTCAGTTTCTGTGTTGGAAAAGAGACTTGGAATGATTTTAGTCTTATTAATTTTGTTAAGACTTTGTTAAAGTATTTTGTAACCCAATATGTGGCATATCCTGGAGACTATTTTCTGTGCACTTGAAAACAGAAAGTATTCTGCTGCTATTATATGGACTTTTATGTATATATCTGTTGGGTTCATTTGTTCTATAGTGTTATTCAAGACTGCTGTTCCCTTACTGATTTTCTATCTGGATGATTTATCCATTATAGAGAACAGAGTATTGAAGTCTCCTTCTATTACTGTATTCCTGCCTATTTCTCCCTTAATATCTGCCATTTTTTTTTTATATTTAGGTGCTTTGATGATGAGTTCATATATATTTATAATTTATATCTCCCTGTTGAATTGATTCTTTTTTCATTATATAATGACCTTTTGTTTCTTGTGACAGTTGTTGACTTAAAGTCTATTTCGTCTGAAATAATTTGAATGGAATATCTTACTACCTCCCCACCATACACAGCCCTACCTTCACTTTAAACCTATGTATGTCTTAAATCTAAATTAAATCTCTTGAGTGACATCAGCAAGATGAAGAATAATCCATCCCCCTCTAATATCCCCTCTCAACAACAATTTGGCATCCATCCAGTCAAAAGTGTCTTTGGAGGAACTATGGGACACAGGTAGGAAAGTGGAACCCTGGAGCAGGCCAGGACTCTCTGCCATGGTTAAGGAGCCCTTGGTTCAGGAGCCCTACCAAGCTCAGTCAAACTATAAATCCTGAAAAGACCCTGTACCAAAACTGCAGTCCACCCCAGCCATAGCTGGAAAACAATCCTGCTGGCATAAGTGACCTAAAAGGAGACACTTCCATCTGTATCCCTGGAGATCCTAAAAATGACCTATACTTTGTTCCAGCCCTCTAATAACCACAATATGTCAGGAATCCTGAGGGCTGAAAATCCCAGAAGACACTCTCATGCCCAGAGATCCTCTAAGGGCTCTTATGACATGCTAGACACTCTCAGACACAGCCTATAGCAGTACTGCAGGCCAGAGGACCTAGCAGGGAACACTTCTGTCTACATCCCCTCAAATTCTGAAAGAGCCCTGTAATCAGACCCAGCTCCTTACCAGCCATAGTCCACAAGCATCTCTGCTGTGACAGAGAAATGCTCACATCTGCAGCTCTGCCGCCACAATAAATGCTCACATCTGCATACTAGGAGATCTAAAATGGGTCCTATACTTGGCTCCAGCCCCTCTAACCAGTTTTAGGGAGCAGTCAAGCTATCTAAGGGATCTAGTAGAAGACGTGGGCATTTAGACCTTCAGAACTAGGTCTATAGATCTTGGTAGTGGCATTGGAACCTGAAATAGTCCAAGGGCTTGGTTTTAGGCCCCTCTTAGCCACAGTACAGGGCAAGTCCTATTCACCTAGAAGCCTATAGGGTGACCAGGAAGAAGGCTTCCCAGGGACCTGGAAGAAACAACAACATCTGCATACCTGGTAATAAGCCTGTTGGTTGAGGATTCAACTGTGGACCCTAAATAGACCATTGTCCCAGTGCAATTCTATTGAACAAGGTACTGGAGACAGTTCCATCCACCCAGGGACCAGACAGAATATATACCTGCTCCAGCGTCTAGTAAAAAGTATGCCAATTATAGACCATATTGCAGACCCAGGGCAGCACTAACGCTGACTCTAACTTAGCATGAATATAATTCTGGAGAAAAAAGAGAATGAAAAAGTGAAAAAGGGCTAAATGAATTACGGGACAACATCAAGTAAACAATTCATATCATAAATTTCCATTCATTTCATAAATTTCCAGATGGAGAAGAAAGAGAGAAAAGGTCCAACAGGTTATTTAAGGTAATAATAGCTGAAAACTTCTTAAGTCCTGAGAGAAACATGCACATCCAGATACAGGACACTAAAAGGACCCTGAACAAGACCAATACAATTAAAAATCAAAATCAAAGAACCTTTTAAACAGCAAGAGAAAAAATACTTATCATATATAAAGAACTTTCATTAGGCTTTATTTTTTGTTTGTTTGTTTGTTTGTTGCAAAAATCTTTCAGGCACAGAGGAAATAGATAATGTACTAAAAGTGCTTTAAAAAAATTTCACCCTGATGGTGCCTGGTTGGCTCAATTTGTTAAGCATTCAACTCTTGATTTTGGTTCAGGTCATGACCTCAGGGTTGTGAGATTGAGCCCCATGTCAGTCTTTGCACTCAACTAAGAGTCTGCTGAAGATTCTCTCTCCCTCTCCTTCAGCCCTTCCTGCTCAAACTCTCCCTCTCCCTCTTCCATATAAATAAATGAATAAATAAATCTTAAAAAAATATACCACCCTGTCTTTAAGAAATGAAGGAGAGAGACATTCTCAGGTAAACAAGCCTAAGGGAGGTCATCATCATTAGACTTGCCTTATAATAAATATTAAAGGTACTTCTTGAAATTAAAAAGGAAGGACATTATTATAACAGAAAAACATATAAAAGCATAAATCTATAAGATAAAGGTAAATATTTGGTCATTGCAGAATATGCTAATGCTATAATGGTTTTGTGAAAGTTAAACAATAGTAATAATAAATAGCTAAAATGATTCAATAATAGATGCATTACACAAAATTATGTGGAGTCTGATATCAATAGAATAAAATATGGGGGTTGGAAAAGTTAAAGTCTAGAGTTTTTGTATGCAATCAAGGATAAGTTGTCAGAAGCTTAAAATAGACTGCCATCTTATAAAATATTTCATGAAAACCTCATGGTAATTACAAGAAAAAACCCTGTGGTGGATATATAAGAAAAGAATTAAAATATACTGTATACTAAAAAAACAAAATCACAAAGACAGCAACAGAGGATGAAGGGAAGAAAGAAACTTAGAAAAAACAAACAGTCCTCACTTTGGCAGCACATATACAAAACAAAGCAAAACAAAAAACTCAGAAATAAACAATTAACAAAATGGTAATAGTATGTTTTTATCAATAATAGACAAAACAAAATTAAACAAAAAAACAAAATCAAACTAAATGCCATCTACAAGATATTAACTTAAGCTTAAGGGACAGATAGACAAAAAGTGAAGATATGGAGAGATATTCCACACAAATGAAAATAAAAAGAACAAGAATGGCTACATACATATTAAATAAAATAGACGTTTATTCGAAACTAGTCACAAAAGACAAAGTCACCATATAGTAACAAAGGGGTGAGTTCATCAGGAAAATATAACAATTGTAGGGGCATCTGGGTAGCTCAGTGCATTAAGACTCTGCCTTCGGCTCACTTCATGATCTCAGCATCCTGGGATGTAGCCCCGCATCAGGCTCTCTGCTTAGCAGGGAGCCTGCTTCCCCCTCTTTCTCTGCCGTTCTCTCTGCCTACTTGTGCACTCTCTCTCTCTTTCTCTGTGTCAAATAAATAAATAAATAAAATCTTTAAAAAAATAAAAAAGAGAAGATATAACAATTGTAAAAACATATGTAGTTAATTAACATTAGAGCATCTAGATATCTAAAACAAATAGTAACAGAAATGAAGGGAAAATTTGACAATACAGTAATAGTAGAGAACTTCAGTAACCCACTTTCAACATGAAATGTAACACCTAGACAAAATTAATAAGGAAACAACAGATCTGAATAACACTATGGACCAAATGGACCTAACAGACATATACAGAATATTTCATCTAACACCAGCAGAAAACACACTCTTCTCAAGCACACGGGAAACATCCTCCTGGAGAGAGCAAATGTTGGACCACAAAACAAGCTTTAACAGCTACAAGATTGAAAGAATATCAAGTGTATTTTCTAAATATAATGGTACAAAACTAGAAATCAATAACGGGAAGAAAATAGAAGTATCCAGAAATGCAATGAAATTAACATATTCCTCAACAACCAGTAGGTCAAAGAAGAAATAAAAGGGAAACTCAGAAGAAATCTTGAGACTACTGAAATTAAAACAACATCCAAACATTATAGGATGCAGTAAAAGCAATTCTAAGAGGAAAATTTGTAGCAAAATTTATGTATACACTAATAAAAGAATATATATGCAGCTTAAGTTTATATATAAAGGATTTAGAAAATTAGGAAAAAGTTCAAAGTTAACAGGAAAAATATAACAAAGATTAGAGCAGAAGTAAATAAAATAGAGACTAGAAACATAATAGAAGAAAAATCATTAAAGCTAAGATTTGTTTTTCAAAAGATAAATGTAGATTCTGGACACTAGTCCTTTATCTGATATGTCGTTTGCAAATATCTTCTCTCATTCTGTCAGTTGTCTTTTCATTTTGTTAACTGTTTCCTTTGCTGTGCAAAAGCTTTTGATCTTGATGAAATCCCAATAGTTCATTTTTTCCTTTGCTTCCCTTGCCTTTTGCGTTGTTCTTAGGAAGATGTTGCTGCGGCAGAGGTCGAAGAGGTTGCTGCCCGTGTTCTCCTCAAGGATTTGGATGGATTCCTTTCGCACATTGAGGTCCTTCATCCATTTCGAGTCTATTTTTGTGTGTGGTGTAAGGAAATGGTCCAATTTCATTTTTCTGCATGTGGCTGTCCAATTTTCCCAGCACCATTTATTGAAGAGGCTGTCTTTTTTCCATTGGACATTCTTTCCTGCTTTGTCGAAGATTAGTTGACCATAGATTTGAGGGTCTATTGCTGGGCTATCTATTCTGTTCCATTAATCTATGTGTCTGTTTTTGTGCCAGTACCATGCTGTCTTGATGATGACAGCTTTGTAATAGAGCTTGAAGTCCAGAATTGTGATGCCACCAACGTTGGCTTTCTTTTTCAATATCCCTTTGGCTATTCGAGGTCTTTTCTGGTTCCATATAAATTTTAGCATTATTTGTTCCATTTCTTTGAAAAAGATGGATGGTACTTTGATAGGAATTGCATTAAATGTGTAGATTGCTTTAGGTAGCAAAGAACTTAGCAAACTCAACACCCAAAGAATAAATAATCCAATCAAGAAATGGGCAGAGGACATGAACAGACATTTCTGCAAAGAAGACATCCAGATGGCCAACAGACACATGAAAAAGTGCTCCATATCACTCGGCATCAGGGAAATACAAATCAAAACCACAATGAGATATCACCTCACACCAGTCAGAATGGCTAAAATCAACAAGTCAGGAAATGACAGATGCTGGCGAGGATGCGGAGAAAGGGGAACCCTCCTACACTGTTGGTGGGAATGCAAGCTGGTGCAACCACTCTGGAAAACAGCATGGAGGTTCCTCAAAATGTTGAAAATAGAACTGCCCTATGACCCAGCAATTGCACTATTGGGTATTTACCCTAAAGATACAAATGTAGTGATACAAAGGGGCACATGCACCCGAATGTTTATAGCAGCAATGTCTACAATAGCCAAACTATGGAAAGAACCTAGATGTCCATCAACAGATGAATGGATCAAGAAGATGTGGTATATATACACAATGGAATACTATGCAGCCATCAAAAGAAATGAAATCTTGCCATTTGCGACAACATGGATGGAACTAGAGCGTATCATGCTTAGCGAAATAAGTCAAGCAGAGAAAGACAACTATCATATGATCTCCCTGATATGAGGAAGTGGTGATGCAACATGGGGGCTTAAGTGGGTAGGAGAAGAATAAATGAAACAAGATGGGATTGGGAGGGAGACAAACCATAAGTGACTCTTAATCTCACAAAACAAACTGAGGGTTGCTGGGGGGAGGGGGTTAGGGAGAAGGGGGTGGGATTATGGACATTGGGGAGGGTATGTGCTTTGGTGAGTGCTGTGAAGTGTGTAAACCTGGTGATTCACAGACCTGTACCCCTGGGGATAAAAATATATGTTTATAAAAAATAAAAAATTAAAAAAAAAGATAAATGTATAAGACAAAACTTTAGCTACATTAAACAAGGAAAAAAAACTCAAATAAGGAAAATTAGAAATGAAAACGACAATAATTCACATCACAGATATACAAAGGAACATAAGAGGCCACTAGGAACACCAACAACTCAGATAACATAGAAAAAATGAGTAAATACTAGAAACATAAACCTACCAAAAAAAAAAAATTAAGAAATAAGAAAATCTGAACAGATCACTAATGAGTTAGGAGATTGAAACAGTAACCAAAAAACCTCCCATTAACAACAAAAAAGCCCAGGACCAGATGGTTTCACTGATAATTTCTACAATATAGTTAAGGAAATATCAGTGCCAACCCATCTTAAAATCTTCCAAAATATGAAGAGGAGGGAACACTCCACACTTATTTTACAGGGCCAGCATTACCCTTATTACAAAGCCAGATAAGGATGTTGCAAGAATAGAAAACTACACACCAGTATCCCTGGTGAATATAGGCGTAAAAATTATCAACGAAATATTAGTAAACCTGCTTTTCAACAGAACATTAAAAGGATCTTACATCGGATGACTTGGTGGCTCAGTCCATTAAGCATATATCTGCAGCTCAGGTTATGATCCCAGGGTCCTGAGATGGAGCTCCACATTGGGCTCCCTGCTCAGAGGAGAGCCTGCTTCTCTTCCTACTTCTGCCTGCTGCTCTCTTTGCTTGTGCTTTCTCTCTCTTTCTCTCACTCTAATAAATAAATGATCTTAAAAAAAAAAAAAAAAAAGTACCATACACCATGATTAACTGGGAGTTATCCCTGGTTTGCAAAAATGGTTCAACACGTGTAAATCAAATAAATGTGATATACCATATTAATAGAATAAAGTTTAAAAATTACAGGATCCCCTCAATAAATACATCAAAGAATGTCAATGTTTGTTTTAACAAGTAGACTCCTTGACTGGTGTCAAATTCTAAACTGTTTGCTCTATACTAGGCAGCAGATGAAATATCCAGTCCACACTGTTTCCAACTTCCCAGATCTCGCTTTCCACTGGACTTGCTGAAGTCTTCCCCACACATACACAGTTCAGAAACTAGCCAAGCTTTGGGATGGAGTTTCAGATTTTGGGGTTTCCCCACTGCATAGCTGCCTCCTTTATAAGACTTCATCTCATTTTCCAGACACTATGGTGCTCCTGGACTCTATCTTCTGACTCCTAAAGCTGGTGAAATTGAAATTTTCCTATTGTGTTTTACCAACATCATGTCTGCTTATGGCTTGGGAAGTGCCTTCAGAAGGAAAATCAACCTTCACAAACACAAAGGATCACTCAATGAAATTCCCTTTTAAAATATTCTGTTTGCTTTCCCATTGTTCCCCTGAATTTATTCATTCTTTAATTGTTGCCAAATACTTTTAAAAAAAAAATGTGTTTCCAGGGGGGCCTGTATGGCTGTCAGTTGAGCATTTGCCTTCGGGAAAGATCCTTTATCATTTCATCACTTGTTTTCCCTAATTATTAATTTAACTATATATATATATATATATTTTTTAATTTAACAATATATATTTTTAAAGGGGAGTTGTTAAAGTGTATAATAACTCAAAGTATAAGTCGCCCAAACCAAGCTCAGCTTTTTGGTGTCCTGCTGACCAAGAATCCTATATACTTCAGCAGCCCAGAAGTTCCCAGGGTCTAGAAATTTGTCCTGAATTTTTACAAAATGCCAATAGCATGGAAGTTATGATTATGGACCTAGTACAAAGACATTACAAAGAATAGTTAATACTCAGCTTTCTTTTCTACTATTATTCAGATATAAGGACACCTTTGAGATGCTATTTCCTTAAACTTCACAAATCTAACTGTCATTAAAGGAAATAGAAGCTGGGGTGCCTGGATAGCTTAGTGAATTAAGCCTCCAACTCTTGGTTTGACTCAGGTTCTGATCTCATGGGTCTTGAAATTAAGCCCCCCACCCAGCTCCCCACTCAGTGGGGAGTCTGCTTAAAGATTCTCTCCCTCTGCTGCTCTACCCTCAGTCCTCACTTACTCACTCTCTATACCTCTCTCAAATAAACGAATAAATAAATAAATGGAAATAGAAGCTAATGACTAAACTCAATTATTTACTATTTATCAAGGATAAATAAGAATTATGTGATTTTTAAAAGTTTAGAAATGTGTTGATGTGTAAAGACAAAGAAGATGACAGCTAAAATCAAGTGCCCTATGTTGCTGCAAATGGCTACTGGTTCAATAATGACTCTTCTCTTTTACACTTCTTTATATCCAATCCCAAATGAGCAGGGGAACATAATGAGATATGCAAGAGAGAGATCAGTGAGGGAAAATTCTCACCATACCAACAGTGAACTTCAGAATTCTCAGATCTTTCAAACACAGACTGCTCTCTAGAATTTAACAACTAACTCTGGGCAGCTTAAGAACAGGAGGCAAACTGCTCCAAGGAATGGAAACTGAAGAACAGACACAAAAACCATCTATTCTGTGATATAGTTGGAAACGTACACAGATGGGAATGTTTGTGTTTAATACTTCTATTCTCTAGAATTAAATAAGCCACATTAATTTTGAGAAGTAGTTTATTAAAGGATCTCTTTAGCTTTTAGAGACACGGCTGTTTGTTTTGACCGATGGCCTTGGTCTCACTCTTTAGAAGTCGGCTGATTAAAATACTTCTCTATTTCCTACAATTAAAAATGACAAAACGTACTTCTCACACTAAGGTGCTTAACTCCTATTTTTTCCCCCCTGTGTACACTTTAGGAATAGCATAATATTTTCAAAAGAATATCATATTAAAATTACTATATTTTAAATGAGTCTTAATTTTAATGTTGGAAATCTTTGGCAATTCTAATTGTAAAATATCAACAGAATAAGATCATACTGACTTACTCTGCCTCTCCTCTACCTGGTATATTTCCAACTCCATCTCTTACTGTGGCATTTATTTCTGATTGAAATCACCTATGCATTGGTATAAACACATACAGATTTCTTTGGTTGTTTATAGTTGTCTTATTATAAGCTGACGTTTATAGTCCAAAGCATTAGAGATAAAGATGTTTTCTATAAAATACAAAAATACTCAAAAAAAAAATACTCAGACAATTGACATGAGAAATACAAAGTTTTTTTTTTTCTGTTAGAATATTTGTTTTCTGTGATAGAATCATAAAATGTACTAAGAGATACAAACATATGCATACCTACATATTCATAAATATGTTTACACATATACACACACTTAGAAGAGTATAAGCCATTTTTAAGTGAGTAAAAAATATTAAAGTACCTCTCCATGGTAATATTATCCCTTGCTTACATTAAAATATACCTATATCCCCTGACAACCAAGACTTCCCTCAAACTTAAGACCCTATAAACTTCCCATTATGTATGTAAAATAGAAAATATGAAAAAAATCTTTGAAATAAAGTTTAAAAATTTTAAAACTCAGAATTTACTTCTAAACACTGCTTTGATGTTACCCTAATTAATAGATCATTTTCTTCTATCACTATGAATTGTAGAAAGACCAGGATAAACCGGTATGAATAAGAGGTGAGCACACATATTTCTTTATGTCCTCTTCAGAATCAATATAAATTATAGTAAAACAATTAAAAATTAAAATTAAAATGTAACTAAGTTTTTAGGAGAAGGAACATAGCAAATAAAAGTGTTCAACAATTTCCTGGAAGGTAGGAAGGCTGTGGAGAACTGTTTAATGGAGGCTTCTGTGGAACAAGTACAAGATTGTCCAGTTAAAAATGAAAGCCAATCTGACAAGCATAAATCCACACACCTTCAAGCTCAGGGCTGGAAGGTATGAGACAGGTCAAGAGCTCAAAGAAAGACCAAAGGGGCTAATTAATTGCCTCTTCCATGGACACAAGTGAGCTTTTGACTCGTAATTTAAAGATAACTGACACTATCTAAATAATAAATAAATTAGGAGTCAGAACAGGCAAGAGATGTGCACTGTGACAGAAATCAATCCTCATTCTTTTGAGAAGGGAATAAGTGAGAAAACCTTAGTTTGAGACATAAAAAGAGTAGAATAACATACCATTTGAAGATAGGAAAAGTACTTGTAATAAATATTAGTTAACAAGGGCAGTTATCATTTACTGAATGCTTATTAATTGCCAAGCATAATTTTAACCACTGTATATGAATTGATTTCTTATAATGCTTTCAGATGAGAAAAGCATACAGGAGAGATAAGTAACTTAAGACCCCCCGAGCAACTGGCAGAATTAAAGTGGGTACCTAGGAAAGCTTACTCCAGAGCAATTGCACTTAACTAACAGAGTCACAAGACTTAACTCTGTCCCAGTTATGGGAGATTTAGATGAATACGGTAATATCCTATAAGCAGCAATTTCCTTGCTTTTATTTAAAGCCTCCATATACCTGGATAATGTCCTGCCTGCATACGATCACTCTTCCGTATAATAACTCTTGCCTAAACTGCCTCATTTATAAAATTGGTGGAGTAACTATTGCATAAGATTATTGGAAAATTATGTGGATTAATATATGCTTAAGTAATGTGTGGCACAGGGATATTGATGGTGTCATTTTTTATCGCAATTAATATTACTACTAGCCAATTCTTTCATCTATTGTTAAATCTGTTCCAATGCTGGAGGAAACATCTGCAGTATTTAACTCATTCTGATATAATGCCTATCTCCTTTTAGCCTCATATTAAGTATAACTTTTTTTTTTTCATGTGCTGTCAAAAAACCTAACTTTCATGCAAGATGTGAATCAACTATTCCCTGTAAGTCCCTACGCCTTATTTTTGTTGTTTACTCTCCATTTCCTTGCATACTTGGAAGATATGACACAATGTGCTCAAATACTCAGGCCTACTGTATGGTAAGAAGCCGGTCTCTCATAGAGTTAGATAACAATGTACAAAACAAACCCAGGCCTTAGAATCCAAAATACATTGAAACCAATCACATTTAAACCAAAGAAGGAGTTACGATAGTAAGCCATATAATAGAGTAATCCTATGCAGCCATCAAAAGAAATGAAATCTTGCCATTTGCGACAACATGGATGGAACTAGAGCGTATCATGCTTAGCGAAATAAGTCAGGCGGAGAAAGACAACTATCATATGATCTCCCTGATATGAGGAAGTGGTGATGCAACATGGGGGCTTAAGTGGGTACGAGAAGAATAAATGAAGGAAGATGGGATTGGGAGGGAGACAAACCATAAGTGACTCTTAATCTCACAAAACAAACTGAGGGTTGCTGGGGGGAGGGGGTTTGGGAGAAGGGGGTGGGATTATGGACATTGGGGAGGTATGTGCTTTGGTGAGTGCTGTGAAGTGTGTAAACCTGGTGATTCACAGACCTGTACCACTGGGGATAAAAATACATGTTTATAAAAAATAAAAAATTATATTAAATAAATAAATAAATAAATAAATAAATAAAAATAGAGTAATCATAAAGGAAGCAATAAGGAAGAGGACTCAACGTAGATATGGAAAAGCAAACGAGCCTCAGCCTAGCACTTGAAATTCAGGAAGCTGTGCTGGGTGATTTATCTGGCTCTTGAGGTAGATGACATGGGTACGTCAAAGGAGATCTAGATTTGGTGGCAGAATAGATGCTTTTGAAATAATAATTTCTGTCATACAATTGAATCAATATAAATACATGCACATACCTGTATTCCCAACTATACTGTTTCTATTTCAAGGAAAAAACTGTGTTTTAATGGCTTTTCTATTCTTCTACTACGATAGCATAGAACATTTAAAAAGGGAAGTATCTTGAAGGATTTAAATATATAATTGGATGGATGGGGGATGGTGGGTGGGTTTCAATTCTGAAAGTACACAATTCCTTTTGGGAAAATAAGGGACAAATTGCATCGAATTATTGACCAACCTAAAAAGTTGTGATCTCAAAAACTTCCCTACATATTTATCTTCTTAAATAATTTTATTGGCATCATCTACTCCAAAAGAACAGTAATATATTTATGTGGGTCAGCTTTTATATTAGTCATCCAGAAATCATGTTTAGAAATGGTCTCATGTGTGCTATGCTAGAAAAAATTAATAATATTTGTCCTTTAGAATCATTTTGTAACAATATGTAAATATTTTTCAGTCACTTTGTACAAATCTAATCATTAGCATTTGTGCTGTTTATGATAATAGAGGACAACTGTAATAATTATTTTTTATCTAGGATTCCAGTGATGCTGATGATGATAGCAACAACAATTATGATTGGTAGCATTGATCATTGACTATGGGCAAGGGAATAATCTATTTTATTTTCAACCACCAGATGGGGTATTCTTATTACTTCTATTTTATATAGTAGATTACTGACTTTCAGTGTTTAGGTAATTATCCCAGTATCATAATGGAATGTACGTTCTTAAGGTGCAGGAGATCTTTTTAAAATTCACTGTTGCATCATAAATGCCTAGCATAGTGTCTGAACATGGTAGACTCATAACAGAATTTATTGATTGAACAAACACAAAACATGGCACTATTGCTACTGAATTTATTTTGTTTGTTTTACTTTAATTTTGCTCTTAACTCAGGTGATATACTGCTGCTCGTTACCATAAAAGACTAGCTTAACCGAAGTATGGATTTGTTTATGTTTATTTGGAAGTATATTTCTGGGATTGGTATGTCTTGAAAATCCACCGTAGGTAGAAAATTATATGTCTCTTTTCATCCATCCTTTGAATGATTCTGTCTGTCTTCCTCTTTTATAGAAAGCAATTGTGATAATCTTTTAAGGTGGCTTTCTATGCTATTGTCTACAATTACTAAGTACTCAATGTTGAAAATTCATCCCATTTCTGATATTAGTTCTCTAAATATTCAAAACATAGATGAATTCACAGATGAATTCTTATTTGTTGGTTATAGAGCCAGCGACACATGTACTCATCTGAATGAGTTAATCTTTGTCAAGGGCTTTGGAAAGGTCCTTATGAAAGCATAAACCTAACTTATTCTAATGACTTCTAGAAAGACCATGCACAACAGTTTTGCCAATGCTTTACAATCAATTAATTGGTCATTAAGATGATCTTATAAAGAATAACCTGAATGATGTAAGTTGAGAACAACACATCTAAATTTCTGAGGTTAACCAAGTGTAGTACATGAAAACTTCCATCATGTACTCCAAACAAGGTACAGCTCCATGATTCCTCATTTGCAGCATTTCACAGCATGTATTTTCCACTTTACTTTTACTTTCCTCCTTTTCTTTCTTTCTTTCTTTCTTTAACATTTTGGTGCTATCCAACTTTGTAAACTAACAATTCTCCTTAGGTTTTTCATTTCTGGTGCCAAAACAACAAAGCTTCTACTCAAAGTGAAGCATCAAAACTCCATGACTTTTGCACTAGATCTCAATTTCACAAGGCACTGAGCAAAAGCACAGTAGGATAGAGTTTTGCATGCACTGTCATTCTTGTAGTTTCAGCTGTGGTGGTCAGCAGGACTGTAACATTAAAAATGCAAGTTTCATTAATGATGGTCCACAAGGAAGAGGGATGAAAGGTTACTTTGAATTGTCTTTGAAGACCATAGATAGTGAAATAGCCTTTGATACCAGGAATCAGCACTAGTCTACTCAAATCAAGGACATCTGTCCTCCAAAACAGGAGAGAACAAAAAATAGATATTGATGAGTAGCTCAAGCAGGGCAGAAAGATGAAAAAATAGTTATTGCTGAGGTGTTTAGATAGCTATGGGAAAGAGTGAATAAAAGTGGACAACCCTTCCTTTGGAAAAACATGAAACAGTGGGTATTCTTTACTTGTCAAATGTGAAAGGATTGAAAAAATTGTTAAATGTGCCTTCTGGCTAGTTTGCTGGCAAATACAAGCTGTTCTCCCCAGATATCCACAGTTATGTGTTTCTTTTACTAAACTCACTGAAGTATTTGCCACTTAACAATTTCTTTATTCAATTTGGCTGGAGGGATGTTCATTAAAAAGAGTCAGGTGACATGAAAAAGAGAAATCAGATTAGATAACAACCCCATATTCTAACACACATAAGCACTTTAGTTGGGATTGACCAGTTTGGTTTCCAAATATTCCTTGACATAACCACAGACATTCAATGAAAGGTTAAATTTAATAAAGCGTTACATTTTAGCTTCCCTGAGAACACAGTGTATTAATATCATCTTGAGGAAATAATATTTTAATATTGAATTTATAATAGTTAACACACAGTGTATACTATGGTTATTTTGTATATAGTAACACATTTAGTCTTCATCATAACTCAGGGAGGTAGATACTCTTTAATCATCATTTTGGAGAAGAGGGAGTGAAACGAATTGTTCAAGTATTTTTTTTCCCAAAATGAATGAAGAGTAAGAGGATAACTGAAATTTTAAATCAGGATGCCTTGATCAAAAATCTATGCTCTTTCCCAACACATTATGCTCATTTTCTGTTCAGTGGATTTCTACAATCAGGTACAGCCTCACAAAGCCTAGTCCTAAAACAAAACAAAACAAAACAAAAAAAACAGAGTCTTAGTAATTCTCTTACTTGCTCTAATTTTAATTGTACACACACACACACACACACACACACACAGACAAATATAGTGTCATGTATTTGTTCATATACCTGAGGACAGTTTAAGGTTCTACTCTAAGTCCAAACTAATCATAATATCAATAACATTTAAATGACATGTGTGCCCTCATTAAACACCAATAATCATACTAATTTTTAAAATACATATACACACACAAGTATCTTTTAGATATTGCTGCACAGTATTTTAGTGCTCTCTTCAAAGGGAAAACACTATCATAATATGAAAAATATGTTGTAGAGGGTGCCTCTGTGGGGAATGCAGGCCTGAAATAGTGTCACTATAGTCTAACACAAAGACAGTGATGGCTATAATGTATTGACTATGCATTATATACATTCACCAAAATACTTTAATGCATATTAGTGTTAACTGAAATAGAAAATCAAGTAATTTTGCACAAAGGTGAGATTCATACATTTAAATACCCTAAAATCGAATTATTAAATATGGTGAGGAGGGACCACAGTGGAAGTCAGAACACATTCAGGGGGATGTGGAAGTCAGAGCACATGCAGGAGGCATGTGGCAGTAGACACGGAAGATTGGTCAGATACACGTGATTAGGAAAACAGAGAAGCATAGGGGTGTTCGGCTGACTCAGTCAGTAGAGCATGTGACTTTTGGTCTCAGGGGTATGAGGTCAGGGCCCACTTGGGAACAGAGATTACTTAAAAATAAAATCTTAAAAAAATTATAATAATAAAAGCTGTTTTCTTGAGTGGAGAAGGAAGTTAAAATATGAAAAATGAGAAAACTAGAATTAACCCTATGGTGTTACATTGGATATATCAGGGTGAAGACATGATTTCCAAGAAATAGTTAGATTAGATGATTAATTAGATAGAGACTTAATTTTGTGTGTATATGACTGTATGTACATTCCTATGTATATTCTCTAAATCTATTCACTGAGAAGGGCTGTTACTACTGTCTCCTCATTCACCAGGAACATAACCAGAACATGTTCTTGACTTCTAAATAAAGGCATACCTCATTTTGTTGCACTCTGCTTTATTGTACTTTGCAGATATCATATATTTTTTTTCCAAATTGAGGGTTTGTGGCCAAGCAAGTCTATTGGTGTCAATTTTCCAGTGGAATTTTCTCACTTTGTATTTCTGTGCCACATTTTGGTAACTTCACAAGATTTCGAACTTTCTCATTATTACTGTATTTGATTTGCTGCAATCTCATAATGAAACTTTAATGAATGAGGAGTTGCTTCTTGTGGATTAGAAAAAGAAGTGGTTTTTTGAAATGGAATCTGCTCTTGGTGACAATGCTGTGAAGATTGTTGAAATGACAACAAAGAATTTAGAATATTATATAAACTTAGTTGATAAAGCAGCAGTAGGATTCGAGAGGATTGACTCCAGTTTTGAAAGAAGTTCTGTTGTGGGAAAAATGCCATCAAACAGTATCACACACTACAGAGAAATCGTTCAGGAAAGGATGAGTCCATTGATATAGCAAATTTCATCGCTTTGTTTTAAGAAATTGCCACAACTGGGACGCCTGGGTGGCTCAGTTGGTTGGACGACTGCCTTCGACTCAGGTCATGATCCCGGAGTCCTGGGATCGAGTCCTGCATCGGGCTCCCAGCTCCATGGGGAGTCTGCTTCTCCCTCTGACCTTCTCCTCGCTCATGCTCTCTCTCAAATAAATAAATAAAATCTTTAAAAAAAAAAAAAAAAAAAAAAAGAAATTGCCACAACTACCCCAGCCTTTAGCAACCACCACCCTAATCTCTCAGCAGCTGTCAACATTGAAGGAGGACCCTCCACCAGCAAAATATTGCAGCTTCCTGAAAGCTCAGATGATAACATTTGTTAGCAATAAATTATTTTTAAATTAAGATGTGTATGTTGGGTTTCTAAGACATAATGCTATTGCACTCCTTATAGACTATATTATATTGTTAATATAAATTTTATAAGCAAAAGTTTGGGAGACCAAAAAATTCATTTGATTTGCTTTATTGCAATACTTGCTTTATTGTGGTGGTATTGAATCAAACCTACAATGTATCTGAGATATGCATGTATTATTTCCCACTAAAAGAAGCCAAGACTTCTTATAGAAATGGTTGATTCAAATCTTGGCTCATCCTAAGTACAAAAATGATCTAAAACATCATGTTGTCCATGAAAATAAAGTAGTCAAAGAATTATTGGGACCTGTCAAAAGAACATAGAAACCAACTTGGAAGAGTTTCACTGACAAATCCAGGAAAAATTCTAACATCAAACTAAATAATGATATTAAAAGATCCAAATACATTTAATAAAATAGAAAACCATGAGTTTTATACAGATATCAACAGATGAATAAGTAAGATGAAAGTATGACTAGGAATGGAAAATGTGTAAGATATGAAAGTAACCTCTCCCTGAATACATATTCATTTAAAAGTGGAAAATATTAATGACATGATAGAGAAGCCTGGCAAACACTACCAGAAGCAAGTATTAAGGTGAACACCATCATTAACTGGACAAATTAAAATCATATGATACTTGATCAGGTGCAATAAAAAGAACACATTGTTATTTCTGTGATATTCTTATCAAATATGGAAGGCCTGAATAAAATCACAAAGAAACATTTGCTAATCCTGGAGTGAAGGCTGTTCTATAAGAATACTGACCTCTAATCTTCAAAAGTGTCAAATTCACTAAGACAAAGAAAGACTGAAGACTGTTCCATCTTGAAGGAGATTATAGACACAAGAGAATTATTTACTATTACTGTGTATGATTCTGAACTAGATCATTTTCCTCTAAGAAACATTAGAATACCACTTGGCAAAACTTTAATGTAGCCTGAGGGTTAGATGGTAGTAATGTATTAGTACTAATTCACTGATATTGAAAGTTGCATTGAAGAATATTCTTGTTTATAGTAAAAGGACTAACAACAGGGGCTGAAATGGCATCAAGTCTACAACTTCATGCTAAATAGTTCAAGAAAAAAAAAAGTTCCTTGTGTTTTCCTCACTTCTCTGTAATTTTGTGTTTAAAAGGTAGATTTGCAATCAATATGAAATTTTTGCTTTATTTTCTAGAAATTACCACATGGTAGCTTTTACTTACCATGATCCTACAAATGTACAAATAATAACATTTAAAAGACATTGACAAGCAGTTAAGTTCTACTGAAGTTATCAAATACCTTTCAAGAGGGTTACTTGAAGGCTTTATATTTCTCGAATTACATGATACCTTCTAGATATACTATTCTGTCTTACACATATAGGGCATCATTTAGTGTGGCTTTCTCTAATAAATACTCCGTGACCTAGCACTGGTTAGGTGAGACACATAGCTAGGTATATCCACACTATTTTGTAATTTGCCTAACATGCTTATGAAATTTTAAAATAATTACTTTTCAATTGTGTCCCTAAATGAAATGTTAGTTTCATGAGTTTGGAGTATTGAATGATGAATGGACAATATTTCAGTGGATGTTTTATTATGTATATTTCAAAATATATGTATAGTTATTAAAAATAAAGGCAAATGGCCAGGGTAGGAGTAAAGAAGTCTACACTCACTTCTTGCTCCCCCATTTTTTATTCTTCCCAAGAAAAGGAGAGATTATCAAATTTGTCAGATTGCAAGATATGGGTTTTGTTATTTTGGTGTGGTTTCTTTTTCAGACTTTTAAATATATTCTAAATAGTTTTTTCCAAGGCAATTAAACAGTTATATTCTGCTGAATGAATAGCCATGCTTCCTTACCTGCTCCTCACAAGCCCAAGTCAACCTTCCACGTGGAACTGATTTCACTTTTGTTTTAAAGTTTCTATATTTGTTTTTCTCCATTTTAAAAAATAATATATTTATTCTACTTTTTCCTTGATCTATCAATTAATTTCCTGCTTTCATTGTAAGATATTATCACACTTTATGTTACACAGATATAGACACCCTTCAATTTTAATGATACTGTTTTCAATTCCTCCATTTTTTAACCATTGTAAGTGTAAACAATATTACTGTACTTATATTTATGTTCTAAGAACCTAGATATTACCTCCTGTCCAATATAAGTAATGAAATATAATTGACCCTTGAACAATGCAAGGATCAGAACGCCAATCTCCTTCACAGTTGAAAGGCCATGCATAACTTACGACTTCCCCAAAACTTTACAAATAGCCTACTGTTGATCAGAGGTGTTTCTGATAACGTAAACAATTGATTAACATATAGTTTGCATATTATATGTGTTACATATTGTCTTCTTATAATAAAATAAGATGGAGAAAAGAATAACAAGAAAATAATAAGGAAGAGAAAATACATTTATAAGTAATGTACTGTAAAAAATCTGCTTATCAGTGGACCAACATAGTTCAAAGCCACATTGTTCAAGGGTCAGCCATATTTGCATGCCTACACTTCTCAGCATAGTTCTATATCCTATAATCTCCCAACTACTATTATTTTTACTTCTACATATTTATGTTTGATAATTTTCTTTCTGTACATATAAATGAAGTCCCCTTTGTTTTGTGTGTTATGAAAGTCAGAAACTCAACTTTCTACAAAGGCAATGTAGTAAACATACAGAACTGATTCAGGACAGAAATAAGAAAAAATTAACTATGAGAAATAAAACTCAACTTTTTGTTTCATCATCATTATTATCATTGACATACTATTATATATAAAAGTTGTGTTATTTTTCTTATATAATTTAAAAATACTAAATTTGTGGTATTTATGATATTGAACGTTACATTTTACATTTCATTTTAGAAATAAATACATCTAAGGATAGCATATACTATTTTTACTGTTTTCCTTTTTACTTGGTTCCAGATACTTGGCACCTTTCCTTCTATATCAAGAAATATCCATGTCATTCTTATACTTTGGGTCCTATTGTGTAGTAAGAAGTCGGCTTTGAATTGCTTAACATGGAAAAATATTGAATTATATTAAGTTTTAGTAGAATACAGCTGTTCACCATTGTAAGTGCTTTCAAAGATGGATATAATCTTCTCACAATGGTTTTTATATTTATGGTAACATGTCCCAAGGTATTTGTAATGTTCTAATATACCAGCATTAACATATTTAATTTTCAGTATCACATTTTATTGTAGTTCAATAACTTCCACTTGAAGCTCTTCATTCACACTATCAATATTCATTGTGAGAGGTGAATTGAACAATGTCAGTTCATTTTCATAAAGTAGCAAATCAGAGAACATTTTCTAAAATCCAATCTTTATTTCCACAGTTTATAAGAATGTAGTATAGAACGTTACTTTCATTTCTGAAAATTTATATCTGCATTGGAAATTGGGTCAGATTATTTCTTATCAAATGAATTTCCTAAAGACACCATTTTATTAAGAAGGAACAAATTGAATTATATACTTTTGTATATATGCTTGGAAGTAATTACCAGTTAATGTTCAAAATGTTCAGATAGATTTAATGTAAAAAAAAAAAAAAACCCTCAAAAAGCTAATTTTGGATGCCACCTTATCTGTTAACAACAAAAGCATATGCTTTCATTAGATGACAGGGAAAACTTTATTTCTTTCAGTAGTCCAAAAATGTCTTCAAAATCATTTCAAACCACCATCCTCTTTGTAATAATCAACCATGTTGTGTATTTAACCATACTTAGATAACTGTTAATATTTTTAGGACACTTTAAAGGTCTGTAACATTATGTTAATTATTAAATTCAAAGACTTTTCATTCAAATTTTAACTTTCTATCATTAAGGAATTACCTGTACATGGTGCAATTAATGTATTTAATCCTAAATTCTTGAAAAAAAATACTGCCACACTATATTTAAGTATTTTTCACTAATATTACATTATTTTCCACAGCTGGAATACCATAGCTGCACTGTCTAGTAACATAGTCACTAAACACATGTAGCTATTTAAATTTAAATTAATGTGAGTTAAATGAACATTTCAGTTCCTCAGTCACACTAGCCACATTTCAAAATGTTCAATAGCTACATGTGGTTAGTAGCAACCCTATTGGAGAGCGCAGACATATAATATTTCCATTATCTCAAAAAGTTGTATTGTAAAGTGCTGATTCATAGCAGAGGATGGCAACATTTTTCTGTAGAGGGCCAGTTACTAAATATTTTAGGCTTTGTGGGCTAGAGGTTCTCTGATAGAATTACTAAATTCTACTGCTGGAGTGGGAAAATAGCCACAGGCAATAGATAAAGAAATGTGGCTATGTTCAGATAAAACTTTATTTACAAAAATAGGTTTAGCTAGATTTGACCTGTGGGCTATTTTTTTCTTACTCTTGATCTATATTAACATTTATTTTGGCCACTATACATAAGGATTTAGGTACTTCACCAAATACATATGATTCATATCATAAAATTGATTATTTTGAACATAATGTCCAACAGGTTTTTATTGCATAAAATTGTTAATAATTAAATATTGGAATCATTGTATTTTTTTTATATCTGTAATCATCAGCTGCAATAGGATATGCCTTAATTTCATTTTCTCTTTTTTACAGAATTTCAGTAGGAAGTTTTTAATCCATATTTTCCAAAGACAATGATTAGAAAATTTGTAGTTAAATTTATATGAACAAATTTGTGATCATATTTAAGACAACTGGCTTTTACTATACTCAAAAGACACTCTTATATACTCACCATCTGCTAAAAAGTTTTTATTTAATATGTGGAGGCCGAGAAAATTAAGGCCATCCCACCTCAGGTTTAGCATTAGTACAGCCATCTTAGCTTCGGTAGCCATCTCAGGCCCCTGTGACCAAGGGCTGAACTTTCCCCTACTTTACTTTAGTACCAGGAACCCCCACCCTGCTTTAGTTCTAGGGCCCCCCACCCTGCTTTAGTAACAGGGATACCTAACCCTGTAAACACTTCCAGGAAAAACCACTATACCTAACCCTGTAAACACTTACAGGAAAAACAGCTATACCCAACCCTGCCTTTAGTTCCAAGAAAGTACCTAACTCTGTAAACAGCCCAGCAACAGCTAATCAGCTTACTCCAGGAAGGTCGGAAATTTCAACTCCTCTCCCCCCACCCCCAAAACTCTTGTAATGACCCATAAATACCCCTGCCTTAACTAAGCTTGGGGTCCAAGTCTTTACTCCATTATGTTGGGGATACTTGGGCCCAAGCTTAAGCTTGTCAAATAAACCCTTGTGTGATTGCATCAGTGTTGGCTCCTTGGTGGTCTCTCAGACACAAAAACTTGGCCATTACATTTGGAGGTTCCACTGAGATCTGGGAGACTCCCAGGACCCCAACACGGAGGGTCTTGTGCTGGCTGGTGAGTGCACTTGTTTTTATCTATATGCGTGCATACTTTGGGAACTCCAATCTGCATTTCTACCTGTAGGAATTCCAACTTGTATCTGGGTTGACATTGGCTCAAGCGGACGCGTGGCGGGCTGCCGATGGGGGATCTTGGGAGACGTCCCTTGCCCCTGCAAGGGGTTTGAGTCCCCCGCCATTTCAAGGGGTTAGAGTCCCCCTAAGCAGTCACCAGGGGGTTTAAGTCCCCCACCATTTCAGGCGGTTGGAGTCCCCCTAAGTGGTCACCAGGGGATTCGTGGTCCCCCAAGGCAGCCACGGGGTTTGAGGCAGTCAGGCGTCTTGTTTTTGTTGTCAGTTGTGCTGTTTGTTAAATGTATGGGAATTTTGTCTGTTGTGTTGTTTGTTAAGTTTATAGGGATTTTTGGAAGAGACGTCCCTTGCCCCTTTGGAAGAGATGTCCCTTACCCCCGCCTGGAGGACAAGATCTTCATCTGTGAGGAGAGCCAGCTGCCATTGTGGTCAGATTCTCCCTTAACTTCTTTCAGTTTTGTCTTTGCAGCTGCGCTGCATGGTTTGTCTGTGTGTGTTCTTGTTAATTGTCATTGATGTCTTTGTCTTGGTATGGACTGAGGCTGTGTGACTGTGTTCTTGTTAATTGTCATTGGTTGTCTTTGTCTTGTCTTTTTGTTGCCTATTGTGTTGCTCATCTCTAGGGGGCCGAGAAAACCACCACCAACAGCAGGCTCTGGGTGAGGGCCGCTGGGTCTGCAGTTGTTTTGTTGTGTCTTTTTGTTGTCTGTTGTGTTGCTCGTCCCTACGGGACCAAGAAAATCCCCACTGGCAAGTGTCTCTAGGGGGCAAGAATGATAATAAGACCCAGAAACTTGATTCCCTCTCTCTGTTCCTGTTCTTATATGAAGTTGTCTCTCTTGGGCACGGAGAAGCCACATAAGTCACCAGGATGGCTGCCAATCTTAAGACTCCTGTGTGAGGGGCGCCTAGGTGGCTCAGTGGGTTAAAGCCTTTGCCTTCAGCTCAGGTCATGATCCCAGGGTCCTGGGATTGAGCCCCACATCGGGCTCTCTGCTCAGCGGGGAGCCTGCTTCCTCCTGTCCCTCTGCCTGCCTCTCTGCCTACTTGTGATCTCTGTCTGTCAAATAAATAAAATCTTTAAAAAAAAAAAAAAAAGACTCCTGTGTGAGGTTTCCTCCTGACTGATCTAATGTGATCCCCTCCATATCCCTAGTCTAGCCACTTCTGGCTGCGGGACCTCCATTGGGAGCTGGGCGAAACCAGTACCCGATTGAATTGAAAAATAACCGGGGACCATTTCCTGGGAAAGTTGGCTGTAAGGACCACATGTGTTGGAATGTTGCATAGACCATGATGGATTTCAGTCTTTACTGTTTTTTGTCAGTGTTTTCTACTACCTACTTAAAGCTATACCTTCATTGCTCAAAGCTAGGCCTTCATTGCTTTACACCAGGACCCCGATCTAAGTGCCTTTTGCAGAATAAGCCTTCTAGTAAACCCAGGTTGCTGGGCCATCCCTAGCAAAGGGTACGCTGACTTTATCTCTCTATGTTCTTCCTAACAGATGTGGGGCTTCTCCCTTACTCATTTCTTGTGTTAATGGCTGGCTATAACTGGAGCCAACTGTGATTAGTCTAACTTGAGACAGAGACTTTAATGAATATTCCCAAGCAGCTGCCAAAACTTCCTTTGTTTTGGGGAAGTTCCTTGCCCACTCTTGCCCAACATGGACTGCCTAGCCCCTTCCCCTTGCTGGCAAGAAAGCATGGCATCTGCTCCTCTCTTGGAGCTGATTAGCTCTAGAACTGGGAACCCTTTCTCTGCATTCTGGTGGCACTTCATTCTGTTCTTCACTGTCGGGAAACAAGAAGAACACCCTCTGGACCTAACACCCCCCACTCCAGATCTTCCCACCCAGGTCTCAGGTAAACATTCGAAGTGCAGTGGGCTCAGGTAGAATTTAAATCAGTATTTTAACTAAGTTAAGTTTGTTGGCTTAATTAAGATATACATGTCTTTTAAGCTATTAGCAGTAAATCTGAAAGTTCAATCAAAGTTTACTGAAGGTCAAAAAGCTCATGTTATTTATTCAGATTTGTTAGCAAAGAGATGACTAAATTGATGGTTAATTGTCTGTCTCAAAGTTTTAATGGGTAATTGTTAAAGCAGCTTTGAAAATCTTTGGTAACCTGAAACTTTAAACCAAATGAGTAAAATGCTAGAGTGCTGATTGTTGGAACTAAGTTTGTGCTTTTAAATCTGTTGGTAAACATGTTTTGTGTTTAACTGATTGATAAATTTGCCATCTAAAGAATTCTGTTGTAACGGTTCACAATTGGTTTATATTTAGTCTTCAGTAGAAATTAAGGTATTTCTAAGAGTACAAAATTCTCCTAAGTGTAACTAGAACTGATGGAAATGAGGAAAGCAACTCTGTATGTAGGAAAGTAGGAGATATGTTAAAAAAAAAAAAAAGAGAGAGAGAGAGAGAGAGAGAAAGAGGGAAAGACCAGATGCCTGATCCTTTTTGAATAAGCTGTATGGCTCCACTGCTTCGGCTACGGAGTCTGAGTGGGCTGCACCTTGAGTCTTGTGGGGCATCATATGGCATAATGGTCACCTACTCCAGGGAGTCGCCTGGTCTGGAGCTTATATGGACAGACCTTAGCTAAGATGCTCCTAAGTTCCCGTGAGGGACGCAAGCAGAACAGAATCTGAAAGATGCCCTCTATGTTTTGTCTGTGACATCATTCACAATGGGAGGCAAACCCAGAAAACCCACTCTCTTAAGACTGCATACTTAAGAATAAAAAGGAAAGACACTGGTATTAAAAAAAAAAAAAAAAAAAAAAAAAAAAAAACTGGTTTTCTCTCTATTTAAAAGGGCAAAGTTTCCTTAGGGTAATTGATCTGTTAAAAAAAAAAAAAGTAAATGGTTTTCTCTTTGCCTGCCCAAAATTGTAAATGAGATCTATTTGACTCATAAGGCTTTTCCTTGATACACTAAGTTACTCAGGGAGTACTGCTAAACCAATGATAAACCTTGGGTTACATTTGGGTAAATGCTGTAACTACTCTAGAGGTTCTATACATTTCCTAAAGTTTTAATGTTTGATAAGGGTCATCACTTGATATTTAACCATATGTATTCTGGGTTTTTGTCATTTGTAGTTGTTTTAATTCTCTTGTAAGATGAATTCTGCCCTAAAGGAAATTCATGTGGGAGACTTTCAGGACAAATATAGGTCTTTGATATGTTAAAATCCTGGAACTGAAATGGGTAAGAATTTCCAGAAGTAAAAGCTGCATTCGGACTAGACCAGAATTAGCAACATGGGACTAAATGAACTAAAAAATTGCAATGTTGTGTCTCTTAATGTTTTGTCTTATTTTAAACATGACTGGTTCTGTAATGTTTGCTCTTCCAGACTAGGGAAACTTTTTCTTAAATTATCTGTAACTTACAGAAATGTAAAAATATTTATTTGCAAACAAATCAAAGCATTCAACTTTTCTTTCTATCTGAACCCTCTGAAGCTCCTAAGGTCTCAGTAAGTATTTTTTATTCTATGGCAATCAGTCATTTGCATAAGTTCAATAAGAATCTGTTCTCCTTATAACAGGACACTATTGGAAACATTGGTTATTTTTCCAAGGCTTTGACTGGAATGTCATATTTGAGAAAGACATACATAAACTCAGGTATGACCATACAACTTAAAGAAACTAAGGTTGACTTTATAAAACCTAGAGCCGTAAAGCCCTTTGGAACTGTTGGCCTGATACCTTGCTTACGGAGTTCCAGCAGCCTCATCCGGTGAGTAAAGAATGTCACTTCCTGGCAGGGGCAGGAATCTCAGGATATTTTGGGTACCTCAGGAAGAGGACTTCACCCAAATTGACAGGTATTGCATTTCTGATAGCAACTACGTGGCTTGGCTTCTGTCCCAGAGAGGCTACTAAAAGTTCAACCTAGAGATTCCTTATAAGAAGTTCCAGCAAAGCAGATTCTAAAAGATCTATATGATCACTTACTGTTCTTGTTGAGCTTATATAAATAATTAGGCCAAGTTTTTTAAAACTGGACTTGTTTTTCAAATGAATTAGTCCTGATTTGGCTATCTCTGGAAATAAGGGTTATTTTAGAGAGAAAAATTATGCTTTAATAATACACCTTTATGGGTGTTACATTCTAAATTTGATTGTTTTTAAATGTTTGTTTGCCTAAGCTAGACAACTTGAGGTAAACTTCAGAGAAGTTGCACGATAGCTTGTTTAGACAATCTTGCTTTTGCCAGTCAGTCAGCCCCAAATAGAAGGAGAAAAAATTCAGAAAATTAAATGATTTGAAGGGAAGAATCTTACTGGGTTAGGGGGAATTGTGGAAATAACTGCTGAGGGCTGAGTCATGCTTGCGGGGGACAAGAACTGTCTTTCAGACTCTGCAGGAAAAGTATATCAGGTGTCAGCAATAAAAGCACAGCTTTGTTAGAGCCACACCACTTATTTAGGCTTTGATCTCCACAAGGGAGTTTCTTGGGATGATCGGCTACTGCAGGCTGTGGATATCCCAGTTCGTGGAGATGGCCTGACCTCCCTACGAACTGACTAAGGGAAGACATCTTACCAAGGTATGACCTAAGCTGAGGGCCCTCTATGAGACTGGGCCACCCCTGGACCCCCATAGATACCGGCCGGGTGACTGCGTGTACATCTGGAGATACAAACACCAGACACTTCAACCATGCTGGAAGGGACCCTACATTGTGATCCTGACCACTCCCACTGCTTTCAAAGTCGACAGGATTACTCCCTGGGTCCACTACACTCACATCTAGCCAGCTGACCCACAACCATTCTCAAGGACTTTGTTCCAGAATGGAAAGTCAACCAGACAAGGACAATTCCCTAAAGCTAAGGCTGTACTGTTCTTGTTTACTCCACTAATGATGCTTATTCTATTTCCTCTTCATGCCACAACCAATCCCTACCAACCACTGAACCTTGTTGTTGAGAACAGCCTGGACCCATGATTAGGTCCTTCCTTAGGTTCTTCCAAGAGGGGGAATGTGGAGGCCAAGAGAATTAAGGCCATCCTACCTCAGGTTTAGCATTAATACAGCCACAGTAGCTTCAGCAGCCATCTCAGGCCCTGTGACCAAGGGCTGAACTTTCCCCTACTTTACTTTAGTACCAGGAACCCCCACCCTGCTTTAGTTCCAGGGCCCCCCACCCTGCTTTAGTAACAAGAATACCTAACCCTGTAAATGCTTCCAGGAAAAACCTCTATACCGACCCTGCCTTTAGTTCCAAGAAAGTACCTAACCCTGTAAACAGCCCAGCAACAGCTAATCAGCTAACTGCAGGAAGGTCCGAAAATTCACCCCCCTGCCAAACCTCTTGGAATGACCCATAAATACCCCTGCCTTAACTAAGCTCAGCGTCCAAGTCCCTACTCCGCTGTATCAGGTATACTTGGGCCCAAGCTTAATCTTATCAAATAAACACTCATGTGATTGCATCAGTGTTGGCTCCTTGGTAGTCTCTTGGACACAATAACTTGGCCATTACAAATACACTATTGAATTATCTTATAGTATCCCATACCTTATTTTTATAATTTTAATTCTCTGTGAGTGCATTCAATTTTGTACATGTCTATTTCTGTACCTGAGTTATATTTTTTCCCATGTTGACACAAACTGTAGTCACTTGGTGCCTATATCCCTTTAAAAATTAAACATGAAAAATTTACCACCTTCCTTCCAAGAATGTGATGTCTCCCATTTTTCTTGAAACATATTGCTCTAATGATAATTCTTTTGTAATAATAACATGGTTTCAATGGTAGCCTCCCAAAGGTAAACCCATATTTTCACACCAGAATTTCTGAATGTGATTTTATTTGGGAAAAAATGCTCTTTCCCAAATTTAGTACAGGACCTAGGTTCAATGGCAGATGTACTTAGAAGAGAAAGAGGTCTGGGGAAATTTGGGACTTAATGCACTGGAGGGAAAACACTGTGAAGAGAAAAGCAGAGATTGGAGTTCCTAAGTCAAGGAACTCCTGGAGCCATTAGAAGCTGGAGATGGCAAGAAAGAATTCTCCCTAGAGCCTTTGGAGGGAGGCTGGTCCTGTCAACATTCTGATTTTAGACTTTTAACCTCCATAACTGTGAGACAAAAAAATTTCCATTCTTTTAAGCCAACAGGTTTGTCATAATTTGTACAGCAGCCCTAGGACACTAATACATTTGTGTGAAATTAATTTTATACTATTTTATTGAAAATATAAAACTAGACCTAATATTAATGAAATTTTTCATTTTGTTATGGGGCAGATAGTGTGGGTATTATGGAAAATTAGGGAAGGCAAATTTCATCTAAAAATAGAAACTTTTTTAATGAGAGTATTTTTGCCATATGGAAATAGGAATCCATACTGTCTGAGTTTTTTGAGAGAGTTTGGAAACAATATATTTTATATGAAATGCCCTAATAATTATACCTTTAAAGGACACTAATGATGAAAATCCTTATTTTAAGCTACATTTTGACTTAGACAACTAGTTTATAGCCTCAGATATATTGTGTGACTTCAAAATTTGAGAATAAAAGGATGCTGTATAGTATTATAAGGGAGGCAAGATATCACTCTGCCTTCTTAGAGGTTTGGCTGAGACTGAGAATTAAATTGACATAGATCAATAGGAGAAATACATACAAATTTACTTAATTCAAACTTTATACAAGATAGGAACCCTCATAAGGACATGAAGACCTGAAGAAATGGCAGACTAAATGATTTTATGCTAGACTGAACAAAGTGGCAATTGTGGAAAAGTAACTAAACTACATGGAAGACTAAAGGAAGATAAGAATTATTTTAACAAAGCCGGTTTCAACTTCTGGTCTTGGATGATAAGAATGTTATTTTTCTTCTGGTATAAGGACATCTTCTAAATGGGGTTTTCTCTTGGCTTTTAAGGTAGAAAGGGGAGAGTCAGAGCATTCCTCTTGTACCTGCTATTTCTTTAAGTGCCTTTATATAAAAATAATTTTTATTCTAAAGTGACATATTTAGAGTATTCTAGTTTCTTTTACTATTACTATCAGCTACCTATTTTCACTTGAAAGCCAAGTAATACACTACAATTAATTCATTTTCTTATTCCATCTTGTTTCTTGTTTATTTTCCCAATGTTTACCCAAAGACCCATCCAGATCTCTGCAATTGTTCTTGTGTTTCTAAACCTTTATTCAGAAAACTCCTCCTTGTTACTCCCATACTTTACTGATCATTTTTGGGGCTACTAAACAAGTACTTGCTTTACTTTCTTTGGTTGATATTTTCTAGTTTCCTTGTTCTCCCTCTTTCAGGCTTATTTTCTTATTTTATTTTATTCCTTATTTATTTTATGAGAACAAGTCCAAAGTAACTTGTGGAGAATAATATTGCTCCAGTCAGGGTTTCTAGCACACAGCTCATTAGAAAAGTGAGGTCAGCCTGAGTTTAACTCCTTTATCAGAAAATCTTTATTGTTCTCGTTATTATATAAGTGATGATATATTTTCTGGATTTGGGGAAACATTTCTTTATCCTTGCTTTCTTTCAATCTCAAAATCATATATCTTGATGTGGTTTTTCTTTCCCCCCTAATACATGTGATAAGTAAACTTTAATCTGGTATTGAAGAATTTTATGCTTATTTTGTAAATTATCTTCTAATTTCTCACCATGCATGAATTAGTCCTCTATGTTTATAATTTTTCTCTTGTATTTTGTCTTCTTTGTATTATTTCCTCATTTTGAGATATTTTAATTTACTTTTCTTTCAAATTTACATTGATTTTTATATTTTCAAAATTCTGTTACTAGTCTCTGAATATTTCATTTTTATGTAACTTTCTATTTTTATATTATTGTTGAATCATTCTGTTAGAGTTGTTTCTTGTTTATTATTAAATTGGCTCCATTCCATGAATTTTGTTGTCTTGGGGGTCATATGTGGCATTTTTCTTCTTTTTTCCCCTTTGTTTATCTGGATTTACATGTTCTGATTCAAATATATGAGGAGCATAACTTATTTATTTATATGAGCTACTTAGCCAATTTGGAGCCTAAGTCATGTGATTGGGTGTTTCAACTTGGAGGCTTTGCTCCTTTGGTGAAAAAGCAGAGAATCAACAGTTAAACTTTGGAAAGTCTAAATGCTTAAATACAAGGTCTTTGTCCTAGGACACTGGCTGCTGAGGTTTTTTTTTAGCTAATTTTTTTTTTTAAATAACTTTCAGAATATAACCCTCTCTTACCAACTCATCTTTAGGGAGGTGATAAATAACCGAAGTAAGTATATTTCATGTGGAAATGCATGTATGGGGGATGTCAGTGAATCTTCTTTTATTCTTCCCATTTCACACTCTTACAGTTTAGTTTCTAAGATACGAGCTGACCTGGTACTCTATAGGCCGACATGCTTCCATATGGGCCCTCATCCCTCTGACCTATAGTGTAGGCAACATCTTTCCTTTCCTGCTTCATTAGTCATTGTCAACAGTTGATGAAATCTGCTATCTACTGATATCACTACTTCCAAATTCATTCAGTCCTTATATTCTTTTGCTAAGGACTTTTAAGAGAATGCGAAAAAGTATAAATGTCCAGTCTTTCAATCTAGGACAACACCAGTATCTTCTAATTTCTTCTCTAGATTTATATTAGTAAAATCAGAAAACGGGAATAATATCAACCATACATCTGTATTCACCAATAACATAATTGATCGCAATCCCATTATGTTGTATCTAAGAAACTTTCATTGTATGGACTTTACTAGAGTATTTTGGATGACTTAACCATATTTTTTAAAAAACTGCACTGAGCATGAATTCCAAGTTTCAGCTAACAACACAAAGGAAAATAATGTGAATAAGCTTCCTAACATGCAAAATATAGTTAACCATATTTATCTTGTTGGACTGCTATGAAAATTAATTGATACAATGTGTATGGTAACTTATCTGGTATGCTATTTAGCAAAACATAGTGTTAACCTAAAGCTACCATTACTAATCTTTCAACTGTAAAATATCTGTACACTGAAGGATTTCAAGTAGAAATTGAGGTTTATTTCAGAGGTAGAACCTATGCTAGGGGTAGGGATGAACCAAACTCCTGTGATCCCTTCCATTTCATGATGTCTCTACTTTTACAGAAACTTTCTGTGATGTGTCACAATGCAGATCTTTATTGCAAACTCTGGCACTGATTGCTTAGCTTATCAGAAGAGAGAAGACATATTTTTAGAAAGGGCTTTGATACCTAAACTCTCAGGACATTTTGTTGTGTATTCATATATACTGAGGAGTAGGAGAAATGCCTGTTGCAAAAGCCTTAGTAATGTAAAAAAAAAAAAAAAAACATTTGCATTTTTCCAAGTAGATTCTTTTATGTTAAAGGCTTTAGAACAGTGGGCAACAGAACCATTTACAGCAACAAGAATAAACTTTAATTTAACCAGAACATTTGATTAACTACCATTTCAGTTTCATCCAACATGCTGGATAATCAAGTTATAACAGTACTTTGATATAAGTAGTATGTAAGGTTTTGCCATGGAGTGTTTTTCAAAGTCCTAATTTAACATTTTAAAATATTTATAACAATTCTCACATATCAATGAATATCAAGGCATAAAAGTGCTTGCTTTAACTGTGAATATAAAAAAGAAAGAAAAAGATGTGAGGTGGAATGAAGGGCAAAAGTTCTTTCAATATTATTGACTGTTGTAGAGGTAGAAGTTTTGAAGCTTATAATCATACACCACACCATAAGCCTTTGAATTCATACCATGCCTGGACCATTTTCTTCCTGAATGCCATTAACTGAATCTCTCTGAGCCTTAGTTCTATTATGTAAAAATGTGGCTAAACAGGTCTACTCTCTAGAATTGTTAAATATTTCATGAATATAAATTACCTTGGCAGAGGCTATTAAATGGTTTCTAAATTATCATCATTGTAAGACATTATTATAAAAAATATTTCCTTTTTTCATTTAACTACTAGTTTGTGATCCTTGACTTATGCCAAGTATAAAGCTAGGTGCTAGGGATTCCACTGTAAATGGGAAAGGCATGTTCTGGCTAAAATGGAGCTGATATTATATTTGGCCTCAAGCAATACAGAAAATCAAGTAAAAATTTGTGGTTTTTGATGTGCTAAGAAGTAAGTATGTTGGGGTGCCTGGGTGGCTCAGTGCTTAAAGCCTCTGCCTTCAGCTCAGATCATGATACCAGGATCCTAGGATTGAGCCCCACATAGGGCTCTCTGCTAGGTGGGGAGCCGGCTTCCCACTATCTCTCTGTCTGCCACTCTGCCTGCTTGTGATCTCTGTCAAATAAATAAATAAAATCTTAAAAAAAGAAAGAAAGAAGTATGCCATTGCCTAGGAAGAACAATGCTGAGCCTGTTTTTGAATATTTCCTCAGAGAAGGATTCTCAGGGAGGATATATTTACTCCCAGATTTTTAAAATGAAGAATTAGCCAGGTAAAGAGTAAAGGAGAAAAGGTTGTATGCATATGAAAAGCAAGTTCAAGTTCACTGAGGTCCTCCCCCACCCCCAAAGGTTTATAGTCTAGGAACTGGTGGGAAAATAGTGTACTGAAGCAAAAACAGTAAGGGGAGCAGAAGATGAAGTTGAATATGAGCACACAGACGAGATCAAGGAAGAGCTTGCAAACTTTCGTAAAGAATTTTGATTTTTTTTTCAAGTTCAGTGAGAATCTATTTAAATATGAAGATCACATAATCTTTTTTTATGTTTTAAAATATTCTTCAGCTGCTCAGTGAAGAGAGGAAAGAAGAAGAAAAAAGAACTATCATAAAGTGATATTAATGGTTCAGGATTAAAGGTAATGTAGTTTGCATTAGTGAAAGGATAGTTAAGATGGAGAAGAGTGAATACATATGAAATAATTTTGGTGTAGAAGAAGTGAGATCTTAATGTTTAAGCTTATAATCACATATCGCACTATGTGCCTCATGATGAATCAGGTAAATTAGAGAGTTTATGAGTCACCCAAGAGTTGTGGGTTTTGCTACTAGGTGACTGGTAATATCATTTACTCTAATAGGGAATGCTGGATGAGGAATAGATTAGAAAAAGAAAAATTAACATTTCTAGCATGGGCTCCAGGTACCTAGAAAGCACCAATGTGGAGTTGTCAGGTAGGCAGATAGTGAGTTTAGAGAATCCAGAAATGGTCTGGGATAGAATTATTCTTTTAAAATCATTAATATTAAACCTTAAATATCTTACAGTTTAATCTATCAATTATGTCTCACTAGAGCTGAAAAAATTAGAAAAAAAATAATCAGCACATAATTTTTATAATCATAGATACAAATAATGTTACTAAGGGATGAAAGATCTAGAAAGATATAGGACCCAGGATATATCCTTAAACCTTGAAAAAAGATAGAAGAACAAGAATTCAACAAAGGACACTAAAATGTTGACGTCTGTGAGTTAGGAAGTTGAATGGGATATTGTCTTAGAAGCCAAGAGGGAGAACAATATTTCAATAGTTGTCACTAAATCTAAAGAAGCTTGTTAGTTGAAAAGAGTGGAGTGGAATAGCGTGCCTCATTCAATCATTCCGAGAATAAAGAACTTAAAATCTACTTTGTGGAAGGGATTCTTCAGTCAACAGAGAAGCAGTAGTGAAGTAATATAACAGTGGGCAAACATTTCTGCAGTTATAGAGATTATATTCTGGAGAAGGGAGGCAGATAAGAAATAAGAAAAATATGGAGTATGTAAAACATATGGCATGTTAGATACTGTTCAGTTCTAAGAAGAAAAATAAAGGGGAGGTGTTAAGAATTCTTGGAAAGGTTTTGCCAAATTTGGGTAGTTTTGACCTTTACATTTGGAAATGTGAGGACTATTTGTAATTCGAAAGAGAGTAGAGAGAAATGCTCATGATGAAAGTCTATTGCAGAAGATTGAAGACTAACAGGAAGAAGAAAAAGTAGACACGTAAGAGTAGAAAATTCTTTCAGGAACTCTTGTTGTGAATAGAAAATGACATGGGGCTATATGTGGAAGGAAATGCGGGGTCAAGGAGGGTTTATTGATTTATGCATTTGATATATTTATTTACTTCTAAGTAGGGATATCATGCTTGCATGCCGAGATGTATGTTCTAGTAATGACAAACAATTTAGGAAAATACACAGAGAAACAACAGAATATATAAAGGAAATTATGGAACAAACTGACCTAATCCTTTTTAACAGCTAAGAATGGGAAAAAAAAAAAAAGATGAGTGAGAATATATTAGTTTATAATAAGATAGCAAAAAGATGCGGTATTATAATGATGTGAGGGTGGTGATTAAAAAAAAAAAAAAGTTTTAAGTATTTGCCAAAGGATGGTTCAGTTCAGTAAAGATTAGAATTGTCAGTTGTATTCAGTAGAAGAAGAAGAATCAAAGGTGCTGAGATTATTTTTGAAGGAGTGATTACAAAAATGAATTTTGAAACTAAGCAAAAAAAAAAGCAATGAAACTAAGGAAAAAAATAAAATATTATGTACAAGAGATAGAGAGCCACTGAATAAAATATCTTAATGAGGTCTATTATTTAAGGCAGGGGTATTCAGAGGGCACTAAAGTGGAAGTGTACATCAGAAGGAGAGGTTTTTGAAAGTAAGTTTCAGTAAAGAATTCAAAAGAAAGGGAATAGTAAATTATTTTGAAAGCAAGTGTTCTGGATATTATTTTAAAATATGCATTTAGGTCAATTTTTGTGCTGAACTTTCCTTTTTTTCCTAACCCGCTAATTTTCACTCCCACAACTTAAGTAAGGAAGCATTTGGCATCAATTGGCTGGGGGCAAGGTGTCAGAGTGGAAAATAAAGTAGTCTTCAAGGTTTCCTGACTTTCATTATTAAAAGTTAAAGACCTAAGATTGAATATTTGTTGGGGAGTTAAGAAAGAGAAAATTCAAGGATAAAGGTAGATATTCCGTATGAAAGACTCTAAGTAATTTCTTCAGGTAAACCAGGATTTTGTGCTAGTAAAGTAAAAGGATACAAGGTGATGAGTTAAGGTACATGGGAACACAAGAAAGATACAATACCTAAGATTTTAGAATGTATGGAAGGAGCACCATCTACAAAGCAACAAAGAAAACCACATTGGCATGTATGGACAGAGGTGTATATGCTTTCCACATTGTTGAAATGAAATAATGTTCCTGGAGCATGATACTGCCCACAGGAGGGTGAAGTTGGGACTGAAAAATAGAAATTTAAAGGAGAAACTTTCAGTCCTACATAGGATAAGAACTCAGATATCAAATTAGATGGACTCAGAAAAAAAAAAAAATCTAACATTTTTTGCATACTTAATCTTATGGATTAATATTCAAAACTTCTTCATAAACACAGTTTCCCCTCTTCCTCTGTCCAGCTCTACTGGAAGCCAGGTAGTCTGAATATAGGGTGCTCTTCATCTCGGAGCTCATTCTTCCACCTACATGTAGAAATTTATGGAGGAAGTCATGGGAAACCAAGTAAAATGTTACTCCTTCTCCTGTTCAGAAGACCACTTAAAAAAAAAAAAAAAAAGGTCATTTCACTGTTGGTAGTAGGAGCAAATGCAACCATTAGAACACAACTGAAAAATTAAAAAAAAAAAAAAAAAAAGAGTTTTAAGGAAGTAGTTCTATTCTCTAGGGCAAGTGAAACTATAAAAGATACTATTTTTGCTCTCTCAAAACTTGGACAAAGAATGTGAAAACAAAATGCCCTCAAAAATCAAAACCAAGAATTATGCAAAAGAGACTTAACTCATCAGAACACAGCGGGATCATTATAGCTATTGTAGGAAAGAATCCATTTCAGAGGGAGAAGGACAAACTTAGAATAATGGAGTACAAGATTGTCAAGAAAGTTTTAATGTGTAAATGTACTCTGATTCTTAGTCTAGACAAATCTTAAGTGGGGCTCCAGTACAGGAACCAGTCATTCTTGATAGTATGCTGAACATTGGAGCTTTCAGTATTCAAGCAGAAGTTAGAAGTTACATTTAAGCATCTTTTTGCAAGTTAGGACAAGGTGAATTTTAAGGTCCCAATAAACACTGAACATTTCTGTAAAATATAGAAATTCACACAAAACATAATGGTGGAATGGAGGGTAGTTTTCCCAGTGTTGATGGAAAGGAACACTTGTTTATGCATATATTTCATTATCATTGGTCTTGTTAAAACCTCTCAGAACTGAGAATTTTTGGCATTCCTAAATTTGCAAAAAAGATATAGAATATAAGTATATTAAATGTTATTTGAAATAGCATGTAACTATGAAACATTAAATGAAAAATAATGAAATTTGTGAATAATATTTATAAGGGGAGTTAATAAAGATTAAGTGAATGCATATTTCATTTTGTTACATTATTAGAAAATTAGATATACCTTTTTTTATCTGGTTGGTGAAGAGCTGTCAATATTTTCCATTTCATAACTCCTCTTAACATGTATACTACACATCCATCAATGAAACAAAGATATTACACAAGGGCATGACTATCAGAAGGCAGGAATCACGGGGGCCATTTTAGATACTGCATACCACATACTCGTAAATTTAAAAACTGTTTAGTAATTATGTTAGCTAAATAAGAAAGAACATGATATTACTGAGGCCATCGAATAAAAGGGTTGAGATTAATAGGAAGTATTAATACTGCATTTGAATTTTGCTAGTCACTGTGTTATATACTTAAGTATATTATCTTACTTAATTTTCAAAATAATCCCATTAATTCAATAACATTAATTAAATTATTAATTAAATAACAATAATTCAATAACATTGATTCAATAATTTAACATAACAAGGGAGAAAAATACCCCAAAACAGTGTTGGTGGATTGGCCCACTCTACCCCTTTTTTATAATATAAATATATACCATACTCCTTGACTTGGCACTTTTCAAAGCCTCCCAATAGAAAGTTGAATTATATTTCCACACCCACTGATTTGGGGCTGTTGTGTGATTTCTCTTAAGTCGTAATTTAAACTTCTTTTAAATCATGAATTTGATTTCTTTTAACCAGCAGTATATAGAAGGAGCAATAGTGTGCCAATTCTGAGCAGAGGTGTTAAGCAGCATCACATATTTTTTTCTTGATCCTCTTGAACTGCAGTACTCAGCCTGAGTTCCAGAAAAAAAGGTATATTAAACGGACCTGCATGGAATATTGGTGCTAGAGTCAAGCACAGCTGAACCCTACTAAGCAGAGCAGGGCCATATCAACAGCAAACCTGTAAACCAAGAATTGTGTTTGTGAGCCACTGAGATTTAGGGGTCATTTATTGTAGAAGAAAAAGCTGATGGATACAGTAGTGGGCAACCCAACCAGTTACAGAATTAGTGAGTAAAAATTTGACCTCTGGCTGTTTGACTTCAGAGCCACTGCTTGAAAATGCAGTGAGTTTTTGTTTCTAGTATAAGTAAAAATGAAATCTGGACCTCGTTTATTTAAACAGTTTCCATTTATTTGTTCAGGACTCACATGCCTATCGAGTAACCTAAAATGTGCCCAGCTCTGTGCAAGTCTAACAAAAACAATATAGAAGTGCATAAATTATTATCCCTACACTCAACAAGTAAAAACAAGTAAAACAAAAAACAGTGCTGAATTATTCCCTTTTTACTGTATTAACTTCTTTCTTATAAGTTTTTATTTAAAGTTGTTAGTTAACATACAGTGTAATATTAGTTTCAGGTGTAGAAGTTAGTGACTAACTCTTAAATCTAGATTACAGTAATATCTGAAAGTATTACCCCAACTTACTTGGAGTTAAGTCCACAGAGAAAATTGAAGGCTAATTATAAATGGTTTATTGCTTAATTTTTAAAAAATAAAATTTAAGTTTACATGGATTTGAGGGTTAATGAATAGCAGACCAAGTGTCCTCAGTAAGAATACACAACATTATTTTATTACATAATGGTGTCCTGAATGTATTGAACTTTATATACTTTATTTCATCTATATACTCATTTTTTAAACTAACATTTTTTTAAATTTTTTTATTTAAATTCAATTAGCCAACCTATTGTATCTCACTAGTTTCCGATGCTATCTTCAACAATTCATGAATTGTGTGTAACACTCTGCTCATCACACCACGCCCCCTCCTTATTGCACATCCCCCAGCCACTCCATCTCCCACCATCTTCCCCTGAAGCAACCCTATTAGTTTCCAATTGCTAAGAGTCTCTCATGGTTTTTCTCCCTCTCTGACGACTTCCCATTCCGTTTTCTCTCCCTTCCTTCATGATCCTCTGTGCTGTTTCTTATATTCCACATATGAGTGAAACCATATAATTGTCTTTCTCTGACTGACTTATTTCACCCCGCTTAATACCCTCCAGTTCCATCCATGCCAATGTAAATGGCAAGTATTCATCCTTTCTGATTGATGAGTAATATATACACTCACTTTATTTAATAAATGAGAAATGTGAGGTTTAAAATTGGTAAGTAATGTAAACCAAAGTTAATCAGTGGCTTAACCTAGAATCTTACTTGAGTCAGTCTCATCTGAAAGCTTCTGTGCTTATCCAATCTTCGGGGATGCACCTTTTTAATAAACAGTCAAGGAACACTAACTTCTCCTTAACCACATAGATGTGTCGCCAGAGGCCCCAAGGAAATTTAGTGAAGTGGGAAAACCTGGTACTTCTGTATATGGACTCATCAAAAACTAGAATACCTTCTCTTTTCCATTATGTAAGACAATCAATATTTCTTTCAACAGGTAATACCTGGTAATGTAACCAGAGCTAATAGCTGACAGATGATAGAGGGAGTAAAGCTCTAGAATACTGTCCAGAATTTATGTATTGCTTGATAAATGTTAAATTTACTTATAGTAATAATTTGGAAAAAAAAACTGTATAAAAGCCTTCCTTATGAAGATATGAATCTATAGGATAGAATAAATATTTCAAATTTCCCAAATTCAAATATTAATGCTGGTGATTGATGTGATGAGTTGCTTAAGAGAGCTAATATATTGGGATAAACTTAGTCTAAATCAGAATGACATGTTCTTAAAATAAATATTATGTGATGATTTGCATTTCTTTTTTTTCCCCCTTAGTTATCAGGATTTAAAAAAAAAAAAAAAGCTATAATAAGGGGTGCCTGGCTGGCTCAGTGGGTTAAGCCTCTGCCTTCAGCTCAAGTCAAGGTCTCAGAGTCCTGGGATCAAGCTCCACACTGGGCTCTCTGCTCAGTGGGGAGCCTGCTTCCCCCTCTCTCTCTGCCTCTCTGCCTACTTGTGATCTCACGGTCCTAAAACCTAAAATCTATATTCTTGATTTAAATTTAATCAGTGACTTTTACTATTTGTTTGTTCCATAAGGCAGAATAATATAGAGGATTCCTTGGTATTCTCCTAATGGTTTATAATTTAGAGAAAACCTTTTTTTTGTTTTGTTTTTGCAAAGATACCATGCATAATTATTTAAGATAGCTCTGTGAATTCCTTGACAACTGTTAAATCTTTACATTTTAAATGAAAATAGAGATACGAGTTTTTTCTTAGATTTCAAATGAAATTTCTTATCCTTCAATGGCTTTCTTATCTGAGCTTTCTTCTGGCTATTATGCTTTGCCCTTACATTTATCTCTATTTAATTTATTTCTTCAAAGAAGCCCTCTTTAAAGGGATTCCTTTTTTTCTCTTATAATTTTATGTAGCTTCAATTTTTTATAACACTAGAAATTGCCTTTCTTAATTTATTCAGTAATTCAGAATATTTTAATAGTAAGTGTATTGGTAATATCTAATCCTTTCTGGATAATTAATGCTTTTAATTTATTCTACATATGAATGTAGTGGAATCTGTTGTCTTTAAACAAATGTATTTGTTCATCAAGTATTTTAATTAGCATCTATTATATGACAAGTGTTCATCTAAACAGTGGTAGATATAAATATTTTTAAAATAAACTTCTAGATATATCTGTATATTTCTTACACTCTGACTACATCTTCTTTTATCTCTATTTGACAAAAATTTTGTGATATCTTCTACATGAAGATAAGAAGGATAATTCACTCCTTTAATTAGATTGTTCAACATTTAAAAATTATTGATTAGTTTAGAATGGTATCTTTAGTTTTACAACTTATTATAGAAGTCAAATTACTTCTTTGAAGCCTTATATGATGAAAATAATCTACATCAGATGTTTGCAAATATTTTTTGTAAAGGGGCAGTTAGTAGATATTTTAGACTTTGTGGTCCATATGGTCTCTGTTACAACTACTAAATTCTGTCCTTATGGCACAAATATGGCCATAGATAATACTTAAATTAATGAACGCGGCTGTGTTCCACTAAAATTTTATTTATAAAAACAGGCAAGAGGCCAGATTTTTCCCTGGGGCCATATTTTGCTAACTGCTGATATATATTAATTAGTTCTCTATGGTAATCTATTTTATAAAACATATACATTACTTGCATAGTCAACAAAACCACTAAGCTATTTAACTAGATAAAAAATTATGATAATTTTTCTACTAACTATTCTGCTGAGTTTCCAGGCTGCTCTTGATTCTTGGTGCAGTGGTTTATAAGAAGAACCTGGAGATAAACAGTGTGGATTTAAGTCCCAGCACTATAGCTTTATTAAGAATATGATGTGAGGCTTGTGTTTGTATGTTTTAAACCACAATTATCTTCATCTACCCAATGATGACAACAAAAATATGTATCACATAGTATTTTAAGTAGTAGGAAGTGCTAAAATCAGAATTCAGGAAATAATAGGTACTTTATTAACATAAACTATTGTCTTTATAGAGATATTAGCTTCTCTAGCTTCCTTAAGGAATACGGACCTTAATGTGTTATTCACAAGAGTGCAGAGACATTAAAGAGTATGAGAAAAATATTTCTGAAAGTGAAGAATTGAAATGATGCCAGGATTTTTTCTGATATCAATGATTTGAAAACTGAAGAATGTTTAGGAGGAAGTTTTCAAGATACCAACTCTAAACACCTCTTTTATATTCTAAAGGAGCAAGATATTAGTGCATTTTTCCTCATAAATTCTGATTATTATGTTTTTTCCCCATCTAATCTTTGTTAAAAACATGTTTGTATTAAAAAAAAATATCAAAGGTCACATTACTGAAATATCATTTCACAATAACCAGTGATTGCATGGAATTAAAATCACTAGTGAGCAGAAATTACAAACAGTGGCTAGGAAATGAATGTGTATTTGAATAATCTCTAAATGTCCTCAGTGAACAGGTTGGATGATTTTATATTCATAGGGGTGTGATGAAGATTTAGATTATTTTTCTTTTTAAAATTATTTTACTTTCATACCACTGGAGTAGAAAACAGTCATCAAAATATCATTGACACTTATGCCATTAAATATGCTGGAAAAGAGTTTCTGTCAAAGCAATATGTGTGCAATGTGTTGGTGCTTTTCCTTATGGTGAATATAACACAAAACCCTGGTGATGTGTTCTGTTAGTAAAGTGAATCTGCCAACAGCAGATCAATACTGGGGAGGGATATCACTGCTGAAGTATTCACTAATGGCTATTCTAGGTCCCAAGGCAGTTGAAGAAAAGCAAATTGTATCTTAAGAAGAATTACAGGTCAGTAATGACCGGGAAATATAGAACATAGTGTGGAGAGTTTCAAAGTCATTTTTATCATGGAACTCAGTTACTAAAATTTTACAGGATTGATGCATTCTTAGAGTCTAACAAATCTTGTTTAATGTCCAGTATGTCACCACATGACAAGGAAAAACCTGATTATAATAATTTAATTGTTTTAAAATTTGATTTGGCAATGAAGTCTCTGCAATGTACAACTCCAGGGAATGCCATCACACTGGAATGCATGTAAACTCTATGCACTATAAAACTAAGGCTGAATTTTCCATACCTTGATGTGCTCTCTCCAGCTATCTAATGGTGTTCTTAGAGGTGTACAATACAGAAGCCCTGTTTGACTGCAATATTAAGGATCTCAATTATATGCTGCTTAATGTAATCCGAACCCAATTTCATAAAAACCGAGTACAAACTGGTAAAGCACCTTTACAATTATCAGAGGCAAAAATTCCTTCCATCTTTTTGTTTTGCTTTCTCTAACATGTATCATTGATCCTATGGTCCATGGTGGATGCTCAAGCTCCAGACATCTTGACCACATTCCAGAAAGCAGGAAGAAAAAGTTGGAGAAGCACCTTTTGTTTTTATTTTTAACAACATTTTCTAGGTATTGCATACAGTACTTCTACTTAAATCCCATTGGCAAAAACTTAATCACAGGGCCACATAGGAGGTAGGGGAAACTGGGAAATGATCTCATTATTCTGGCTGACCATCCAGAATGTGCCTGTGTAGATACTTTAGGTATTAGTAAATTTTAAGACACTATTACAATACTAAAATATGCTTCACACATAGTATACAGTAAAAATTATGGCAGATATTTATTTTATTGGAATCATTACATTTTAAGTCTTAGTTGTATTTATTTTCTATTACTTTTATAACAAATTTTCACAAATTGAGTGGATCAAAACAACACAAAATTTCTATGGATCTGATTCCTAGATTTATGGTCTCTTCATTTTCAAAGCTGCAATGGCAGGCTGAATCTTATCATTTTCACCTTCACTTCTGCCTGCCTCTTAAGCTTTCAAGGACTCTTGTGATTATATTCAGTCTACAGGGATAATTCAGGAGAAAGTTATTTTTTAAAGATCTTCATCATATCAGATAAGCAATCTTAATCCATCTGCAAATTTAATTCCACCTTCCATGTAAAGTAACATTCACAGGTTCAAGGATTAAAACATGGACATCAATGGGGGACATTATTTAGTTTATTGCAGTTATACAAAATAATTCTCAATTTTCACATTTTAAAAGTTTAATATATTTTGGTCTCAATATATTGCTAGGATACTAAGGAACTTTAAGAAGGAAACCTGGCCATATTATTGAAATAAGTGGTAGAGATAAAACCCCCTCACACTGATCTAGTCCCAGATTTCATCACAGTTATTATGTTCTATCTCAGTAATTTGGGACAGAAGGATTGGACAAAACTGTCATAGGGAAATAGAAATTTGTCCTGTCACTACCCTAGGACTTGTCACACTTAGACTACATACAGATTAGATTACCACTTTTTAAAAAATGAAGACAAAATATTTCAGTATATTCATCTTTCCTGCGTAGCAGAATCTGACTGCCAAAAAAATCACTTAAGGTAAGTGTTTTAGTCAGATTGTCCAGTAAAAAAGAATCAGTGGTTGGAGGAGTAAAGAATTTACTTACATGGTCTTGAACATTCGCAAGTCTGAAATTAGCAGGGCAGACTATCAAGAGTTGACACTGCAGCTTTGAGTCCAAAGGGGTTCTATGGGTATTATAACTTAACCAATTTGATACACAGTATTAATTATCACAGTAAAGGATACTAAGGGATAAAAAATGAGTATATTCGTCATAGCACAAAATGATGGATGCGTCAGAAGTAGATCCAACATGTCTCTCATGGTGTAAAGAATATTGAAAGTATAAAATCTGTTACTAAGAATTTTTTATTTCATGATAGATAGCTGCCAAGGGATAAATAGTAATTGCCAAAAATCCTTTTATATTCATTCAGTCATCTAACAGATTATTAAATTGCCTTCCATAAACTAGGTATATTCCTAAATTGTACACATAAATTAATAATGAGAAAAATGCCTGGTTGCAGGGAGCTTACCTTCTAGTAATTCTGTGAGACAGTTCATTTCTGGGTTTATCCACCCTAGAGCAAACAACTCCAGGATTCAGATGTATTCACATTCATCTCAGCAGTTCCTCTCAGTCACACTCTAGGGTATTACTTTAACAGGATCTAAATCTCCACATTCTAATGACAGCTCAAGCAATTAACATCTCCTAAAGGGAATCTAAATGCAAACAGCTTTTGCAAAGCAATATCCCTGAAGGAGACTCTAAGCACCTAACCCCTAAGGAACAACTTATGCAAGTAAGTATCAGTTGAAGTAGTTTACCCTTAATAAATATTTATTCAAACTAATGCCCTGGAACACATTCTACAGTCTAGTTACCATCCTATGCACTCACACTCACATACTCACATGCATATATGCACATAAATGAATATCTTAAATTCTCATCAGATAAGATGGAAAGAACAGGATGCTAAAAGAAGTAAAAGCTTAAAATTTGAACTACTGACCTGTTAAGAACATGAACAACAAGATCATCCTCCAAACTTATTTAGATGGGTAAGTGTAGTTTATTAAACACACACACACACACACACACACACTTTTTTCACCTTGGCGCACACAGAGTATACTCCTTTCCAAAGTATATATTTGGCTTGATCGGCGAGTGCTCAATGCTTCAATTCATTGGAAGGATAGATAAAAACTAGATAAAAACATTAATTCACCAAAAGTGTTTTATGAGATTTAACATCCAACTATGAATTGATAATGTGATGTGATTAGGCAGATAAGTGTTGGAAATTGAAATTGGTGGTCGCTATCCTTTAGCTATTTTTTTCAAAATTGAAATGGAAGATAGAAGATTGAAGATACACACAAATTCAAAGGGTGGAATTAAGCACAGATAGAACTTCTACAAAAAATGTTTTCAATTTAGTATCTGAGTATAGGATTGGAATAAATCCTGAGAGTTCCAACGTTTGGTATACATGAAATAACACCATAATGAACAAAAATTGACCTGAGGAAAACCAAAACCATTAGCTTTAACTTAGAAACATACATTAGACTAATATTAGAAATATTAATATGTTAGAAATATAAGAGACTAAAATGAAATTGTATTAGAATTCACTGCTACAATTTTTAAGTGTTTTTAAGTACTTATTTAAATTATTAATTTTCACAAGGCATTCTATCAATTTGAAAGATAATAGCACTGGATTGTTATCTTGTGAATGCCTAACCAGAAAAACTGAAGAGTTTTCATATCTTTATTAATTTTAGCTTTGGAAGTTAGTAATTCATATCCCCAATTTAGAACACTTACAGAAAATCAAAGATATGAGGTTATACACTTTGGTACTATTAGAAACCGAGATTATTTTCCAATATCTGCACTTCACACAACATCAAAATTTATAGAGCATAATGGTATACAGTCTCTTAACTATAGAGAACAGGACTTGAACTAAATAATGAATATGGGAATCCTTCTGTTTATAGGGCCCTTGAACAGATACAATAAAAAAAAAAAAACAAATTCCCGTGAGTTGGTGCTTATTTTTAAAAAAATTTAAAGAAGATTTAAATATTATTCTCATGATTTCTAGAATCTCTTTACTCCCTGGGTCCCAATTTTGGCGTGCCATCATCACAGCAATTCCCACCTTATTCTAGTAACCTTTGGTGGGGGAGATTATAAAATTTTGCTGTTCCATTTTCTTCCTGTAACTAATTTTTTTTTCCCTCTATGACATCCAAAAGCACAATATCTGAAGTAATTGATACTGATCAGAAATGACTAAAAGGTCAGATACCACTCTAACTAAATACCTGTTTCTTTTTTAGTATATACTAGTTTAAGGGAGACATTTGGAAGATGATACTCCTAATTTGTGGATTAAGCTAGGAGAATGTGACCAGAGGTAAAGTAGAAAGGATTTTTCATTTCCTCCAAACGATAGAAACACTAGTACCTTTTTTCACCTGTATACTGAACATATTTGTAGTTACCACATTTAGAATCAATTCTCGGGGCTTATGGTTGGCTCAGTTGGTTAAGCACCCAACTCTTGGTTTCAGCTTAATTCATGATCTCAAGTCATGATCTCAGTGAGATCAAATTTCCACTGGGCTCTGTACTCAATGTTGAGTGTGCTTGAAAGTCTCTCCCCCTCTCTCTGCTCCTCCCCCTGGCCTGTCTTTCTTTCTCTCTATGAAATAAATATCTTTAAAAAAGAAAGAAAATCAATTCCTCTCATCAAGTTTGGCTGCTAAGGGAGAGGGCAGGGCCTAAAAATAGTAAATTTCTGAAAGTGTTTAAAAGTTGGCCTTTTTCAAATAGCAAATTCTTGAGTCCTATCTAGTCTATTAGCTTTTAAGCCAGTTTTCCCTACTTTTAGTCCCCTGCCATTTTATCATATTCAGTCTATATTTATTTTCTGAACACTATTCAGTCTATATATATTCTCTGCACCTTACATATAATTGTTTATGTGCTCCTGTATGTATGTTTGTGCATAGTCGTGTATATGTGTGTTTATTCATGTATATGTGTATGCAAATAACCATACATATATGCATGTGCAATATATTACATATGATTATGTATATACATGTACATGTGTGCATATATACACACATATTCCTTATTCAGAATTTCTTAGATGCTTGTAATAATAAAAGTGTAGCACTTAAAAAAAAGATTTAAAATTATTTGAGAGAGAGAGAGAGAGAGAAATAACAGGAGTGGGAGAGAGGCAGAGGGAGAGGGAAGAAGACCCTCCACTCAGCAGGGAACCAAACGTGGGGCTCAATCCCAGGACCCTGGGATCATGCTCTGAGCCAAAGGCAGATGCTTAACCAACTGAGCCTCTCAGGTGTCCCAAAACTATAGCACATTTATAATATGAAAGGCTATCATATATTTCTCTAGACTTCCTGTGTTGTTCTAAGAATAGTTAATATGGCCAATTTTGTTTTAATTTATTGGAAGCAGTCATGTGTTAATGAAAAAGTTGTTAGGCTGAGGACTTCCATCAGTCTATTACGATTTGCCTTAATTTGGCAGCCTCATTTAGGTAATCTGGCCAGTGGCCTAGAATATAATTTTATCATCATACTCATATGATATGTAGTTCAAAATTTCCAATAATTTAATTCTCTACTAGACTATATTTTACAGTTGTATAGTATATACTTCATTTATTTTCTTTGTAGATTTCTACCATTTATTCTAACCACCTTTCTCAATTGGCATATAATATCTGCTACTAAAGTCAGTTTTTGATTAAGGAAAACGGACATTCTAATTTATTAAATAAAATTTTATTTGTCCTCTTCCCACTCTGTTCTCCCTAAAACATGTGGGCTCTTTATCAAGCAGATGATGCATCAACTTTCTACTTGGTTATAAGATAAATAAGACTTTTAAGTGTGCTTCACATGATCCTTTCAAGAAGTGCGACAACATGGATGGAACTAGAGCGTATCATGCTTAGCGAAGTGAGTCAAGCAGAGAAAGACAACTATCATATAATCTCCCTGATATAAGGAAGTGGTGATGCAACATGGGGGCTTAAGTGGGTAGGAGAGGAATAAATGAAACAAGATGGGATTGGGAGGGAGACAAACCATAAGTGACTCTTAATCTCACAAAACAAACTGAGGGTTGCTGGGGGGAGGGGGTTGGGAGAAGGGGGTCGGATTATGGACATTGGGGAGGGTATGTGCTTGGGTGAGTGCTGTGAAGTGTGTAAACCTGGTGATTCACAGACCTGTACCCCTGGGGATAAAAATATATGTTTATAAAAAATAAAAAATTAAAAAAAAAAAAAGAAGTTCCACAAAACACCTAACAGATCATGCCTTCTCAGCTCTAATTCTTAAAGTATAAAGTATAGATATTGTGTAATGTCAATTGTGATTGATTTAAAAACAAAACAAAACAAAACAACCAGAAAATCCAGACACTTCCATTTTACTTTTTAAAGAACTCTTAAAAGGAGAATAAGGTAAAGTATGTGCATTTTTTAACTAGTATTTCTCATGTCTGAAAGATCTATAATTCACAAACGTCACAATTTTAAGTGAGTTATATGCGGGTGCATTCCATGATTGAAGTAAGGCAGAAAGCTCTCTGTATTGTAAAAGGATTTATTTTTGTCCTCTACACTTCAACTCTGTTTCAATTCATTTTCAACTATATTTTCCTGGAGTTATTTACTTATTGATTTGGGCTTAATGTTTTGTTGGCAGGATGAACTTTATGAGGAAAGATAATTCATATACTACCAGAATTTGGCACAATATTTTTCTCTTTTGTATTGCTAACAGAATATATAACACTGGATCAGAACTTGACTCTTGGTAGAATTAAAATAATAAGACTAGAGCTCTAGTCAGAAACCAGTGACATATAAACCATCCCATTACATAAGTTTGTTTATTTTCAAGAACAAAGCATTACAACCCAGGCATTCTTCCCACCCCCTGGTGCTTTATGAGAACTTCTATCCTAAGCTCATTTTTTTGTTTGTTTGTAACTTTCTAGATGTAATCAGTTCTGTGCTTTTGACAGTTAGCTTGTATTCTTTTTAACATCATTGATTAGAGCTCTTTCTCATCATTTATTCCCGTTTCATTCTGTTCTCTGAATTTTCTATTTGAGACACAAGCTTTTGATTTGTGGATTTCACTATTTTCATGTTGTGCCTTTAAGAATATAGCTGACAAAGCAGATGGAGGGATATTGGACATCTAGGAGGACAGATGTATTCAGTAGAATGCCCAGGATGACCACAAGCAACTAATTAGATCTCCTGTGGGGAATGATACGCCCTTGAAATACTTTTGTATCCTTGTTGTTTTAAAATCTTTAGAATAAAACTCTGACCCTTATTGTGAGAGCTAACTTTGAATATATATTCTCTACTTTTGAGTGTGCATTTTGCAGAATGGGAGATGAATTGATAGGCCAGATTGAGAAGGATTTAATATCATGGCTAACAGTGAACTTTTAATTTATCTTAGTTTATCCTCATTTAATCAATTCAGGTCTATACGACAGCATAAAGCATTAACTTTTTGAAGGCCGAATGTGTCATCTTGTAACATATGTTAAATCATGTTGATTGCTAAGGTTTGCAGGTTTTAAAAATGTGTTTACTGTTTTTATGCAAGATTTGTTTTGCCTCTCTATGTTACACGACTCTCAAAGCAAATTAAATACAAAAATAAAAACATTTCTATTCTATTGCTGTATGTGAATTTAAATTTTGTCCTCTATATCATTGTGTGGCAAAGAAAAAAAAATACACAATGAGAGACTTAGGCAAGGGGCAAGGTAGAAGCCAGGCTCTCTGATGATTCTTTGGTTCCAATGTGAAGAGAGCTGTATCTGCCTTATACATCACTGGTTTATTCTTCCCTGGTTTTCCAGTCAGATAAATTGTTTCATTGTCTTTGTAATGGAATAAAATATGGAACGAGGTCAGGAGTTTTCCCGCTATTGGATTTCTATGCACACATAAGGAAATATCAAGAGTAAGCAATTAAGTCGTCCCCTAAAAAAAAGAAAAATGTCTTTCAGTTTCTAAAAGGAATTTCAGTGTAAGCATTGGGATAATCAGGTCTGGCATTGAGAGAAGCATGAACTAGAGCTAAATATAAAACAGCCGTGAAGACAAAATCACATATGAAGATAGCATAGAATGATGCTAAGGTTAGGAAAATGGAAGACGTTGGTAACCATAGATAGAACTGTTTAGATGGTTTCAAATTCAGAGTTTTTACTTGCACACGCAATACTCGAAGATAAGGTTTCCATAGACAATTGTTGTCCCTTATTCCCTATCCCTCAGCATTCATATTTAAAGATTTATCCACTGTAGAAAAGTGTATGATGTGAATGATTGCGCTATGCTAAAGGATGCTTAATAACAATTTAAAATACAATTAAATAATGAATTTTTGTACCACCACAAAATCTAGGTGAGAATTAAAGTAAGATGTTAGAAGGCTCCAGGTATTAACATTTTTATGCAGGGGGACAAGAATACAAAATTTATTACTGTCTCTGGAAGAGGGGAAAATTCATCCCATCTTCCTGTCTTCTTTTTTACCAGGCTAGCAGGGAAATTAATGCCGTTATTTGACTCCTTTGGACCTCCTGATTTTCTGGCAACATACATCATAAAAATAGAAAGGACCAAAAACTGAGTAGTAAGGAAAAAAAGGATAAACTAATACATAAATATAGCAATTATGTTCTACAGAATGCTCAATTCTGCACAAATGTATTAATCTTGAGAAAAGGTTAACTGTTTTCATTTCAGCCACTATAATAGGTAGTATACAGGGGGACTAAACCTTTAAGAACTGCTTCTTAGGATAGTTGTAATAATTAAAACAGCAGATATTAATTAATTAATGTTATTATTAATATTTTAATTATTTTGACTATATGATAACAGAATCTTCAATAAAAATTAATTCTGTTTTGAAGAGAACTATTAGTTAATAAGTATGTGGGTAGCCTGAAATAAATTAAAATCTGAGTAAAATTTAACTCCTCTGGTATCAAGTTCATTTATTGAGGGGCAAACATTGAAAGATTAAATTATATCATTTGGGGTGCCTGGGTGGCTCAGTGGGTTAAAGCCTCTGCCTTCGGCTCGGGTCATGATCCCAGGGTCCTGGAATTGAGCCCCGCATCGGGCTGTCCGCTCCGCGGAGAGCCTGCTTCCTCCTCTCTCTCTCTCTGCGTACTTCTGATCTCTATCTGTCAAATAAATAAAATCTTTAAAATAAATAAATAAATAAATTATATCATTTATTTTACTTCCCTTTTTAACAAAACCCAGCCCAATAAATAATGAAGATCGATTTTATTCTGTTTTGTGTTTTGCCTTCCTTTAACATGTGTTACAAGTGAACATATTTTTAAATTTATTTTAAAGAATTACCATATTTTTTAAAAGTTCTTAAAAAAACATTTTAATATATTGATTTGGTGCTTAGAACCATTCACCACTTCCTTGAGGCTTTGAGAACAAAGTCCAAGTTTCTTGGGATAGCAGTGTTTGTCATCATCTTGCTCTAGCATCTCTCTCTAATTTCTATTTCCTCAAATTCCCAGCTCTAGGACAGCATACATACTTTCAAATACAAACATGACATGTCCTACTCATACTGAAATTATTGCATTTCTCCAAATTTCTAAATAAACTCTTTTATATTTTTCTGATTTTGTGCATTGAGTTCATGTTCTCAAAATCTCGTATTTTCACTCTTGAATCCTGAGACTTTTCCATATATAACAAAACAATAGTTATAATAAAGCAACAAAAACCATAAAAATATAACTTGAAATTATTTCTATTTGAAGGAATCTAGAATTTTGATGGCTTTTTGGGTGACATAAACATATCCCAGATGTCAAAGTTGGCTAGAATCTGAAAAGAACCATGGTATCTGATCTAAAGTCTTTTCTGTAGGCATGATAAATTTTAACTCAATAAAGATTGACTGCTGCTGATTTTTCAATACATATATACATAAAGAAGGATATTATATAGGATAATTTGGAAGTGTGTCAGGATTTGAATCTGCTCATCAAAATGTAATTTCTTCTCTCAAATAAAATGCTCTATGTAAGACCTTTCTCCCTAATCCCTAGTTTGGACTTCCATGGACTTAATACAAAATTTTAATTTGCTTTTGTGGGTTTTTTTTCAATTAAAGGTATAGCAATTTGTTTTGATCATGTATGATTCAGCAAGTATGACTTAAATGGTTATAAATTTGAAGATAAACTTTTTTACATTTATTTTATTTTGTTATGAATTTTGGATTATAGATAAATGTTATTATTCTAATGCTAGAGAATAAACCTTAGAAACACAGTGTTTTAAGATACCAAAGAAACACATCCTTAAATAGTGTGTGTGTGTGTGTGTGTGTGTGTGTGTATATATATATATATACATATATATATATAAACTATTTAATAATATATATATATTATATAGTATAGGGCAGGCTTCTTAACAGTATAGCTCAGAAAATGTTTTCTATGTATTTCATCTAATAGCTACGATGATTATTTAGTATATTTCAAGACTAACATGATAATCAGATTTCTATATTTGCTGCAGGTAAGTGACAGTGTGACTAAGTCTAGCTTTTAGCTCAACCTTAAAAAAATATATGCATGCAAAAACGTGATGAGAGTACTGAGAAATAAAATTTTAATTCTACAAAACTTAACACTTCTTTACATCCTATGATGGCAGTAACCATCATGATAAGAATTTTAGTCATTCCTGTCAATAGTTTTACTTAGTATAATGACTCTAAAAATAGCTTACTTTTTTATTTCCCCCACACTGTTCTAATGCCCCCCCCAAAAAAAAGAAGAAAGAAAGAAATATTACATGCTTTGGTGATAAGTATGTGTATTTTATTTAAAGGATATTTTCTGATATAATTATATTTTCTGATATGATTATTTGGAAATACCCTGATTTTTATATAAGTGCTAGAGCAACATGATACTACTCATGAATTCTGTTTCCTTAAATGAAGTGTTTCACTATGGATTAAGCCTATAGGAGATATATTCCCCTGTATCCACAGTGGCTATGCAGAGCAAGTAAGAGTTTTTATGCAATGTAAGATATTCTCTGATTATTTCTGCTTGCTATTCTTTTATTTTTATTTGTTTTTAATTTTATTTATTATTTAATTATCTTTTATTTTATTCTTTTATTTTTTATTCTTTTCTTCATTTAATAAGGAGATTTGAAATAAATTAGCTTTATCATAGCTGATTGTGCATATATATTTTGCAGGGAAAATATGTTATTTAGTAAGGAGAAATAAACATTTTTTAATTTTGGTAGGAAAAAAATCAACTATAAGAGCTTGTTTTTAATTAGATGACTACTGAGTTTGTTGTAACCAAGATATGCTTAAATTGTATCATATTGATTCAAAGTACACATACATTTATTCTACAGGTAACAGTCAAGTTGAATTTATAAATGCAGCTTAACTGACTTCTTATAAAAGGCAAAAATTGTTTTCATGAAATTAACTCTTATGACGAAATTAATGACATGAACAGGATATGATGATGATGATGGTTATTTGTAATGTCTCCAACTAGAGATATCAAGTCTTAATTTAGTGTATTCTAAAATATATAAAGCAAGCTAACAAAGAGATTGTTTGACATGTTCTGTTGATCAAATAATGCATTTAACAAAAAATAACACATTTAATGTATGTTGGATTTCACAGCTTTCTCTTCCTCTCTAGTTCCAAGTATTTTTTACTCTAGCACACTTTGTAATGAGGTAGTACCCTCAGGACTTGACTATGGCTTTAGATATACAGATAATGTTGCCAGAAGATGGAATAAATTCTTCCAGTTAAGACTTTGCAAATTAAAATACTTTCTTTTATTTTTATTTTTATTTTTATTTATTAAAGATTTTATTTATTTATTTGACAAAGAGAGATCACAAGTAGGCAGAGAGAGAGGAGGAAGCAGGCTCCCTGTTGAGCAGAGAGCCTGATGCGGGACTCGATTCCAGGACCCTGAGATCGTGACCTGAGCCGAAGGCAGCGGCCTAATCCACTGAGCCACCCAGGCGCCCTTAAAATACTTTCTTAACTATAGTGTTACTACAGACTGAAAATTGAAATCTCTTAATCACGTCAGAGTAACAAATACATTTGGTAAATGGCACAATATTATGGAGAGAATGAAATAAAAGGAATTGGAAGGTGCTGATTTAGGATAATAAATAGTCTACAACATTAGTCGGATTAGCTTTTCTAGGATATTGCCATGTTCATAATGGAAGGTGAAGCTATGTTATTTTCCAGAGCCCTTCCATCTTTAAATTGTCATTATTTACAATAGACTCCTGTTTTCTACAGTAGCCAGGACATCCAGGCTGAATGGGACTAAATGGGACTTGACTATGGTAGATTAAAACTAATTCAGTTGTGGTACTGAATAAGTCAATTGGGAAAATTTGGAAAATAACCATATCTTTTCTAACACTTAATATTGTTATAAATGTATCAAAACTAAACAGTACTACTACTAACAGTAGTAAATTCATCAATTTGAACATATTTATTCATGTTTGTTAATCCTTTTCCTATTGTGTTTACCTTTGAAATTTGAATTATATTTAACTCGTCAAAGGGAATTGATATCTATTTTTGTACATATAGAATGTCTTTCTTCAAGGAATCACCAGTGATGCTGAGTACTTATGACTGGCCATATATAACTTCCAAATTCAAGCCCTAAAAATGTCAGTGATGATTTTCATGATCTGGGTACAATTTTTTTTTTTTTTTTTATTTCTAAAGGCCTGCAATTAGGTAAGAGAGTGAGATTGTAAAGGACTAATTCAAGTAGAGCACTTCCCATGATAGTTTCTTTTTTGACTCTTCTTAAATGAAGCAAAATAAACACATGAAAAAAGGGGAAAATTAAATATATAAGCAGATATTTCCACAAATCAACTATACTTCCTATACCCCAACATGTGGATATCTTATAGTTGCTACCAGCTGTTCTGACTTTGGCCATATAGGTAAATGACTCAATGTGCCCTCAAGCATAATTGAGACTTAGATTACAAATCCAATGCTAATCTTCTCATATTTTATTACATAAAATTCCATTAATATTTTGGTAAGGATCCAAACTTCCCAGTGGAATACCAATACTAGACATAACAAATTTAAAAATACTTACAATGTCTCATATATGTAATTTTTAAATGATTTAAAAGACCAATAGGATTAACACCTTTCACTTCATGTTCACTTTTATTGTTGTTTGGTTTTAGATGTGAGGGATTCTTTTTTTTTTCCCCCAAACAAGGCTGTCAGTGATGGGAACCACTGATTAATCTGTGCATTTGTACTGGGTTAATTACATAAGGGTTATCTTGTTAATTTGTGATTGACTTTGTAAGTGCAATCAACCTGTGTTTATTAGCCACAAGACAAATTAATTATGCAGAGATCCTATTTTCATCATATTTCTAAATTGTCCATCAAGAATTAAAGGATTTTGTTGTTATTACTTTTGAAACAAATGAGAAGTTTCTTTTCTTCAAATAAAATGCTGCCATGTCCACATAGCTGCTTATTATGCTCAGCTGTTGCTTCCAAAAGTGAGAGGGAGAGATAGAAAAAACTTCAGCTCCTTGAAAATTCCAGTGCAAAGAAGACTGATACTTCTTTTTGATCTATTTATTATATTAAATATAGAATATCTCATGTTCCTCTTTTCTAGGATTCCATGTTACTGTGCTACCATAGTGATAGGAGAAAACAATTTCTTCAGCATGACTTTCAAATGATTCCTCTTATTTTCAGACCCAAACCTTTCCTTACTGCTGATAACAACTTGAAGCTTTGTGTTGGAATAAAATAAGCTTTCAGGTCAGATAGGTTTGAGTGTATGTTTCTGTACTGTCATTTGCAGAGTAGGTGACTTATGGCAAACAGTGACCTTTCAATTTTAATTTCCTCTTTTGTAAATATAGAATTATGATACTTATCTTCAAACATTATTGTGAATATTTCATTGGATAATATCAGATAATATTGAAGATCTTTGGGAATACCACAACCACTAAATATATGCCCATAAATTTAATATCACTCTTATTATTAAGTAATATAATTTTTCATCTTGAATTTACTCTGCCATTCTCTTCTAAACAAGCATTCAGATATCTAACAGGAACTCAAACAGCACAGCACAACAACCAAACAAGCATTGAGAGACAAAAGTCTTAAATGAGAAGCCCACAAAGTCCACAAATTAAATTCCATTTAAGAAGCATAAAACCACTCACATACCATTATGTACACAATGAGGTAACTGATTAGAAGCAAAGAGGAAGTGCTATTGATAATGAAAAATGACTGGTAACATTAAAAAAAAAATGATTAGGGAATGGGAAGAACTTAAGAAAGCACAAAGATCTGATATTTCCACTGGAGACACAGACCAAAGAGAAGATATGTGAGGCTATAAACCACAATATACAGCAAACACACATTTTGGGATAAAAAAGTCACAGGAAAGTTTCGAAGACTTTACTATGTGATTACAACAGAGAGTATGTATTAGCAGCTGGTAACAAATTGCATAGAAGAAATTACGGAAACCTTTTCAACCAGGTGACTTTTACCTTTATGCGATAGAGAGACTTTGTAAATTCTGGGTCAGGTAACATGGAAGAAAGCCAGTAACATTAAATTCTTGTGGTACAATAATTAAGGCCATGCACCAGCAAGGTAACAGTGGAAATAGACACTGAGGGATAGGCGTGGAAGTGAGCTAGAGAAAGGTAGAAAGGCATCGTAGACAAAGTTGATTTAGATTACAGAGAAAAGAATATTTCATCATTATGGACTGGAAGTTTGAAAACAGTAATTCACACAAACTAGGAAAATGGAATCTGTACTAGTTTACATTAGTAAAATGTTTACTTTGGATTGGACTGGTAAGATCTTTGGATAAGTTTCTTTTTTTTTTAAAAAAGATCTTATTTATTATTTATTTTTTAGAGAGAGAGAGCAAGAGAGTGCAAGCACAAACAAAAGGCAAGGCAGATGAAGTAAGCTTCCCATTGAGCAAGGACCCTGATGTGGGACCAGGACCCCAGGATCATGACCCCAGCTGAAGGCAGACGCTTAACCAACTGAGCCACTCAAGCATCCCAATAAATCTCGAATAGAAATGTTCATCAATTAAATCTTGGAAAATCATGGCTGAATTAATTCATGTATGAATTTCCCTGAGTACTGTATTATATAAGATAGAAAAACACTGGAAAGCAATACTCAAATGTTATTTTTCTTTCACATTTTCCCTTGATTAAATGTCATTTTTAAATTGAGGTGGTTAACCAGATGAACTGTCTAGGTAGCTAATTAACATTTTAAATATGTTTGGTTCAAATTTAGGAATGATTGGAAGTGAATAAGCTATGATTAGGTATTATTATTTCAAGATTCTCACCAAAATCCTGCTTGTTTTTAGGGGAAGGGATGATATATATAAAATATCTGTGACACTCTAAGAGTACTTCTCTAGATGACCTTTTGACATTAAATAATTAGAATTTAATATTGAGCCTGAATACCTTGTGCATGTGTGAATGATATGTGTTATAGTGTTTAGATATACAATATAGATAACTGGATTTACATATCCTAAATTCTCACACAGTTCTTACACGAGGAATTGAATCCATTTATAGTAATACGTGGTGAAATTGATGCAAGCAAAGCAGAGGAGGTAATTATAAATGTGGCTTTGAATGGATGAGACACATCTGGGAAGGCTTTATGTCTTATAATATTCTAAAAGGGCTCACTATGGTTTTAAAAATACATTTTCAGGTGAACAATAAGAGAAAATTTATTTTAGAGTTGGAGAAAATAGTTTAAGCCATTTTAGAGAGGGAGAAAGTAGTTTGTAAAATAGAAACAAAAATTAATATTCTGAAACTAAACTGGATTATCTTGATTATCTAATAAAAAAATCAGTCTGTATATCTGATAGGAACTGCATTCTCCTTGAAATAGTAACAATCAGAAAATAAATAGGAACTTAACATATATCAATTGACTTCTCTCTATTGTAAAAGAAGTCCAGAGACATGCAGTCTGGATCCAGTATAAAGTTCCTTGTTTCCTAGGGAAACACACGTCCTATTCTGGTTTTGTTCCAGCATAGTTAAGCCAGGTTTCTGCTTTATTGTGGAGGAAGGATCCTAATGATTCTTCTGGATTCTAAGCAGGAAAGCAAGATGAAGTGCAGGGAGCAAAGAGATGTACACATGAGTTTTTGCCATCTTTCTAAGGAGGGATCTTATTCAAGATTTCCACATGATACATGCTGTTTTTAACATACTAGCAAGACATTTTTACATGGCCATGTCAACCCATTAAAATAGACTGGGAAAAACCTTTTAAAGCTATTTACACTGTTACCTGAATAAAATAGGAGTTCTTTACTAAGAAAAAAGGAAAGAACTTATTTGGATAAGGAACTAGCACTGTTCACTATATATTTTCTGGAAACCATGATTAATCCCAGTGACAGATGAAAAGATATATGTGTATATAATTATATATACATATATATTTATATATACATATATATTTATATATACACATATATTTAATTATATGTGTATATATGTATGCATGTGTCATGAGATGTGATGGGAGGGAATAGGAAGGATTATGAAGGGGCATAAATGACATTTGCTTTCACTTAGTGATCAATGCATTGTTTTCAGTTTGGGGGCTGATGTGAGGGTAATCTGACACCAGTGTTGGCTTGATCAGCTCATCGTTATAGATATAGAGGGTAGGATAGCAACTTCAATCACTCACAGCATGATTCCTTTCAATAGCTACTGGTAGTACCTATGGATTGCTGAATAACCTGAGGAAGAGAGTTATTCAGTTTATCGAAGTCATGTCATAAAGCTTATTTTTATGCATTAAAAATTCTGTAGATAATAAAAAGTGAATTACAAGCCAAGATCATAATACTTTTTAGTTTTTCCATATATTTTCCTTTATTAGAGATCTCTATATCATCATATGATCCGAGTCACTGTCTACTGTAACTTCATTTGTATCTAAGGACTCCTTTAGCATTTTTCATAAGGTGGTAGAGAGGTATTGAATTATTTTTGCTTTTGTTTACCTGGAGTGTCTTAATTTTGCCCTCATTTAAATAAATAAATAAATAGTGTATTTAATATTCAAGTTTTATGGTCTTTCTTAAAAAGGAAGGTCTGCATGTTTCATATTCACCATAACAATCTCAAGACAACATTGAAAGGCTTTCAAAGTGATAGCACCATGCACCATACTAATAATATAATATCTCTATAAACTATATATAATCTTGTCAACACAGTGCAAAAAGAAATGCAGGAAGAATCCTGGTTTTCCAAATATGTTGTTCACTCAAGTAAGCTTAAATATATATTCCCCCATTTTCTTCCTTTCTTTCTTTTTTTTTTTTTTTGTAAGTAAATTGTGAATCATAAACGACAATTCACTAAAATGTATAGTATAATTCTTTTGTGTGCTTTGAGCTCTTCCAGGAAAAACAAAGGATGATGACTGAAACTATTAATTCAGCTGCACAAATAATAGTGTCACATACAATTGCTTACCAATGACAAGACCACATCAACAATTCACAGCACACAAAACAAATTTCTGCAAACTCTGAGGAGGGCTGTCTTCAGGATCTCTGAGGAATATTACTGCTCTTTAGTATATTTGTATGATGTTTATGATAGACTATATTTTGCACAAGATGTTTTGCACAAACCGAAAATAAATTGACTAAGAGTCATGGTCCTAGGTCCTTGACATTTTTGGTCCTAGCTTGACAGCTCTAGCAAAGATCACACATTCATCACTGTTTGGTGGTAACTATAAACCTTTAAAAAATTTTAGTATGGGGACGCATGAGTGGCTCAGTGGGTTAGGCCTCTGCCTTCCACTCAGGTTGTGGTCTCGGGGTCCTGTGATCAAGCCTTGTGTCGGGCTTTCTGCTCGGCAGGGGTCCCCTTGCCCCCAGCCTGCCTCTCTGCCTACTTGTGATCTCTCTGTCAGATAAATAAATAAAATTTTTTTAAAAATTTAAAAAAACCTCCCTCCCCTCTTTTAATGTAAATCATACACTTTACACACACTCTCGTTTTCAAATAGGATAGAGTTTAATGTGCTTAGTGTTCAGGTAGAAGAAAATGCATGAAAATGTAGTTTTAGGCATTGAAAAATAAAGATTTTCTAAAAAGTTGATACAACAATATTAAGGAGGGGTTGCAAAGAGTTTTGTTTTGCTGAATATAGAATTCTAAGTTGACAGGGTGTTTTGTTTTGTTTTGCTTTGTTTTGTTTTGTTTCTTTTAACCATTGAAATATATCATCCTCTGCCTTCTGTCTTCCAGTTTCATGATGAGACACAGTTTGATAAATTTATTGAGGATTCCCATTATGTGATGAATCACTTCTCTCTTCTGGCTTTCAAGGCTCTCTATCTTTGGGTTTTAACAGTTTGATAATAATGTGTCCCAATGTGAATCTTTCTGTTTATCCTATTTGGAGTTCATTGATTTTCTTTGATTTGTAGACTAATGTATTTCATCAGATTTGGGACTTTTTCAGCCATTATTACTTGAAGTAATCTCTGCCTCTTCTTTCTTCTCCAGGGATTTCATAATGCATATCTTTGTTTCAGCAGGGAAATGATTTGAGTTCTAGAAACTCAGAGAGCCAAAAGATTAAAAAAAGCAAGGTGAATTAAAGAGTCCCAGAGTGGGATATGAAAACAAAAACTTATAGATGACTTGAAATACTCTCCCTAGAACCATTATCCACTCCTCCTTATCTCTGCTATCTCTGTACAGAGAATTTTGTGAAATCTAGAATGTTACAAATCCCAACATTCACACTCCACCCATGATACCACTTCTGCAGATACCTAAATAAATCAAGTAAATAAAGGAGATTCTACTCTAAATAAATTACGTAAATTGCATAAAGTCATGGAGTAGCTTTTGTGAGATTGGAAGGATTTTGTTCCCTACATTACAGGGTCTCAAAACATTATATCTAATCCCTGTAAAGGAAATTTGGTTGAATAATTACTCCTACCAATATACAAACCTCCAGGAACTCAAGTTGGATTTCTAGATATCAACTAGGGATCCTCAGACAATTGAGAGAGGCTTATTTGGTATGGTCAGCAAGTACTGTGATGGCAAGAAAAAATGTCTTTGAAAAATATGTATCACATAAATAACAAGCAAGCTTTTCAGATTTGCCATAATCCAAGGGTGTTTTTAATTCATAAGAGTTTCACTGGATCAAGAAATCCAGTGATATTAGAAAAGACCTTTTATTTAGAAGCTCAAGGATGAAAGGTACTAATAAACTATGATGGCATATTTGTTCTTCTATGGAATTTTATCTTTTATGCAAATTCTAATTACAGTTCTTTCTATTATGGTATTTTTTAATTTGATACTTTTTTTTAAAGATTTTTTATTTATCTATTTGACAGACAGAGATCACAAGTAGGCAGAGAGGCAGGCAGAGAGAGAGAGAGAGAGAGAGGGAAGCAGGCTTCCTGCGGAGCAGGGAGCCCGATGCGGGGCTCGATCCCAGGACCCTGAGATCATGACCCGAGCCGAAGGCAGCAGCCCAAACCACTGAGCCACCCAGGCGCCCCTAATTTGATACTTTTTTAATTTGTTCATATCATTTTGTGAGTATTTTCTATTTTGTATGACAACTGCTTTTCTGAAGTTCCAGGCATTTTTGTATAATCTTACTGACTACTTAACTAGGACAGCTACTCATCTGTCATCCTAGAATTAATTTTTACTGTTGTTTTAGGTGTTCTCTTAATTTTGGATCACTTGTCTTACTTTCCTTGGTTTCTTGTCCTCTTTCAACAATGGGGATAAAAATGATTTAAACTCAGTTTAATTTATAAGAAAGTGTGCATTAGGGGTATATTTTCTGATCTTATATGTGTTTGAAAATTCCTTGAATTTTTTTTCCCTCACACTTTAATTATATTTTGTCTAGGCATAAAAATCCTAGTAAAACTAAGCTTTCTCCCATTGTCTTCTCAAATCTTTGCATGGTATATTTGTTGGTTACTTTTTTAGCACCTTGATTAATGTAGAAAATAAACTCAATGATTCACTGTGTATGTCTTCTACAGAATGAGCCTACAACCAACCTTCATCTGTTTCAGGTGTTAGAAAGAGTGATAAAAGTAAAATGACAGAAAGTCCAAATATCTTAGGATCCAGTGCCTCTCAATGGTTGTGTTAATTTGCCATTCTAAAATAGACAATTCTGAAAATAGACAATTCTGCTTATAGAAACATGTAAAGGAGAGCATCTTTGTGGTTTGCTTACATTGGGTCAGTAGCTACTATGCAAATAACTCACTGAACTTTTACTGGCCACCTACCTTACACATTGTTTTGTGATAAATGCTGTCTGTAGAAGACTAAAGAAATTGTGTCCATCATATGAACAGTATGGACCCCAATTTAACAAAATCACCAGCTTAATTAATCTTCATTGTTAAATATTTATCTTCATTTCTTTTCATAAAACCTACTGATGGATGCACCTGACATACTAAGAAATAAGAATGAATTTTCTTTATGACCTCACATGCACTTATGCTCCAACCTATTGAGCTGTATGCTCTTATGAGTGAGATGTGTTTCTTTCTAAGCCACAGTATGCCAATTATAATTGTTTCTATAATTTCATTTTAAATTAAATATCTTTAACAAGATGATAATTTTAATTGCAAATAGAATTATCATTATTATGAAAACTAAGTTGAATACTTTGCAAAACTTTGTATAATTGTGGAAAGCTAAAATATTGCTATCTTACTGAGTTTTGTAGATAGAAAACTAAAATGATAGATGACCCTTTATGCAAACTTTATGCAAAAAACAAAACACACAACTCTTAACGAAAACACTCTCTGCAACACAAAAGCATATATAGTGAATGTACATTTACATGTTTAACATAAGATATATAAATTATTGATGTGTCAATATTTGTAATGCCATACCTTAACTGACTTTTTGACTGATTGACCAAGGACTGCATCGGACATTGATAATTAAGATGGATTTTATTGTAATTTACCAAATTAACTTAGAATACTTTCCTTCCATACATTGATATCACCCTACAAACACTAAATATTTGAACACCCACTGCATTTAACATGATATATTAGATGTAAGTAGAAGGATGGGCCAAGAACATTAATAATCTAAGATAATATTTGCTTTTGAAAATAGATTTCCATAACCAAAGTTCTGAATTCCTGCCTATATTTACAATTCACTAGGCTATAAGATAGAAAATGGAGATGTAGATGAGACATAGGATGTGAGAAGTATTCTCAACATTAGGATATCCGCTTCACTAAATATAAATCTCTATTTAAGCAGAAAGACACAACTATAAAACTCAGTCTCTTCAAACATAATACTAAACATACAGTGAAATAATCCATTTAAAATCAATGTCAATTTCTTATAGAACTCTACATGCAAGGCACTATCATCAACGCACAGGTAATTTAAAGACACTCTTTGTTTTCCAGTGACCTTAAAATGCATTGGAGAAATCAGATATTTACAAGGTACATGAAATTTAAAAATTATAATGTAGAAAGTTCAAACACAAAGCTATAATCAGCAATGTGGACATGGACCAAAAAGCAGGCTGAAACAGTTGTTAACAGCTTTTGTAAAGGACTATTCAGAACACCTCCATTTATACTTGTGGCTCTAATTTTCCATCCAATTTAACATTTCCATATTTTTAATTTTTAATAAAGTATGATTATTTGCATTGAAGTAATCTAGAATGGGCTTGTAAACATTTCAAGAAAAAAGAATAAAGAACCCTTTTATTGGTAATACAAAGTTTTCTACTCATTTCTTAATATTTTGAGTGGTTTGGGAAACATACATGATTCTACAGACCTTAGTAGTCCTTTTATTTACTGAAGAAGTTCTACAATTAAATGCAACAAGCTCCAAGTTCCCCACATTGTGGCAAGAGGTTGTGTGGGGAAAACAAAATAAGTTTGTTTGTTTGCTTGTTTTCTGTGTTTCTCCTAAATAGAGTATATAGAATGAAAGGAACATACATTCTTCACTCATTTTAAAACCTATGGAAATTTGCAAATGTAAAGCTATTTATTCAGGTGCTTTTGGCAACTTCATTTATTTTGTAATTAATACTTTTGGAGCACTGAGAAACAAAATCAAAAATATATGTTTAATGAAAGATGGTATACTAAACTTCCATTTCTTAAAAAAAGATAAAAATTTCTGGGGTGCTGGGGGGCTCAGTGGGTTAAGTTTATGCCTTCAGCTCAGGTCATGATCTCAGGATCCTGGGATTGAGCCCAACACTGGGCTCTCTGCTCAGCAGGGAGCCTGCTTCCCCCTCTCTTTCTGCCTGCCTCTCTTCATACTTGTGATCTCTCTATCGCTGTCGAATAAGTAAATAAAATCTTTAAAAAAGTAAAATTTTTAACTTACACAACATGTCTATTTCCTTTTCTCATTCATCTTTCTCATTATCACTGATTTCATGAAACCTAGAAGACACAAACTCACCAAAGAAGATTCAGCATCCCTTTCAAGATTAGTAGTATTCTGAGAAGTGCTATGCCCAATGAAGACAAACTAAAAAGAACAAGTACTTTTGCATGTCACTCTTTAGTACATGACTTGTCCCTTAGAATCAAATGTCTTGTTCTAAAGTTATTTGTTCTTTACTGGTTTCCACATTTTCTTGTGCAAGAACGAAAAGTGAAATAATAGCTATTGAAGGGATGACTCTTTACAAAGTTACAACTAAGCAAATCCTTCAACTGCTACGAGATTCAAAACAGTGAAATCAAATATAAAATAAGTTAATTTCAATAATAGTTCAATTTTTTTCATCCAACTAGTAGAAAGAATCAAAATAAAATTTGGAAATTCATTTTGTAGAAGATGAATCATATTATCCAGAAAGCTTTTTTTAATTCAGTTAAAAATTTAACATTGTTTGTTTTTGTAGTAGTTTGGGAAAAAAATGTTATTACTGAATGAGGAAACATAAATTGCATATATGTATACCAAATTCATAATTTCATCTGAGATGGGTAGAATATCCTAACAATTGAATAAGAAGCTAATTTTATGAAGAAGCAAATATATTAAGTCTCTGTATGTGTATTTGTGTGTATATACAAAACTTACACATTGACTTAAAGGAACTGAGCTACAGAATTGTTGATTAAGAATTATATATACACACACATATAAAATATGGTTAAATACAATGAAGGGATAGAATATAACTAAAAATGATAATTAAAAAAAAGAATTTTAAAAAGGAATCAATAAGATAAGGAAAGAAGAGAATTTTTAAAAAAGTAACAAAAGAAAAAAATAAAGAAAATTTAAAAAATTAAATTTGAAAGACTAGAGTCATGGGGAAAATGCCATGTATTCTATGTGCTGTGTTACTCTAGCACTGGAGTTTTGCTTTTCTCATTGATGGGTAAACTTGGTTTGGGTGGATGTTCTTGCTGATATTCTGGGGGAGGGGCCTGTTGTAGTGATTCTCAAATATCTTTGCCCAAGGTGGAATTGCACCACCCTTGCCAGAAGCCCAACAAAGTTATCTGGTCAGGTTTGCTCTCAGTAGCTTTTGTTCCCTGAAAGCTTTCTGTACAGCTTTGGAGAGTGAGAATGAAAACAGCAGCCTCCCAATCTCCAGCCCTGGAGGAGCTGAGAACTCTGAGCCCCACTCTTCAGTGAGCCCTCAGAAAAAAGCAGATAATCACTCCTGTCTCCCTGGTTTCTGGTCATACTCCATGGTCACCCAACCCATGACCCAGAATTTCTATCTCAGGTACATGAACCTGTTTGGAGTTTCCAAAGCTACCAGATTCCTGTGGCATGCTCCTGTGACACTCCTCCCAGGGCAGAAAGGGGAGTGTCCCTAATCTCCCACATGTTGAGTCCCTGCTTAAAGAGTAGTGGCCCAACTGAGCCCTGGATCATGGTTTATGGCAACCCTGAGCTGAAAGCCCACCCCTTGGCTCTGTCTTTGCATCCAGCATCCTGCTCTGATACCTGGGAACTCTGCCACACAAAAACACCCCTGGTCTTTCTGTGACCCTGAGGGTACTGAGACCACACCGCCCCAGTGAGGGTTCCACTCCCCACTTAGCCAGTGGAGCAACATCCTTCAATGGAGCAGACTTCAAAGAGATCTGATTTTATGCTCCACTGCTCTATCACTTGCAAGTAGATAGCTGATGGAGGCTCCCTCCCCCTACAGTCTATCTTCCTGTATACTGCCTCAGATTCACTTCTTTGCATATCCTACCTTCCAGAAAGTGGTTGCTTTTCTGTTCATAGAATTGCTGCTTTTCTTTTCTTCAATCTCCTGTTGAGTTTGTAGGTGTTCAGAATGGCTTGAGAACTATCTAGCTGAATTCCTGGGACCAGATGAAATTTAGTCTTCCTACTCCTCTGCCATCTTGCTCTCGCCCTCAAAATCCTTTCTGTTCTGCTGTTATGGGCTTAATTGTGTTCTCTTAAAATTCTTATGTTGAAGTCCCTAGTGTGTGCCTCAGAATGTAACTATGTTTGGAGACAAGGCCCGTATAGAGGTGATGAGATGGGGCTTTTAGAATGGGCCACCAATCTGGCTGGTGTTCTTATAAGATGAGTGAATTTGAACACACAAAGAAACACCAATGGTACACATGCACAGAGGGATGACCATATGCAAAGGCAGCAAATTAGCAGCTATCTGCAAACCAAGAGAGAGGGTTTACAGGAACCAAACCTGTTGGCATCTTGATTTTTGAATCTGGCCTCCAAAACTGTGAGAAAAAATATTTCCATCGTTTAAGTTACTCAATCTGTGTTAGTTTGTTACAGCAGGCCCAGAAAATTAATACACTTAAAAAGAAGGCTAGTTTGCCATGTACTTCCTGGAGTCATACCTCCTACCTCAACAATTCCAAGTGAATCCAAACTGGGACAATTTTGAAAATAAAAATAGAAGGTAAAGAAAAAAAAAACGCATATAATCTTGAATCATGTATTTATTGAAATATTTTTATTTTAATGTAAACCATTCAATATCTTATACATAAATATGGAAAATATTTTACATAAAACTCATAGGGAGGTATTGAAATAAAGTTTAAAATTCCTCTACTTATAAATACATAGTCCAAATATTTAGTAGTCATATGTTTAATTGGTTCCTCAGATACATATATGTCTCATGCTATATCATTGATATCTTAATAAAAGAATTATTATTTTAATATATGATCCTATTAATAATTTTTCAAAAAACTTTCTTCAGTTATTATGTTGCATATTTATGTTAGATATTTTGACTTTAAATTGTTTCTTTTCTCTATATTTAATTCCAAAAAAATTACTTTATCTGCTTTCATTGAGGGTTCAGAGCAAAGATCATTTATACTAGGATATTTTTCCATTCTAAGTTTTATATTCAAAGATGTAATTTTTTAACCCCAATACTTTCTTTGTCTTTATTCAGATTACCTTTCTCCAAAAATCTTTTATACACAAAATCATTTCAAACTGTTTGCCTTTTGCACATTTTAGTTTCTTGAATTTTACTTTATCTGGTACAGAATATAAACATATAAATAGAAAATGTAGTTCTGTCAAAAATTCTTGACAAAAATGAGGAATATTCCAAAGTCCAATTTCAGAATTTCAGGTTAAATTGTGTACAACATTTGAGCTCTCAATATTTATTTTGTTTAGCCCCTCCATTTCAAAATTTTCCTTTCTCTAATATCTGTCTGTAAGAGATGCATTTTGCTAAATGCTTCCTGTGAAGGTCTCACAATGTGTCATCTTGACTAGGCTGAGCTAAATCTACTGGATTCACTTTCTTCTATTCTTGGATTAGAATTGACTACAAGGAAGACTCTTGGGAAATTTGGAGGAAGTGATGCAGCAGCCATTTTGTAGCTCAACAGACTCTTGCTGACTCTTACTGTTAACATGAAATAGTAGCAGGGCATGTGATTGTTCCATATTCCCCCTGGATTTTCCTTTAGCTTCACTGACTCCTGTACCTGGTGTTTAACCCCTTTACTAAACACACCAGCTTCTGAGGGATAACTTTACCATCCAATAGAGGTAATAAGGATATTGTTGTCAGTGTGTGCTCCTACGTTTCCAGATCTTGTGTGTGGGTTCCAGTGTGGACTCATGATCTTCTCTTCCTGATGAAATGGAGAGAGACAGTATGTCTGTCTGAACTCAATTACAAGAGAAAAGTTGGAAAGATCGCAAATACATGAAGGTTAAAGAGCATCCTACTAAAGAATGAATGGGTCAACCAGGAAATTAAAGAAGAATCAAAAAAAAAAAACTCACAGAAACAAATGAAAATGAAAACACAACTGTTCAAAATCTTTGGGATGCAGCAAAGGCGGTCCTAAGAAGAAAGTATATAGCAATACAAGCCTTTCTCAAGAAACAAGAAAGGTTTCATATACACAACCTAACCCTACACCTAAAGAGTTGAAGAAAGAACAGCATATAAAGCCTAAACCTAGCAGGAGATGATAATAAAGATCAGAGCAGAAATCAATGAAATAGAAACCAAAAGAATAGTAGAACAGATCAACAAATCTAGGAGCTGGAAGAATTAATAAGACTGATAAACCCCTGTACAGACTTATCAAAAAAAAAAAAATAAAAACAAAAGAGAGAGAGAGAGAGAGAGAGAGATAAATGACCAAAATTAATAAAATAATGAATGAAAGAGGAAAGTCACAACCAACACCAAAGAAATACAAACAATTATAAGAACATATTATAAGCAATTATATGCCAGCAAATTAGATAACCTGGAAGAAATGGATACATTCCTAGAGACATATAAACTATCAAAACTAAACCAGGAAGAAATAGAAAACCTGAACAAATCCATCACCAGTAAGGAAATTGAAGCAGTAATCAAAAATCTCCCAATAAGAGCCTACGGCCAGATGGCTTCCCAGGGTAATTCTACCAAATATTTAAAGAAGAATTAGCAGTTTCTCTTGAAGCTGCTCCAAAAAATAGAAATGGAAGAAAAACTTCAAAACTCATTTTATCAGAGCAAATACCCAAACTGGAAAAAGACACCATCAAAAAGGAAAATTACAGACTCATATCTCTGATAAACATGGAAAAATTTTTACCAAAATACCAAAATCCAACAGTACATCAAAAGGATTATTCACCATGACCAAGTGGGATTATTCCTGGGCTGCAAGGTTGGCTGAACATCCATAAATCAATCAATGTGATATAATACATTAATAATAGAAAGAATAAGAACCACATGATCCTCTCAATAGATACAGAAAAAGCATTTGACAAAGTATAGCACACTTTCTTTATCAAAATTCTTCACAGTGTAGGGGTAGAAGGTATATACCTCAATATCATAAAAGCCATCTATGGAAAAACCCACAGCAAATACCATTTCCAATGGGGAAAAACTGAAAGCTCTTCCTCTAAGATCAGGAACTAGGCAGGGATGTCCGCTATCACCACTGCATAGTACTAGAAGTCCTAGTCTCAAGAATGAGACAAGTAAAAGAAATAAAAGGCATTTGAATTAGCAAAGATGAAGTCAAACTTTCACTCTTTGCAGATAATATACTTTATGTGGAAAACCCAGAATACTCAACCCCAAAACTGCTAGAACTCATATAGGAATTTGGTAATGTGTTAGTATATAAAATCAATGCACAGAAATCAACTGCATTTTTTTTAAAGATTTTATTCATTTATTTGACAGACAGAGATCACAAGTAGGCAGAGAGGCAGGCAGAGAGAGAGAGAGGAGGAAGCAGGCTCCCCGCTGAGCGGAGAGCCCGACGCAGGACTCGATCCCAGGACCCTGAGATCATGACCTGAGCCGAAGGCAGCAGCTTAACCCACTGAGCCACCCAGACGCCCCTCAACTGCATTTTTTACACACCAACAACACAGAAGGAAGAAAAATTAAGGAGTCAATCCCATTTGCACCTAAAACCATACAATACCTAGGAATAAATCTAACCAAAGAGGCAAAGAATCTGCACTCAGAAAACTATAGAATACTCATGAAAGAAATTGAAGAAGACACAAAGAAATGGAAAATGTTCCATGTTCATTGGTTGGAAGAACAAATATTCTGAAAATATCCATGCTACCTAGAGCAACCTACACATTTAATGCAATCCCTATCAAAGTATAATCAACTTTTTTCAAAGAAAAGGATCAAATAATCCTAAAATTTATATGGAACTAGAAAGGTCCCCAGATAGACAGAGGAATGTTGAAAAATAAAACCAAAGTTGGCAGCATCACTATTCCAGGCTTCAAGCTCTATTACAAAGCTCTATTATCAAGACAGCATGGCACTGGCACAAAAGCAGACACATAGATTAATGAAACAGAATAGAGAACCCAGAAATGGACCCTCAACCTGATGGTGAACTAATCTTTGACAAAGGAGGAAAGAATGTCCAGTGGAACAAGACAGTCTCCTCAACAAATGGTGTTGGGAAAATTGGACAACCACATGCAGAAAAATGGAAACTGGACCATCTCCTTACCCCACAAACAAAAATAGACTCAAAATGGATGAAAGACCTCAATGTGAGACAAGAATCCATCAAAATCCTTGAGGAGAACACAGAAAGTAACCTCTTTGACCTCAGCTGCAGCAACTTCTTCCTAGACACATAGCCAAAGGCAAGGGAAGCAAGGGCAAAAATGAATTATTGGGACTTCATTGAAATAAAAACCTTTCACATGACAAAGAAAACAGTCAATAGAACCAAAAGAAAACTAACAGAATGAGAGAAAATATTTGCGAATTACATATTAAATGAGGGACTAGTATCCAAAATCTATAAAGAAGTTATCAAACTCAACACCCAAAGAACAAATAATCCAATCAAGAAATGGGCAGAAGACCAAAAAAAAAAAAAAAAGAAAAGAAAAGAAAGAAAAAAAGAAATGGGCAGAAAACATGAAGAGACATTTTTGCAAAGACATCCAAATGGCTAACAGACACATGAAAAAAGTGTTCAATATCACTCAGCATCAGGGAAATACAAATCAAAATTTCAATGAGATACCACCTCACACTAGTCAGAATGGCTAAAATTAACCAGTCAGTTAATGACAGATGTTGGCATGGATGCAGAGAAAGGGGAAGCCTCCTACACTGTTGGTGGGAATGCAAGCTGGTGAAACCACTCTGGAGAACAGTATGGAGGTTCCTCAAAAAGTTGAAAATAGAGCTACCCTATGACCCAACAATTGCTCCTCTGGATATTTACCCCAAGGATATAAATGTAGTCATCTGAAGGGGCATATGCATCTGAATGTTTATAGCAGCAATGTCTACAAGAGACAAATTATGGAAAGAGCCTAGATGTTCATCAATAGATGAATGGATAAAGAAATACACGTACACACACACACAAACACACACACACGAATAATATGCAGCCATCAAAAATGAAATCTTGCCATTTGCAACACTGTGGATAGAACTAGAGGGTATTATGTTAAACAAAATAAGTCCATCAGAGAAGGACAATTTTCATATGATCTCTCTGATTTGAGGAATTTGAGAAACAAGACAGAGGATCACAGGGAAGGGAGGAAAAAATTAATCAAGAAGAAACCAGAGAGGAAGACAAATGATAAGTAATCCCTAATCTCAGGAAACAAACTGAGTGTCGCTGGAGTGGAAGAGATTGGGGGGATGGGGTGGATGGGTGAGGGACCTTAGGGAGAATATATGCTGTGGTGAGTGCTGTGAATTGTGTAAGACTGATGAATCACAGACCTGTACCCCTGAAACAAATAATACATTATATGTTAATTTTTTAAAAAGTTAGTTCTATCAAAATGAAAACAGAATAGGTAGGTTTTTTTACTACTCTATAGTTTGTGAAGAGACTGCGGTGGAAGGATTTGAACTGAGGGAGCAGAAGTCTAGTGAGAACAAGGTTCAGATTGGGAACACTAAGTTGTCCATTGCAATCTTTCTAGGAAAAAGATCATTGCAATCATGGGAAGCTTATGTTAGAGTTGGATTATAGAAGGCTCTGAATGTGTTGCTGAAGAACTTAGAATATTTATGTATGCAAATTAGAGCCACCTATGGTTTCTGCATAGGAGAGAAGAATGTAGAAATTTATGGTTTGAGAATGAGCTTACCTTTAGAGAGTGGTAAAATTGGAAGGAGGTAGAGAAATTTGTGGTAAAAGTTAAGGAAGTATTGACATCAATTAGACAAGAGATAATAAAGATAATGATAATAAAGATATTAAAGGCCTCAAGAGGAAAAATAGTATAACAAAAATATTATAACAAAGAGAAAGAAGAAAAATAAGATACATCTTGAAAAACTGATATAACCTGTTGAATGTAGATATACAAAGAAAAATACAAGTTTGAGATTTAAAAACTATAAAAAACTTGATAAATTGGAGCACATGATGACTTTAATGAATAAGGAATTTAGAAACAGGAAACACTTCATTCAATTTTTGGAATAATTAATTTGAGCTTTTGATCAGACACCTGAAGAAATGGCAGAATTGTATGCATAAATTCATTACTAAAAACAAAACTAATGGAAACATAAACAGGAAAAATATGTTAATGAATGCATGCAAACAGTGTGTGGTGTCCTATGAAGGTGTCCTATGATAGAAAAGTAGAAGGTAATAAACAGAGAGTTTCAATTTTCAATCTGTTTTATATTGTTAAATTTTCAAAACACATGCATTAAATAATTACATATTTTATATAACAGTGTTCTACATTAGATTTTATTAAGACACACAGAAAAAAAGTCTCAAACCGATAAAAAGAAAAAAAAAAGTTTGGGAATATCTAGTATGGAGCAAAAAGAAAGCATATTTGTGAACAGAACCTTTAGAAATAGTCCACCTGAATTTGACTAAAAGAAATTTGATCCGTCATGGAAATGGCCAGAATATGGGCAGATGATGCAAGATCATGAACATCCAGAGTCATAGCATTCAGGTTGAAAAGAATTTCAGGGAGACAATGTGTGACCAAAATGGAGTATAAGGAGAACAAGTTATGCTACTATTCTGATTACTTTAATTTTCATATACTTAAATGAGTCAATCTTAATATTTCATTAGAGGGGATCTTTTTCACTTTATACAACTTTGAAAGAGATGAGATACCCAATGCCCTTTCTATTTGAAATATATCAATGATACATAAGTCTTCTTATTTATATAAATTTAATTGATGCTAAGGCACTTTACACTTTACACAAGTGTTCACTTGCAAGGATTCTACATGTGTATGATGAAATTATTGATTCCCTTGAACTACTGACTAATCCTTATAGTCATCATAAATATCAGTGTCTCTTACCCTTATACATTCTCATCATAGATAACATAGAATACCATGACAATATTGACTAATGGTGCTTTCCACATATTTTCAACTAAAAATATTTTTTCTCAAATATCAAACTATATTTAGTGAAATATACTTTGTGAAAATATTAAAAATATAGAAGGTTATTTATAATCCATCAATTTCCTGTTGGTTTCATGGTCTCCTGAGCAAGACCCTTGGCTTTGCCTCCCTTTTATGCTCATGAGGATAGGATAAGAATGATGGAGTGTCCAGGGCTTTTGTCTTACTGATATTACTCTCAGTGCCCCACATCTATATGCATATTATACTTCAGTATGCATAGAAACACTGGGAGGATAATAATCAGCAAAAGAAAAAAAAAATAACAGCAGGAAAGTCTCTCTTAATGTGCTATTTTACTGCCACTTGGATATAAATTTGCCCACACAGAGTTTAGCTTCAAATTTTAATGTTCTCTGTTCACATTCAAAGTCAGCAGCAATGAATTTTTCTTTTCAGTCCTGAGGCTTGCAGTGAAGGTTAAAGAACTATCATTAATAGGAAATAGAGTTGAATGTTTATTAATGCTGGTATTTGAAATAGCCACTGATATAACACAGTATGCAGCAGGTCTCAAGCAAACTCCGCTAACTCAGAGTTCCCATTTACACTCCTACCTGGATTATGGGAATATCAGAAAAAAAGATATTTAGAACCTTTTGGCAAGTCAGCAGGTAGAAAAACAAATATTTTAAAACCATCAGCTTTACCAATGCCTTTTTAGGCATACATTATGAAAATAATTCTATTCTAGTGCACTTGTGGTGGAAAATTTCAAAAATCTTCAGCAAAAATAAGCCCTCATAATTCCTGTGGAGTTCTGCTCACTCTTCTGGAAGAACATGGAGTGCTGTAGAGACTGGACATGTTCTGCCTATCCCTGTGGTGTGCCATTCATGATGTGACAATGGTTGCCGATTTATTGAGCACCTGGGGGAGACAAAGCACTAGAGGCTCTTTTAAAAGCTTTCAATTAAAATATATTTGACAAATAAGAAGCAAATGCAATAGAATTCTACTGATTATAGTAGCGACACAGTTGAGGAGGAGTTCTAATCTCTTCTAAGAGGTCATTCACTGGGAAAGCTATGAGGTAGTTAAAATTATCCATCAATATACACTTTATAATGGATTTATTTTATCATTCAACATATGCACAAAGAACTGATATGTTGGTGAATGAGGGTAAAGATAATGATAATGGCTACTTGATTTTTGTTCTGCCTGCCATTCACCTATCTTAACTACCAAGGATGCAATAAGTGATCGGCATTGTTAAAGCTTCTTGTGAAGAAAATGGTCCTTCTCACTGAGAAAACACTTTTAACCTGCAGTTTCACCCAGAGTGTAAACCGATTGCCTTTGTTCTTTACTGGTTTGTTGGTTTGTTTGTTTGTTTTGTTCTTTCTTTAGATTTGTATGCTTACAAATATACAGACATATACTTTGTATGCATATACTACTATATGTATACTAGATATACTATGGCCTATATTTCCACTAGAGCATAAAATGCTAGACCTTAGATCTTCCAAATTCTCTAGTCTTTTAACTTGACAGCTTTTGGGCAAGTGGCTCACATCTGTGTTTTCTGGAACTTTCTTCTGGCCATAATTTCAGTATCTTTTTACTAACCACCAGGAAATACTTAGGGAATTACAGGAAAAAATGAATAAAAAATAAAGTTCCTTATGCCTTTTAACCTTGGGTATACATTATTGTCATTTGTGCTTTACTGTTAGTATCTCAAACCTTTAGCTAAAGACTGTGACCCCAGTTATGCAAAATGGAGACTTTGGGCAGAAAATGAAGTAACTTATGATAATTTATATTGACATCTTACAAAAATATTTCAATCACACTATTCCATACAGAGTTTAATCTTATCAGTTTTATTTCTGCTCACTGCCCAAACCTAATTAGTGATAAATTACTGTTAAAAATACACGTGGCATACATACCTGCATTAAGATATGTAAACATTTGATTTTCCATTATTTATAAAGTAGCCAGGAATCACTAGGTAAAGTAAAATTTTACTGTAATTTGAGAATGGATATATCCTCCTGTGCCTTTATCCTTAAAATTAAAAAAAAGTGCCATTTATGTAATTGTTGACAGAAAATTAACTCAAACTTCAATATGGGATGAGAAAAATTTTCAGCTATAAGAACTGGCTATTTCTTATGGAAATGGAATAATGACTTAGAAAACAATCAAGAAACTAGAGTGTGTATCAAATAGTTGTGGTACCTGGGTGACTCAGTTGGTTAAGGGTCTGACTCTTGATTTCCATTCAGGTCCTACTCTCAAAGTCATGAGATTGAGCCCCGCATCCAGCTCTGCACTGAGCCAGGAATCTGCTTGGGATTCTCTCTCTCATTCTTCCTCTGTACTCTACCCTGCCCCTGCTCTCTCTCTCAAATAAATAGATTTTAAAAACAACAACAACAAAACAGCTGTTGAAAATCATTCCCAGGAAGCAGCATTGAATTCAAAACAAGTGGTCAGCAAGTGTCATGTATTGTGAATTTCATTACTTGTATGAACCATCACCATATTAAGTGATGCCCTGTTATCCATTTTTATATATTGTTAAATCATGCCTTCAGTTCTCTCCCTCATTTAACAGGGGCATCTGTGGCAATTATTTCATGTTTGTATAACTACTGTATATCGGATGTGGGGGACGTATTCAATTTTCTTTTAATTTCATGGGTCTTTAGAACGCAAGAAACTATACTTGAAAAGCTGTACTCTGGGAACTGCAACAAAGGACATTCATATGCAACTGAACCTTACTTGCCTGATAAGATATTGGACCTTCATCTGATATAATGTGATAAAACATTAGGATTTGTAAGAGGGAATGAATTGGACTTATTTATATATATATTTTTGGAGTCCAAAAGCAAAACTATTATGTATCCCATCTTGGATAATCTTATAGTATGATGTTGACAGGCCTGTTTGAAGAAGTAAGGGATTTTTGTTCCTTCCCACTGATGATGGACAGATCTTTGTCACAGCTTAAGGAGCAGATTGTGATGGAAGTAATGGTATTTGAGTCCTAACAAAAAAGGAATTCCTCAGTCTCCACCCTGCTTTCTCTCTCACCCAGGGGACTTACCAATGGAACCTAGCCAATATGTTGTAAGGAAGCCCAGGTTTTGTGGAGAGGCACATGTAACTACTCCTGGCCAAATGTTCAGATAGTCTTCAGCCCACAGCCAAAACCAACCACCAGATGTATAAGTGAATGAGCTTTCACTTCCTACTAACTACCATATTTTGAGTCTTCCAACTGAGGCTTATGCATTGGAAACATCTATATTCTTGTGAGCTTGAAATTTTAACAGGATGAGTGATAAATGATTAACATTTTTGTTTTAGGTCAATAATTTTCGAGGTGATTTGTTTCACAGTAATACATGACTAATTCAGTGAGGCACACTGGATCAACAAAAATGTGTATTGTATAACTTGAGGTACAGAATGTCCATATTAAGTGATGCCCTGTTATCCATTTTTAGATATTGTTAAATCAGAATATCTAGATTATATTTCAAAATAATTAAGATTATTTTATAAGGAATAGTGTTCTAACAAAATATAAGCTGATATATGTGAGGATTTGTTTGTTATACAAAAAGTTTTCAAATTTACTACAATGATACTGCTTTAGATTTTTTTTTTTTTTTTTTTTTTAGAATTCATTTATTTGTTTGAGGGATAGAGAGAGAGAGAGAATGAGCATGAGCCAGGGAGAAGGCAGAGGAAAAAGGAGAGACAGACTCCCTACTGAACTGGGAGCTTACATGGGGTTCAATTTAGGAACCCTGGGATCATAAACTGAGCTGAAGGCAGATGGTTAACTGATTGAGCTATCCAGGACCCCCAACTACAAAGCTTTTAAAATAAAATGATTTAGTCATTTTCCACCCAAAAATATTGACAACTATTTTACATTACTGCATTGGTGTCTCAGAACATTAATAAAAAGAACATGCAATAATTTGTACAAAAATTGCTTTTAGATAAGGAATATGCCATATTTTTATGCGTACACATCTATTTTCTCATGAACCAATGATTGGTGACTATTTCCTAGTACCAACTGGTGGCATGAAGCAACATAGAATAATTAAAAACAAAATGTTTTGTTTTTAATGACTAATTCTAGTAACTTTTGGAAGTTTTACTGGATAAAATAGTAGAGATCTCTTACATATTTTATATGTAAATTTATGAAATCCATTGATTCACTTGCTCATTTATTTTACTTGATTAGCTGGGTACTATGTATCATAACATAACCATCAATTAACTCAGTAATTATGTTCTTTAATTATGTAGAACCTAATAAAACATTATCAAAGAACTGTATGAAAGCATGTGTATCCAAACATCTATGTGTATGTATATATTTTATATATATATATATATATATATATATATATACACACATAAAGGTATAAGACATATATATGTATATTTCATGTATACACATACACACACACACACACACATACACATACACACCAATCTGCTGACTGGTGTTTCACATTCTCTCCTAGGTTTATTCTGCTTTATAAATTCCATTAAACATTATATATCCTCATTCATATCCAATATTTTATTACCTTAGTGGGTACTATTGAAATACTGACTGAAATACTGAGATAATTCAGAGAGTTAGTGTTTCTCCTAGTAGAAGCCAGTAAACTTTCACCTTGGAAACACCACACCTCAGCATATTAGCGTTACTTACTATAATACATACTTATGGTTGGTCTGATTACAAAACAATAAGGATCATTGTTTTAGGATAGAGAGATAGTGGGCTTTCAAGCCAGAAAAACCTAGGCTTCAAATACCTGCTTTCTATTCATTATCAATGAGACTTTTGAATAATTGCATGTTTATAACCTGTTTTTCTTTTTATCTGCATAAGAAAAAAAAATACCAGATTTCCAAATTTTTGAGAATTAAATGAATGCATAAAAAATGCATGTCCCATAGTAACCATGCAATCATTTATGGCTATTTCTATGATTGACAAGAGCCCATCAGCTACTTGGGAACTGTGACATTGAGGGATGGAGAAGCGTAACATTCTGTAACTGCTGACTTGGTCAGTCTCAATCCTAAGATTTAAGACCTGGGAAAGAGAAATTATGGCAAGCATCTTTAATTAAACAAACATCTTAGCAGTAGAGCTATTTGCTAATTGGATAATCGCCAATTTTTGTTAGATGAGGATGAAATTTTTAATGCTTTCTAAAAAAGAAACTATCATCTTCCAGGAATAACAAGAGAGGTTCAACCCAGTTCATTGATTATTATGATGATTAGACCACCTCACTGGGCTGCTTTCTAGGCTATTCTCTATGTATCCACCTATCCCTGCAACTTCCTCGACTAGCTCTATTTATGAAGAACTGTCACAGAGTCCCAAAGGACCTACAATGCATGTTCTTTTCAGGTGCTGTTATTCAAGCAAATCATTGCTTATGTTATAGTCTAAAGAATACTCAGTCTCATACTTGAGATTAAAGACAATGCAGTCATGAAGACAGTTTGTATTTTCCAATTCACAGTTCTGTTTTTACAAGGTGTTTTGGAGTTTTTAGATTCATTCAGAGGAAAGGTAAAACTGTACAATTCCTCACCAGGGATTCCTAAGCAGATAACTGGGTTGTTCTGACCTTGGGCAAGTACAGTTAGCCATAAGCAATTGGGACATTTTGCTCCTACTTATCATTTCGGGGTCACCAGCTGCTATTGTGAGGGTGATGTGCTCTGGGAATTCAAGCCACAAAATTTAGAGGGGCTATTGGGCAATCCAGAGATGAACAGGAGCTGCTGCCTCCGAGGAATCTTTCTGTGTGCCACTTTTGCCAGAGGCTGAGATCTGTAATATGAGTTGAATAAGAGAGATAATTGGAGTGGGAAAAAGGGAAGCAGAAATATGGTAAAATAAATTACACAAAGTGTTTTATTCTGAAAGTCAAAGTTATATCCGCTGTGGAGTCCCTCCCCTCTTCCACGCCCTGCTCACTTTTCCTCATCACAAATGGTAGCACATCCCCAAGTCTCACAAAAAGATCTTGTGCCCCAGGCCTCAGGGACTTGCCTGATTCTACTGTTAATAGACACAAAGGCAGAGAACAAGCTTTAAAAGGAAAAAAAAAAGTTGTCATTTTCCTAGGTAGGAACTCCTGCAACATGAACATGTACGAAAGAGATTTTAAATTGTTCACTTATTCAGGACATGGTTATTATGATTTTGTCATATTTCACATTTAAAGAAAATTAACTACTTTTTAAAACAATAGAAGGATAGTAGGTTTACTTTTGGAATTAAATATTTTGGGTAAAGGTATAAGTAATATGTATATACGTGTTTTGTGATGATAAACTATTAGAAATAGCTGCAAGGTATTAAAATTTTGAGTATTGCAATACTTATTGCTTCTTATTGTAATTATAGATTTACATGTTTAGTTGTCTCTAAGATATTATCATTTTAATTTTAACATGGCAATATCTTAACATTCCACTTGCTCATAACTAAAAAATGGTTATTGAATGAATGGATAACAAATTAATGGTTATCTTGCCCACTCCTGAAAGGACATTTACATTTTTGAAATGTAACAGAATGATAACCCACTAAATATTGCCAATTTCTTAAAACTATACAGAGCTCTTTCCTTATCCCTCTGATCTCTCTGTCTCTTTCTCACACACACGTGCACCCACACATGTACACAAACCACATGCAAATGCATACCACAGGATTCTTCATGTTAATTTGGTCTTCACATAGTACAAATATTAGATTTACAATGCAATTTGAAAATAAAGCTGTACTAGTTACTGAAATAAAAGTTTATTTTATTTTAGTTTCTAATTTCTACGTTTATTTGAGTATCTCATAATTACAAATTAGGTACTGTAATTTTTACAATGTGATGCTACCAAAGTACCAAATCTACCTTTCTGTTATGCTGTAGGGTGAGGATAAAAATTACTTTCTCTCTTTAGTATGTTGAAACTATGTGGTATTCTGTTTCCTTTTCACTTTTACTCACTCCTTTACAAAATACTGTGAAGGTCACTCCTTCATTTGAAGTGGACACTGGTAAAACTAATAAATAAATAAGATAGCTTTCAAAAAAAAAACTGAAGTAGACATTGATAGTATTGTAAAACGTTGCATAAGATTATTTCATAGTCATTTCTACTGCCAGCATTTGTAGTTTTAATCCACTTTTTTAGTTTCTTGTCTATTTGTGCTGAATGGTAATTATGTAAAAAATAGGAATTTAAAATTGTTTTTATGGAAAATATCAATCTAAATTTGAAAACAAAATTATAGTTATGAACAGTACTCTACTAGATCTGACCATCCACAGTTATAATGTTCGTAATTTTAGCAATGCTAATTTTATGAAATGATTTACTTTACTTCCATTAACTGTGCAGCTGTTCAAAGTAAAACAATTGTCATACCTCTTAGTGTAACTAATAAGTGTTTTTTTTTTAAGGTTTTATTTATTTTTTTGACAGACAGAGATCCCAAGTAGGCAGGCAGGCAGAGAGAGAGGGGGTAGCAGGCTCCCTCTGAGCAGAGAACCTGATGCAGTGCTTGATCCCAGGACCCTGAGATCATGACCTGAGCAAAAGGCAGATGCTTAACCCATTGAACCACCCAGGCACCCCCTAATAAGTTGTTTTACTAAAATAATTAATCATATATGTATGAGAATAAGAATTTTGTTCCTATTTCATTTGTTATCAATAGTCACTAATAATAATAACAAATGTTGATTATCAGGTATCAGTTTTTCAGCTAAGAATCTTACATATTTTAAATTTTTAAAAAATTCTTACAATGTGTATTACTATTGTACCTATAAAGAAATTTAGAGAGATTAAATAATCTGACAAAATCCAGGTAACCAAGTCAGGATTTTAATGTAGGTTTCTTATCTAAATTGTGTGTGAAGATGTCATCTTCATTACTAGGAAAAAAAAGAAAAGTAAGCAAGCCATTAACCAATCTGATCAGGAAAATATACAGAAAGCAAAAAGAAAAAATTGGAAATAGAAAGATGAAGAAATTATCAAAACCAAGTAAATAAAAATATAGTCAGGTATTTTTGTGAAACTTTAATGAATACATTTAAAAACTTAATTAAATGGATAATTTTTTATAAAAAGACAGCTTGCAGACAATGATTCTAGTCTAACTCTTTCTAAGCATTTTAAAAATATTAACATATAATGTATTATTGGCCACAGGGATACAGGTCTGTAAATCATCAGGCTTACACATTTCACAGCACTCACCATATACTCTCCCCAATGTCCATACATATCAGATAAAGGGCTAGTATTCAGTCTATAAAGAACCTACCAAACTCAACACCCAAAGAACAAATAATCCAATCAAGAAATGGGTAATAATCAGTAACTCTTAAAAGGATCAATAAACAGAGGAGAAATAAGAGTAACTAAATGGTCCATATATACAAAGGAGTATTATGCCTCCATCAGAAAGGATGAATAACTAACTTTTGTATCAACATGGATGGGACTGGAGGAGACTATGCTGAGTGAAATAAGTCAAGAAGAGAGAGTCAATTATCATATGGTTTCACTCACTTGTGGAGCATAAGGAATAACACAGAAGACATTGGGAGATGGAGAGGAGAAGTGAGTTGGGGGAAATTGGAGTGGGGAAAAAACCATGAGAGACTGGACTCAGAAACAAACTGAGGATTTTGAAAGGGAGGGGTTGGGGGTTGGGTGAGGCTAGTGGTGGGTATTATGGAGGGCACATATTGCATGGAGCACTGGGTGTGGTGCATAAACAATGAATTTTGGAATATTGAAAAAAATAAAATAAAATTTAAAAAGTAGCTAAAGAGATAACTCATAAAAGCCAAGAGGTCTAGGTATTCTCAAAGGGGTGCTTTGTCACAGCTGTAGAATTTATATAATTGTATGCCTTTCTAACTTCTCTAGAGCATAGATACAAAATTCCCAATTTTTGAGTTCTATTAAATAAGTAATCGTCATATTAATGCTCAAACATAAAACTATTCCACAAAAAAATGGTCTAAAATTGGCCACTTTAGAAAATTGAGATAAAATCCTAAATTAAATGTTAGGAGGAAAAAATCCAGTAAAATATTTTAAAATAATACATAGTGACTGAGTAAGGTTAATTCTGGAAAACAAAGGTTGTCCAACTTTAAAAAACCCATTGATATAATCTAATATATTAATATGTATGAGCAAAAACCTCATCTAATCATATATTTTGTGGGAGAAAAGACATTTGAACAAGTTCAATTTTAAGGTATATTTCTTTCTTTAAAAAAATATATTTATTTATTTATTTACTTATTTACTTATTTATTCATTTATTTGAGAGAGAGAGCACACTTGAGTTGGGGAGGTGGGAGGTAGAGGGAAAGGGAGAACCAGGGTCCTCAGTGAGCTGGAAAACTGACATGGGGCTCAATCCCAGGACCTCAGAATCATTACCTGAGCTGAAGTCAGATGCTTAATTGATTGAGCCACCCAGGTGCTCTTTAAGGTATATTTTAACATTCAATAACCTTAAGAGTTTATATATATTTCCTTATTAAGGGTGCATATACATTGTGTGTGTGTATGTATGTGTGTGTGTATATATATATATATATATATGCAAAGATGCTGTCTCTTGGGCTACTACATGTATTTAGCATTATAACTGCATGTCTCATCTACATATCAGCATAAGAAATTTTTCTTTAAAAATAACTTCATAAAATTTGAACTCCACTTTCTAAACAAGAGTTTATTTATTTATGACAGAGAGAGACATCAAGAGAAGGAACACAAGCACAAGGGAGCTGGAGAGGGAGAAGCAGGCTCCCTGCTGAGCAGGGAACACAATATGGGGCTCAATCCCAGGACATAAGGATCATGACCAAAGCTGAATGCAGATGGCAGATGCTTAACAACTGAGCCATCCAGGTACCCCAAAGTTTGAAATCCAAGCTACACAAATGACCTTAACTTACATCACTGGTTGAGATAACTAATAGAAAAAGTATTTCATGAGGGGCACCTGGGTGGCTCAGTGGGTTAAAGCCTCTGCCTTCGGCTCAGGTCATGATCCCAGGGTCCTGAGATTGAGCCCTGCGTCGGGCTCTCTGCTTAGCGGGGAGCCTGCTTCCTCCTCCTCTCTCTCTCTGCCTACTTGTGAACTACTCAAATGAATAAATAAAATCTTAAAAAAAAAAAAAAAAGAAAAGAAAAGAAAAAGTATTCATGATTCAAGATTCAAGAGATAGGGAGAAGACATGAACAGACATTTCTGCAAAGAAGACATTCAAATGGCCAAGAGCACATGAAAAAGTGCTCAACATCATTCAGCATCACGGAAATACAAATCAAAATCTCAATGAGATACCACCTCACACAAGTCAGAATGGGTAAAATTAACCAGTCAGGAAATGACAGATGTTGGCATGGATCCAGAGAAAGGGGAACCCTCCTACACTATTGGTGGGAATGCAAGCTGGTGAAGCCCCTCTGGAAAACAGTATGGAGGTTCCTCAAAAAGTTGGAAATAGAACCATCCTATGACCCATTAATTGCCCTACTGGATATTTACCCCAAAGATACAAATGGAGTGATCTGAAGGGGCACATGTACCCCAATGTTTATAGCAACAATGTCCACAATAGCCACACTATGGAAGGAGCCTAGATGTCCATCAACAGATGAATGGATAAAGAAGATGTGATAAAGAAGATATCTATATATATACACATACTATGCAGCCATCAAAAAATGAAATCTTGCCATTTGCAATGATGTGGATGGAACTAGAGGGTATTATCTGAAGTGAAATAAGTCCATCAGAGAAGGACAATTATTATATGACATCACTGATACAAGGAATTTGAGAAACAAGACAGAGGATCATAGGGGTAGGGAGGGGAAAAATGAATCAAGACAAAACCAGAGAGGAAGACAAACCATAAGAGACTCTTAATCTCAGGAAACAAACTGAAGGTTGCTGGAGTGGAGGGGGTTGAGAGGGAAGGGGTGGCTGGGTGATGGACATTAGGGAGGGTTATGCACTATGGTGAGCACTGTGAATTGTGTAAGACTGATAAATCACAGACCTGTACCCCTGAAACAAATAATATATCATATGTTAATGAAAAATAAATAATAAGAAAAAAAAGAAATTATTTCAAATGTCCTCAAACACTTTAAGTTACTCAAAGGATAAATAAACAAAAGGAAAATCTTAACGTATTTTAGTCATGAAGCTGGAAGTAGTGTTGGTATTGTTATTTTAAGACTGTTAAGTTTGGGGGTGCCTGGGTGGCTCAGTGGATTAAAGCCTCTGCCTTTGGCTCCGGGCATGATCCCCGGGGCCTGGGATCAGACCCTCATTGGGCTCTCTGCTCAGCAGGGAGCCTGCTTCCTCCTCTTTCTCTGCCTGCCTCTCTGCCTACTTGTGATCTCTGTCTGTCAAATAAGTAAATAAAATCTTAAAAAAAAAAAAGTGTTAGCATTATAATTGCAGTACACTTGCATTTGTATTGTATGATAAAACAAATAAATAATTATGCTGGTAATGCTGGGGACCACATTTTCAAAATGAGGCGAATGAGAAATAGCTGTAAATGGTTAAGTAAAATTTTTGTCATCCTGAATTTGAATTGCAACTTTTGGTAGGAATTCATGATTTTACCTTATAAGAAATATTATGATTTGTTAACTTTTCCTTTCTAATAAAAAAGACAGAAGGGCCAATCTAGTAAATATGAACATTGCTAGTGCTTGGACTGTGACCTCTGAGAAGCCCTTCTCAAAGAAGGGAGTCAGGGATGCTTGAATGAAATTCTCATTGGGGATTCCAGGAAGGATATACACCAAGATTTGTCATGCCATAAACTGAGAGAGTTTCCAAGCATAACAAAGGGTATTCTAAAAAGATTCTGGAAACAACTTGAGGAGGCTGCTTCTGGCCAAAGTAAAAACAATTTAAGCCTCATAAAATATAATTACCAAGTATTAAGTGGTATTGAATATGCTCAACATCATAGGTTCGTAATGATAACGAAGTACCAATGACCATTCATAGATAAAGTTGGAGAACATGAGATAAATACCTTAGTAATTTGAAAGCTGGCAAACAAAGAGGTAACTCAAGTATTTATCCTGCCTTTCCATATGAATTCTTATTTGATGAAGGCAATATACTAGAAGGGTGGCAGAATACGCTACCCCTAAATATGCCACTTTGGCATAAGGATTACTTTGAACTTGGAAAATGATATGTACGAGAAGAACAGGGCACTCAAACCTATCCTTTCTTCACAAAAGCAGGAGGTAACACTTCAATGGGGAAGGTACTCTTCCTCTACCAAAAAGAAACATTCTTATCACAAGACAGAAGGTTGAGGCTGGAAGAAATCTGTGCAAACAGACCTTATTAAAATAACTCTCATCATCCTGTAATTTATACATATATTTATTATTTGTTTGTAATTACCTATCTTTGTTTACTTTAGTATGTAAATGCCTGGCTACTTCTTTGAGTCCTCATTTGCCTATGGGGGCTTCCATCAACATGTAAAAATCTATACACTTTTCTGCTGCTAATATCTTATGTCATTTTAATTCTCTGACCCAGTGGACACCCTAAGATGTTAGAATTAAAGGTTTGCCTACCCTATAGACTATTTACAGAAATTCCAGGTAATAATGAAGAAGGAGTGACAGAATGTCATTATTTGCAACTTCTATTGAAATAATGGATCTAGAAAAAATGGCTATTAACATCACAAAACGGAAGCAATCACAAAACAACCTATAAAACTGTCTTGCCAGAAAATCAAACCTGAACCTGAATCTGATTTATCTCATTAGTAAAATGTGAATCTAATTTCAAACTTTTTTATTTATCAGAATAAAGGAAATGAAGGGTATAGAAACACATAGTAAATGACAACTAGAAATGAAATCAGGAGAACTCAGATTGTAGGTAAATCCAAGGAGTAGATTATCTAGTTTCTTAAACTGATTTAAGACAGGAAGAGAAAATTTACAGATTCTGGATACTGTAGAGACATAGAAAATTATCACAATTCTAAATTAAACAATATAAAATATATTTTCAAACTTTATGGGTAAATTAAACAACACTTGGTTGTTTTTTAACTAAGTCATTATTCCTCATATTTGGATAAACTAATAACATCACAGCATGTTTTCTAGATACATATCAATATGTTTATGGATAAAATTATATGATGTATAGAACATGATTTATAATAATAAGATGAAAGGTGGAAACTATTAGGTGTATAGATAAAAGCAAATGAACTGTATATTGGGGATCATTGGTAAGTTCTTTCTGCTCCCTTAGGCTTAGAATATCCGGTAATGTAAAATTAAAATATCCAGTATTAACAAGTTTGAATTCCAACAATTCTTTGATGTATGTATGTACAAAGCATACAGTTATCCCAATTGGAAGTTACTGAGAAGTCATATAATACAATCCCTCTTTTCACAGAAAAAAAAAAAACAGGCTTGAAATTGATACAGCTTGCTTAGACTATATGTGCGCTTTTAGATAAGGTTAAAGCAAGAGTCCAATTCTTCTGGCTCCCAGGACCCAAAAACTTCTATATACCAAGGTACTAGTATTTAATTGTGTTGGTTAAAAAGAAACAAGTATCTCTAGAAATGCAAAATTTAAAAAAAGATTTTATAGGTATGCTAGTATATAACCAGTTTGCCATCTTATCATACTTTCCCACGTGTATTTTGTATGCTTTTAAAATGTGGAGTCTTTTAGTTTCTAGAGCAAAAGAAATGGCAAAGAGTAGAACAATCTGGAGTGAATACCAGTACAGAATATTTTTTCCATTAATCAAGATAGCATACATTAGGAGTAGCAGGTGCTATCCGAAAGCAAAAGACTGATTAGGATATAGTATACAGTTATTATTTGCAAATAAACCATCATCACCATAGAATTTAATATGTCTTAATTGAAACACATAAATAAGAACACTCTCTTAAGTTTGTATAGATTTCAGTGTTTACTAAAACCTTCCTTATAAATCATTTTAAGTCTCACAATGACCTTTTTGTATAGAAATTCTAAGGAAGGTAAAAGAAATTAAGACTCACTTTTGCAGGGATGCCTGGGTGGCTCAGTTTGTTAAGTGTCTGCCTTCAGCTCAGGTCATGGTCCTTGAGTCCTGGGATCAAGCCCTGCATGGGACTCCTTGCTCAGTGGGGAGCCTGCTTCTCCCTCTGCCTGGCACATCCCATGCTTGTGTTTGTGTTCTCTTTTTGTGTCAAATAAATAAGTAAAAACTTAAAAAAAAAAAAAAGACTCATTTTTGTTAAAGGATTTATCAAGGTCAAATAGCAAATCTGTTATAGCTAGAGTTGTGACTTAAATATTTCATTACAAAGATATTTCTATGTATCTAGCGTCTCTATGTTCAGTTTCCGAGTTCATGCTATAATCATTTCAATGGCATATCCCCTGCTTTTGACAGCAGACCAGTGGACTGATATTATTAATTTTTATGTATCTAATCCTTTACTAGAAAAGTATTAAGATGACTAAATCAAGACTTTGGAGTTTTATTATCTACTATTTTTCTGGCATTATAAATTCTTTACATTGATAAGAATAACAAGAGAACTATAATTTTTAAAAAGTTTAGTCTTTTTCCTAATACCCCTATGGTTTCTTCAGTTAAATCACTGAACATGGGGGCTCAGGGATGCAATGTAGATTCATGAATACCTTACTTACTTACATGGGTTAGACCTTCACAATGGTAGTAAATAAAACTCTTGGGGCACCTGGGTGGCTCAGTCAGTTAAGTGTCTGCCTTCAGCTCGGGTCATGATCCCAGCATCTTGGGATTGGGCCCCATAGGGGCTTCCTGCTCAGCAGGGAGCCTGCTTCTCCCTCTCCAGATCCCTTGTGCTTGTGTTCCCTCTCTTGCTCTCTCTCTGTCATAAATAAATAAAAAATCTTAAAAACAAAACAAAACAAACAAACAAACAAACAAAAAACTCTTGTCCTCACTCCATGGCAATCAATATGTGGACTCAAAGAACTGCCTCTTATTCACAGGTAGAACCTCTACTGACTTGTAGAAGCAGTAGATATGGATGTTGAAACAGTTATTGCTATTGTGACATGGAAGACGTAAAGAAAAAAAAGACACTAGTCAAACTTCTAGTGATGAAAAGTATGATACATGCAATGGAAAATACTGTGAATGGTGCTAGTAGCACATTCTGTATTGTGGAAGAAGAGTTTAATGAATTTGAACACATTCCATTATAAAAGTACTATCAAAAATTAAACACAAAGAGAAAAAATACTAAAAATCAAAATAGATTTAGTGAGCTGAGGGAAAATTACAAGAAGCCTAGTATGTATGTAGATGGAGTCCTTCAATGAGAGGACAGACAGGAAGAAACAGAAAAGAGTAAAAGAAAAAAAAATGGGTAAAAATCATTTCCACTCAAAGAAAACTGTCAATCCACAGATCCAAGAAGCTCAATGAGCCCCAAACACAGGATATGTGAAGAAACTAAATGGAGCCATATCAAGATGCTCAAAGCAAGTGGTAAAGAGAAAAATGCAGTTAAGAAAGAAGGCATATTGTATAGAGGAACAAAAACAATGAAAGTTTGTAGGATCCAGAAGAGACCTGTCTATAGCTGGAGTTGGGCAAAGTTGTACGAGACCAAATCAGAGAGCATTATCTCTTTGCCTCTCATTTTGGTGCCAGGGGTTCTAAGGGTCAGTTACCAGTGCGTTGATATCTAAAAGGCCCAAGAAGTGTAACTTTTAAAAACTTCTCCTTGAATTTTAATCTCTCGTCCCTCTTTGGGATCTACAAACATTAGATTTTCCCCTAGTTTTGTTTATTTCTGAAAGCTGAAAATTCAGGGCAAAATTCAGTGGGGCCCTCTGCCGCATCCAGACCAGCAAGGGAGCAGCAGAGTGAGCAGAACACTTGTAGGTCATAGGGACTACCTGTCAGTCTTTGGTCACAAGCATGGGGAAGGAATAGAAAGTAAACTGGAGCAGGCCAGGTGGATGGCTGCTTCCTACTTGCCAGGACTCTCTGGGCTGTGCAAGGTGGGCTGGTTGGGGAGGAGCACAAGCTTCCCTGGAGCAGGACATCACCAAGGAAACAGTTTTGCTGATGCTGCTACTGCACCTCATCTTCTGTTACCAGAAGATGCTCTTAAGAGAGTGATCTAGTGGCAACAGCCCCACACTGTGCCACTCTCACATACTGGCTTTAGCAAGGTTACCTTCAGAGGGGATCTAATGAAATATCTTAGTTTTCCTTGGGGCAGAAGCAAACCTAAAGCACAGTATAGTTTTTTTTTTCTTCTAAAGTTTCAACAACTTGTGGTACTGCAGGGTGTTTATCAGGCCCCAGGACCTCCTTGGAGGATCAGCATGTGAGACCCCCTTAACCACCTCTGATACCATTGTTGAAGGGCCACAAGCTGTGACTACAGGAACGGCTTCCCTATCTTTTCCTGAAAACTTGTTAGATCCCTAATCCGACCGGTGAGGTGAGTTCAGCCTGGGGTGTGGGGACTAGAGAGAAGGACCAAAGATCCTCTTGGAAATTAAGACATCTCTATGAACAATCTGCTAGCATCCTCCAAGAATGACCCATGGCTCCCACTGAGCACTCTGCCAGACCCACTTGGCCATCTGGGAAAGGGCCCCACGGGCTCCACTGGCACTTCCCAAGACAAATTGGTGAAGGGCCCCAGGACCCTTAGACTTGCAAACTGTTGCCTAGCGCCCCTCTAGAAGGCCATGTGGACTTCACCATTGCCTTGAAAAGGTACCCTGCAGGATTTGGGGGCTTTTTGCTCTTCCAGAATGCTATTGTACTTAATAGGCTATCTTGTTTGCCCACCCAGTTTGTCCAGAGCTCCTCTGAACTGTGAGATAGCTGAGCTGCCAAGTGCGGGAGTAGCAGCCAGGCAAAAAGTGAGAGCTAAATTCTTGAGCTATTTATTGCAGAGATATGAGCAAGAGGCTAAAAGAAAGAAAGCACCTACTCCCTATGTTCCATTTTCTCTCGTGTAACTGCACACTGGAGGAAGGTCAGGGGGATCTACACAGAGTATAGGTTATCTCACTATTAGGGAACCCAGAACAAAAGGCTCCAGCAGTTCTGTGAGCTCTGTGGTTAGAGGCAGTGCAAGGGGAGAGTCCTGGGAGTGGAAAAGCCCCAAGTATCAAGTCAAAGTAAGGAAGTGTGTCTTCGAGTTTTCTACTTCCCCCCTCCCTGTAAGGAGGCCTCAGAAGAGGAGTCTAAAGATGACCTCTGCCCAAGGCCTCAGATAAAGCAACCTGTGAAGGAAGGTGCTGGGGCTCTAAAAATGTAAGAGCATGAACTGCCAATGGACCTGAGTCCTTGGCTGCAACTCTATCCATTAACTGCCATGCAGTGCGATGCACCTCGTGTGGTGCGAAGGGAGAGGAAGGTTCCACACGAGGCCTGTGAGGCAGAGCCTTTATAAATGGCTGTGGTGGAGCCTGACAAATCCTGATTTTTAGTCAGGAACTTGACTCTTCAAAGTACATACATGTTCCCAAAACTCAAAAAGCTACATACATTGAAAAATGTATCCTAATTGATATTACCATTTGAACACAGACTTAGCACTTAGGTTCAAATGAATGTTAGTCTATTTTCCATTTAAAATTTAAAAAGCTTGTTATAAACTGTTCACTATTTCGTTAATTCAGAGTTATGCATAGATCATGTAAATTCTGAAATGGCCATGTACTAGCTTTCTTAAAGACAAAAAATCTGGCCTATGCTTTACAAAGAGAACTTTATAATCACCTAAATCCCTGGGATGAAATTCAGAATTATAAAATTTCTCTTTCAAGAAAGAAATTTAGAAAGACAGGATGTCATAAGAAATGGCCCCACTAAGATCAATTTTTTTTCTGAAGAGAAAACATGGGATGTTTTCTGTTTCATTTTTGTTTTCTCTGTTGTAAGTAATGTTTTCAAGTACATGTTCACATAGAAACATTAATGTTTGACATTGTCTTTTTGTACTGAGGTATTATATAATGTGAGAAATGAGAAAGCAAATTCTAGTTCACATGCAATATCTCTCCTTTCAGCCATTCTCTATGTACAAACTGAGGCCTGGCTTTAGGTAAGTTAATAACATTCTAGAGAATTGTGACTCTTTGCAAACAACTAAAGCCTAATAGAGATCGCTATTTCTTTCTTTCTTTTTTTTTTTTTTTAAGATTTTAATTATTTGTCAGAGAGAGAGCGAGCGAGAGCGAGCACAGGCAGACAGAGTGGAAGGCAGAGTCAGAGGGAGAAGCAGGCTCTCTGCGGAGCAAGGAGCCCGATGTGGGACTCGATCCCAGGACGCTGAGATCATGACCTGAGCCAAAGGCAGCTGCTTAACCAACTGAGCCACCCAGGCATCCCGAGATCACTATTTATTTCAACACTCACATCACTCACTATTTATTTCTACTCACATCACTTTTAAGTAGCATTCCAAGCAAGATGAAAATGAAAGCTGCTCTCACATCACTGGAGAGGTGCTTTCTATGCCTTCAATGTATGTAATTCATGAGAAGAATGCAGGCACAAATTATAATATTACTTGTTTGGAGCATTTAGGTATTGTTCTACTTTTCTTAGTTTAAAGGACTTCCTAAAAAGTGGAATTAATAACTATTAAGAGGGAAAATATAGACCTAATGAAGATGAAACTTTAATTATAAGTTAGTAGATGCAATTATTTTTCTGTGATTTAAGGATTTTATTAAAATGGTATAAATTCAAATAGAATATTCTCTTATTTAAGGGTACCATTGAAATTATTGACCAAAATACAACTTCAAAATATCCTGGTAAACTATTGTAGGATTACTACAATTTTATTAATTAATTAATAATAATATGTATTAATTAATTAATACAAGTTTGTAGAAATATTTCTCAGGATGAATATACTTTTTTCAAAAAGCAAAAATCATTTAGTAGCACATTCAATTTAAGTAAGACCCTTCTTTTTATCTTTAATCAAAGAATTTTCTAAAATTGTACATTTTTCTTTACTAGTCTCTTTTTTTCATAAATTTGGCAGCTTATACAATTTAGTTCATTAAAAAAACCCTGGTCATTAGGAATTATCTTTATCAACTTTTTTATGTATTTATCTAAATACCATTTTCAAGCTTTGTCCAGGGAGAACTGTCTATACTAGGAGAACGGTTTCATACTTAGTTATTTTGCAACGAAAAGCAAACTGTTTTTAAATTAATAGACCTGAATATAAGTTCAAATTTAATTCTTAGTAATGGTGAGGATTATTTCAGTTGAATTATCTGAAGTTTATTTTTTTATCTTTACCTACTTGTTGAGAATTAAACATAATAAATGTCTTTTTCCTAAATGTGAGTGTCTTGCTACAAATATATCTTAAGTGAAAATTTCCATGACACAAAGATCATGAGCTGGTCTAAATGCAAATTTGAGAGTAAGCTTATTTAGTTTTTCCAGATTTCTTAAATAAAAACCAGGAAGTTTGTGTAAAATATGGGAATAAAGGCAGAGGGTAAGAAAAGGAAGAACAAAATGTAGTGACTTAGAATCAAAGCAATAGAAGTATTTTGTCCTTTTGCTTTTCTGAACTTCTGAATGCTCTGAGAATGTAGGAATCACAAATTAAATCAAAATAACTTCCTGTACCAAGACTAAGGGTCCACTCTAATATACTCGCTCTTCATGATGAGTTCCTTCAGATTCCTCATGTCTTCATATAATGTCTTTGTGCCTCAGAGAGTGAATGAATATATTGTATATCCATTGGAGGCCAATAGATCCCTCCTTGCTTTCATGATCTACCATGGACTAGTTATGTGTCCTGAAGTGCCCCTTTTGTCATTCTGAGCCCATTTTCATATCTGTAAAATAGGAATAATAAATAATTCCTAACCAGAGGAGCTACTGAGAAAATACCAGGCTAATAGTTGCAAACTTAAACATTAAAATTTTTACTTTTATTTTAAATATACCTTGACTCTATCTCTTTCTCAGAACCACTTTGCAGTTGTATGTGGTATTTAAGAGTAGGTGGCCTAGGTTGGTAGTCCTGTAGAGGGGAACTTGTAGTAACTCCTACATAATTGAGAAAGTGCAGTGTAGTCAGATAGAAAGAGGCATCTGGTCTAGTTAGCCTCATAACCCCCAACCTCGGATTGTTAATTAGGTGGTGCCACAATAAAAACGCACCAAGATCATTAAGGTTAAGTCTTTCCTTCACCTGGGGAGAATGGGATAATACCTGATATGGTGGCCCATTCCTTATGGGTAGTAATAGTCAAAGGTGACCCCAAGACAACAAACTTAAGTTCTTCTAAAGCCACCTATGTGCCTGTGTTCCATATATATAGATATAGATATAGGTACAGATATAGATACACATACACACACACACATATATACATATATATGTGTATGTGTATGTATATATATATAGTGTGTGTGTGTATATATATACATATATATGTGTATGTGTATGTGTATATATATATATAATCACTCTCTATATAGAGAGAAAGGAAGTATACATTTTTTTAAAGGTTTTATTTATTTGTTTGACAGAGAGAGACAATGAGAGAGGAACACAATCAGGGGGAGTGGGAGAGGGAGAAGCAGGCTTCCTGCTGAGCAGGGAGCTTGATGCAGATCTAGATCCCAGGACCCTGTGATCACGACCTGAGCTGAAGCCAGAGGTTTGATGACTGAGCCACTAGGTGAACTCTATATGTATGTTTGAGTATACATACACACACACACACACACACACACACACGCGTGCGCGCGCATGCACACACACACACGCAAACATATATATAACATATGCATATGTATATATATGTACATGCTTTCCCATAGATATTTCCCCAATTTCTTCATGTTTACATTGTTTAGGTTCCAGGTTGGGAGGTGCCAAACTTCTAGATCAGTGAGAGGTTGAGAGTCTTCACGTTCCTGCTGGCTATTGTTTCCTAGTAAGCAATTTAAAAATATTTGGTTTAATTTTTCTTGGCCAGGGGACCATCTCAATTTAGATGGAGCACTGGGTGTGGTGCATAACAATGAATCTTGGAACACCGAAAAAAAATAAAATTAACAAATAAAATAAAATATATTCAATTATCTTATCTAACAAAAAAGAAGAAGAAGAAGAAGAAGGAGGAGAAGAAAGAACAAGAAGAAGAAGAAGAAGTATTAGCAAGGACCAAGCACATTTTTCCCATTACCTGTATACACTTGCTAAATCCAGAACTTTCCAGCCAGGGCTCAATATCATGAAGTGAGACATTCCAGGGCTTTGCGATTGAGGACAAACTAAGATTTTCCAGGATCTCAAAAGAATGTAGGTTCTATCATCTGTCCCACTGAGTTTTTGTCTTAATGCCTGTTTATATATAGTTAAATAATAGCAAATAAATATGCTTATGACTTTCTTAAAACCTGATTCTCTGGATCTCGAGATAGGATGTTCAGTGGTGAGATGGGCTCTGGAGCATATTGTAGAAATTAACTCCCTTGAGATAGGATCTCATATTAGCTGATCTGGGCTGACCTTCCACGTTTGCCTTTTATTTTTCTTAAGCTCCAAGTGCTGAGTCTGTCATTTCAAGATGTGATGGAGAACTGACCTACTAAGTTTAGGATTGAATGGAAGAGAGTACCTGAACATAGCTAGTGTTCTATGGGCTAATGTTTCTATCTTCACTTACATTTTGCCTTCTGTAACATTAAATATAGGCTTCATCTAATTGCTTGCTCACTAGGAGGCATAACAAATGCAAAGAGACATTTGCCTTTTTAAAAATATTAAAGTTAATTAAAAACAATTCTTTTATTAAAATCTATGAATAGAAAGAAGCAATTTAACAAAACAGTTTAAACCAAGAGGATAATTTATAAATGAATTTAATATTAGAGTCTTCAAAATATTTATGAAGTAATCTTTAAAAATAACTTCCATTTCAAAATCTTTGATTAAATTTGTTTCTTTTATATAAACATCAATCCTAGAATATGCCAACACATTTCACTTCTTATAGTGAATATAAGCCTAAGAAAAAGTGGAAATAATTTATTCTGTTTTCCTGTTACAATTATGAGTAATATAGAAAATGTTTATATTCTTAACTCATGTCTTTGGATAAGACATCAAATTTTTCAGATGTTAGGATTTCATGTAACAGATGACTGCTCCAGGGCACTAAATAGATGAAAGACAATTTATGCAAATAATTTTCTTTCTTTTTTTTTTTGGATTTATTTATTTACTTGAGAAAAAGAGAGAGAAAGCAAGGGGGGGGGCAGAGGGAGAAGAAGAGAGAGAATTGCAAGTAGACTCCCCACCAAGAGCGGAGTCCGATGTGGGGCCCAAGCTCACGACCCTGATATCACGACCTGAGCTGAAATTAAGAGCTGGACGCTTAACTGACTGAACCTCCCAGATGCCCTAGTCTTTTTTCTTTTTTACTTTAAATAATCCCAATATAACTCCTTAAAAACTCTTCTAGTGGAAAATGCCATACGTATTTTGCGTTCTTAAAAATATATATCTGCATATGAAATTCTTGCAAGTAAAATTTCTGTAAGTAAAATCCCTAGAAGTGAAACACTATATAATGGATAAGTTTTATCTTTGTTCACTTTGGTCCTCAATTGGTAATGGCCATTAACCCTATTCTGATAGGACAAATCATTAATTATCCATAAAATAATTAAATGTAATAGTGTATGCCTCTATTTACTTGTACTCAGTGGTAAATCATTTTGTAATGTGTGAAGATAAAAATATATTTAAATTCTATGAAGTAATCACTTAAACTACTTTGCAATTTCAAATGTTCATGTATATAGAGCTATATTTACATAGCTAAAAATATAGATACTCATCTTTTAGACGGGTATATCTGTATGTTAAGCAAAAGCATCATGATCACAGGAATATTTCTTTATGAGTGTGTGAGTGTGTGTATGTGTGTGTTAGTTTCATCCTCACTCAGTCAAATTCTGCCATATGGTGATCAACTCCATTTACTGAAATTATATGGATATAACTGAACATTAGCCATCATGATTATAATCAGATGAAATAATCTCCATAATTGTATTTACTGTGGCCCTGCACCTGTTTTCTATTCCAACGATTTTCCTCATCCATGAGTCGGCTGTTATCAGAATTTCCTTACCATGCAAAACATTTATTAAATGTCTACTTGTTTCAACATTGTTTTCAGGTGTGATGATGGATAGAAATCTAAGTCATGTCTCCTGTTATCAAGGAACTTTGTATGATAGTTAATGCTTAACTATTATAAATGTAATCTGCAGAGGACTCTTGATGCAGCCACTATAATTCAACCAATAAAATCTATGTGGAGACAGAAAAATCATGAAAAGTTACACCATGACCAACTATTAAAAATCGGGAAGAAAAGCCTGTTCATTTTCTGCAATCTATATCCATTGCATATAAAAAGAATTTCAGCTGACTGCATTTCAGCTGGCTTTTAATTCAGGACCTTCTAGGCTTATCCTCATGATGTTAAAGAGAAATTGCATCAGGTGGAGTTAAATAGACACGTAAAACATGTAAAAACTATTCAAAAGTATTGCAGGAGGAGAAAAATACTGAACTCTACTGAAAGGCAGAAGAGTTTGTGAGCACTGGTTGAATTGCTAGGAAAGCATGGAGAATTTGGTGCAGGGAGGTTGGTTCATGTGATGAAGCAGTCTGTGTTTGCTAATTGGTGCTTATTCAAGTTAGGCCCCTATTCTCCCACAGAGACTCGGAGACTGGGTCCCTCTCTTCCATGATGATTGCATTTCAGAAGAATGGCTCCCAGGTTCTTGAGAAAGACCGTCCTAGGTTGTAGAGGATTTATATCTCAAAGGGGCAGAAAAATAACTTACAATTGCAAACTTTCTAATTTAATGCTCTAGGAAATGAGTGGTGAGGAGTCTATGTCAGGCAGAAATTTATCTCTAGTCAAATTAAGGGAATCATTAATCATTAATAACATACAGAAGCCTTCTCTACCTACATATAATATTGATGTTGTGTTATATTAGTTATATCTGTATCTCTATTATCTATCTTCCTGCCTGCATGCCTACCTCTAGGAATTCAAAGAACTAAAAAAAAATCAAAGAAACTATAAAAAGCTTATAGACTACAATGGACACTTAATTAATTATCCTCGGCATCTTTTTAATTTATTCAGAAGACCAACAAAAAATGGGCAAAAAACATGAATACATTTTTCCAAAGAAGACATACAGATGGCTAACAGACACCAAAAAGATGCTTAACATCACTCATCATCAAGAAAATACAAATCAAAACTATAGTGAGGTATCACCTCACACCTGTCAGAATGGCTAAAATTAACTATACAGGAAACAACAGGTGTTGGCTAAGATGCAGAGAAAGGGGAACCCTCCTGCACTGTTCGTGGGAGTGCAAACTGATGCAGCCACTCTGGAAATCAATATGGAAGTCTCTCAAAAAGTTAAAAATAGAACTACCCTATAATCCAGTATTAATCTACTAGGTATTTACCCAAGGGATAAACAAATGTTGATGCGAAGGGACAAATGCACCCTGATGTTTCTAGAAGCATTATTAGTAATAGCCAAATTATGCAGACCCCAAATGTCCCCGGACTGATGAATGGATAAAGAACAGGTGTGTGTGTGTGTGTGTGTGTGTGTGTGTGTGTATAAATGAAATATTACTCAGTCATAAAAAGAATGGAATCTTGCCATTTGCTAAAATGTGGATGAACTAGAATGTACTATGCTAAGTTAAATAAGTTAGAGAAAGACAAATACCATATGCTCTCACTCTTAAGTGAAATTTAAGAAACAAAACATATGAACATGGAGGAATAAAAAAGAGAGGCAAACCTTAAAACAGATTCTTAATTATAGAGAACAAACTGAGGATTGCTAGAGGGGAGGAGGTTGGGGGTATGGGTGATGAGTATTAAGGAGGGTACTTGTGGGTATTAAGGAGGGCACTGGGGTGTTGTATGGTGGTGAAGATTTACTAAACTCTATACCTGAAACTAACATTACACTGTATGCTATGTAACAGGAATTTAAACAAAAACTTGAAAAAGGAGGAAAAGATGACCAACAATCTTTTCTCCAAAGATTATGGGGGAAAAATGAAGCAAAAATACAACTGCTCACAAGCCCAATTCTTTTCCTACTCTTAAGGCTTTGCACTTCAAAACTGATTACTAGATGTAAGAAGCTTCCAATTGCTTCAAGAACAAACCTCAACTTGTTAGCATTGTACCTATGTTCTTAGAAAATAATATAGCCATCCCTAGCAGGACAAAGTTGACTGCAATCCCTTGCCATTTTATCGATTCATAGCTTATCAAGTGTTGGTCCATTTTGGCTATTACCTCTTTTGTGCATATATGGTGAAAGCTTATTCATACTTCATAACCTCACTTTCAAGTCAATTCTTCCTAAAAAAAATGTTGCCAAACTATCCTACAGTATATACAGATTATCATTATTTCTTCTGTGTTACTACTATACCCTTTGTACATAATTTTCTTATTACACTGATTACATTTTACATTTACATAGCTGCTTCTTCAGTGGTCATTTACTATTTATTGAAACCACTGAAACCAACAGAAGACCAAACATATAACATTCAACATATATTTGTGGACTATGTAGACAAATGAATAATCATTAACAGTTAAGATTAAATGCAATAAAATATATGAAAATATCTGAAAAATAGATGTAATTTATAAATTTACATGATTATACATTTATAAAAACATAACTAGTGGTATAATTCTAGCTATTATTATGACTCATACATATATATGTTTCTTTATAGATCAGATCTAGAAACACAGCTATAGGGAAAGGAACTAGTCTGTGGTTCTTTGTTATGAATAAAAGAATGAAAATCAAAATGGGATCTCTGTAGAGAAACATTTCCTTGAATAAAGCCACAAGAATAGAAATTTTAGGAGATTTCTACTTGGGAAGAAAGATAACTATTGGGACATTATTCAGTTTAGCATTTCATAAGTAAATATGGTCAATTCCACAAAATATATATTTTATAAGATCAAGGTAGAACCATGGCAATGCAGAGCAGATAGGAATCAAGACTGAGACAGTAATGAATATGAAGTAATTAATATGAAGTTAAGTGGGATACTTCTTCCCACTCAAGAAGGCTCTGAGAAGGATGCCTGGGTGGCTCAGTTTGTTAAGTGACTGCCTTCAGCTTCGGTCATGATCCCAGCATCTTGGGATCAAGTCTCACACCGGGCTCCTTGCTGAGCAGGAAGCCTGCTTCTCCCTCTGCCTGCCACTCCGCCTGCCTGTGTGCATGCTCCCTCTCTTTGACAAACAAATAAATAAAATCTTTAAAAAAAAAAAAAAAAAGGTTCTGAGAGATTAAAAACTTGAACCAGACTTGCGTCTTCTTTTTGACCTCTCCTGATAACAGCCTTGGCTCCCAGACTCAGGATAAAGAATGGTATGACTCATCTTGTTTTCTTGTTATTTTCTGGCAACACTATCCCTGCTATAACCACTAATACTAGCCAACTGTGAAGAAAATTAACACACACGTCTCCATAAGCCTGTATTGTATCTACTAGATCTCATTTCAGGATCATGGCTACAATCTGTAAAAAACACCTTCTAAGAGACTATTTGGTTTAATTTCATTATACCTAATATTACTATATGCCGCTGTGTGTTGTTGTCTAGCTAGCCTGCCAGTTGCTTCTATAACGTATGATGCACTAAATTGCTATACTCTTGCTCTCTATAAACTTTTCTTCTTTTCCTCCACATTTCCTGACTACTTTCCTTCTCTAGCTTTCAACTCATCTCTTGAAATACCTGTTCTAAATTCAGCCAACCCATTCTCTGAACGATTCCTTCATCGTATTACTTTAGATGAGATCTGGCCATTCCCAGCGGACACTGTTTTTCTGCCATTATCAAGAGAAAATATTTATTTATTCAAACCCTTCATAATTCAGGACAAGAGTGAAGATGTTGTCTTTGACACTTACTACTGCTTCCATATCAATTCTCATCCCCCAGGATATAAAAAAAGTATTTTTAGCATCATGTCATCAGTATTAGATTAGACAACTCCCCATCCTTTAATTCATTGACTACTTGAGTATGGCTGACACATCGGATTCTGACATTTTTGGTATATTTGATGTTCATCAATAAACCTTGAATACCCCAGCCTCTGGGTTTTTGGTATCTAGGATTTTTTACATCATATTTTCTAATGACTTTCCCTTTACTTGTCCTCACTAACTCATTTCTGCTCACAGATTATATTTTTCTTCAAGAATAGTGTCACCAAACATAAATAATTTAAACATCGGACTATGGAGCCACACCTTTTCCCCTCCTTATTGAAGTACTCCAAATGCAGGTTTTTTCTTCATCTTTATGTACTTAAAACCATTGACTTTCTCCTGTCTAAATCTTTATTTAGTGTTTAACCCCGGCCCTATTTAGCAAACATTTATTGATTTATCTTTTCAATTACTCCCATGGATGATTTAATTTTATGGTATCTCTGATGTCATATCACACGTACCTGCCAAAATTCTGACCCTGGAAGAAACAGTGAAGGGCCTAAGAATCCTGTTTTTTGAAGTCAGACTACCTACATTATTATCTTACATTACCACTGTTTCAGATGCACTCAAATCTTTGTAAGCCTCAGTTTACTTAAGCATCACATCAGAGTAATAGTAGTAGATACCTCATAGAATTATTATAAAAAGAATGAAATAATCCAGTGAAAGTGTTTATCACAGTGTTTAATAGATTCATCTAACATCATCACTATTGTCATTGTTTTTATTTTTTTTCTATTTTATCTGTCCTTATATATGATAAAATAGAGGTAGAGTTTTAATTTATGATCATTTTAAATTTCTGGTCACAATCTTTAACTGGATTTTCAACAGTGTTTCACAATGTTACTACATTTTTTAAATCCTTCCCCTAATAAACAAAGGAATTAGTTTTCCAGTTTCTCTACTGTTCTCTAAGTCTTTACTTATCACTATTCTGCTCCTCTTCATTCTCATAACCTTATCTTTTATTTGAAATTATGAACACGGGCCAAAGTGTAAGAACATTGCTTCTTCCCACCCTGAAATCTCCATACCTATAGAAATAAACACACTTTTTAATGGTTATCACCAGACTTGTTCAAAAGTATTCCCCATTAGGTTGTAAGTTGCAAGATATCAGTGAATGTTTCTGTCTTGCCATCTATTCTACCCTAAAAGACTAACAGAGTATCTGCTAACCAGTAGGATTATCATATTTTTAACAAATAAATGGAACTTTTATGTACACTATTGTTATTTTATGGATTATCACAATATTAGAAAACAGAAATATATAACTTTTCAGACTAAAATTTGTCTCTCCAAAATTCATATGTTGAAGCTCTAATGGCCAATGTGACTATATTTAGTTATAGGAACTTTAAGAAGGTAATTAAGATTAAATGAGGTCATAAGTGTGGGATCCTAATCTGATAATATTGGTGTCCTTGGAAGAAGAGGATGAGACATCAAAGAGCTCTCTCTCTCCACAGCATATAACGAGAAAATGCTATGTGAGGAAACAGTGATAAGGAGGCCATCTGTAAGCCAGGTAGCGATCTCATCAGACACCAGCATTGCTGCTAGTTTGATCTTGAACTTCCAACCTCTAGAACTGTGAGAAAATAAATTTCTGGTTTTTACCCTGCCTGTGATATTTTGTTTGGGCAGACTGACAGGACCAATATAAACGCTTTTTTACAAAAGCTATTGTAATTTCCCTTGGAAGTTAAAGTTTATTTGAACTTTTTCAGTTTTTCTATCACTTTATTTGTTATTTGATGGCACCTAAAACAAAATTATAGAAGAACCATGGGGAATTTGTATCATATTATATTTGCTTCAAATTATTCTTCTGGTAAAGAAATCATGTGGTGAATATATGGATTTTATATTGTCCGAATGATACTCGGGTTTAAAAGCAACTGACTTTTAATTTGTACAGGAAAGAAAGAAAAGAGATCTAGGAAAGTAACTCTTCTTTTCTTGATGCTGAATCAGAAAATCTGTGGGATGTTGAGTTGAGGAAATGAGACTTGTGTACCAATTAATTATTCCAGTACTTATCCAACTAAATACCGATAACTAGAAAAACAAAACCAAAAACAACCCAAAACCCTGAAACCTAAAGAGACCACTTGAGGACTTGGATGCTCCAAGAACAATTGTGGGTTTGCCTCTGGGCCTGCTGATAGACTATTACAAATGACAGAAGAAGAGGAAGATTATCAGCTGAATCACTTAATGGCAAATACTAACCATTTATATTTGTGGAACCTTATGCCTTCTCTCATAAATTATATGCTGCCATTCTCTTCTTTCTCTGCAAAGTCATTTCTACTAACATTCCTGTCTATGCTATCTATTCATGTGTATTATAAAAATAATGCTCCCAAATCTTTTCAATTGTCTGTGCTTTAGCTGTGTTCAGCTCCGTTCCATGCTTGTTTCTCATTCTGTCAATGTTAACAGAAAGTTTTTTTTTTTTTTTAAAGATGGTAAATGAAGCATGCTGGTAAACAGAATGATCATTTTCTTTCATCTGTTAACTCAGGGATTCTCAGCTTCAGAATCACTGACATTTGGGGCAGGATTATTCTTTATTGTGCATGAGGCTCCTGTGCATGGTAAGTGCTTAACAACACCCCTGCTCTTTATCCACTAGTGTTTAGGGGAGTATCTCACCCCGTTTTATCAAAAATCAAAAAATAGGGGTGCCTGGGTGGCTCAGTGGGATAAGCCTCTGCCTTCAGCTCAGATCATGATCTCAGGGTCCTGGGATAAAGCCCCGCATTGGGCTCTCTGCTCAGCAAGAAGCCTGCTTCCCTCTCTCTCTGCCTGCCTCTTCCTACTTGTGATCTCTCTCTCTCTCTCTCTCTCTGTGTCAAATAAATAAATAAAAATCTTAAAAAAAAAAAGAAAACCAAAAAATATCTTCAGATATTACTGGATATCTGCTAGAGGGCAAACTCATTCTTGTTTGAGCACAACTGTGTTTATCCCTTGCTGTTTTTAATACAAATTAAGAATTGTTTACATTCTACACTCAAGAGGAGTCTATTCAGTTTCAGGTACTATGCATTTTATTAACAGAATATACCTAGGTATAATAGTCACGTTTCTTCTTTATTGGGCACATAGTAAAATAATATATGTTAATGATAGACTGGTGAGATCTAAGCACATAAACTTTAATTTTCTGCAAAGGTCAGCTTCCATTCTTGACAAATGCTAGTCTTTATTTTAAGCATTGTTTTATGATGCTAGTTCATATCATTTGAAAGCATATCCCATCTTTAGTAGGCTATATCCAAATGTCAAGATAAAATTTTCCAATTTTTGCATATTTAGATATTTCTGACCATACCAATAGCTGCCAATTGACATGCAAAAAATACACTGGCTTATTGCCAAATCTATCTGATCATTTGGACTGCAGAAATCACTGGGCCAGTATTGATTGATATAGTACATTCGGTGGCATCAGACCAACCTCATAGGGATTCAACTGACTGAGTGGAAGCCATTATTACCATAAAGAAAGACACACTGCTGGAGAGTTTACTCAGTCTCAGAATAAAGGAACCTTAGAATTGTAATAAGTCTTAGTAATTACTTAGTCCAGATCTTCCATTTTTGAATTTCCTCATATATATTAACTCAGACATGATTGTAAAAATTCCAAGTCATTGTGAAACCAATTTCACAAAATTAGAAATTAGAAATATTAAAATCATCTATGTTTTTTGTAAGGTATAAATTCAGAGATCTTATTAAACCATTTTCATGCTAAACCATTCTCAATCATTCTAAATAATTTTCTTGATACAGAATCATGGAGACAACAATGTTGAAAAAATGTCTTACATCTTTCTGTCGTACAAGTGCACCGATATTTTCAATGAAGTATTTGAAAAGGCCATTATACAAAACATGGATTTGTCTTAACCCCTAACGTACTCGGCAAAACAAACCTAAACAAGATAAGTTGGTATATTCTCTTAAAGCATTTTTAAGTCTGTCTGTAGTATGAGTGAGTAAAGAAAAAAAGTTGATAATCATATTCTGAGAATGTTCAAGCACTTTTACTCCTGGTAACAAAAATACACACTTTAAGTTAAAATCTCATCATTGACGTATTTACTTGTCAACTACAGATAATGTTTACAATTTTTGTCAAAAACATTAACAAATGAACAAAAAAAAATTCAAAGTAGTTTAGTAGATGTTTCTCTTTTTGTGGGTATGTTTAACAATGAAATGAGGTTTAAAAATTATTAAAATCTGTGAATATCATGGTGAAATCACCATTATGGATTTGCCCCCAAATAGTGAAATTGGAAAAGTGTATAGGTTCATGTCTATGTAAGATCACAAGTGTCTGATCACAAGTGCTGGAATGTCTGAGTGGCACAGTCAGTTGAGCAAGGGACTCTTAGTTTCAGCTCTCAAGTCATGACCTCAGAGTAATGATCTTATGGTCTGGAGATCAAGCCCTGCAGTGGGGCTCTGTGCTCAGAACAGAGTCGGCTTGGGATTCTTTCTCCCTCTCCCTGTGCCCCTCCCTGCAGCATTCTCTCACACACACTCTTTTTTTTTTTTTTTTTTCTAATTGTGTTATGTTAGTCATCGTAAAATATACACTCTTAAATAAATGAATAAATCTTTAAGAAAAAAGATTTCAAATGCTAAACAAATACTTCTAGAAAATGAAGATAAATTGCTTTATTTTTTTTTTTTTACTTTTTTACTCCTCATTTTCTGTCTTTATTGCACTCTCTAGGGTCCCTGTTACATAATAGAAGTGTTGATAGTGACTATCCTTGTTCTCAGAAAGAAAGCAACCAATACTTCAATATTTCACATGGTTTTTCCCATACATATTATCAGATAATGGAAATCCCCTTGTTCGATTAAGTGTTTTCTCCCATCAATAAGAGATGTTCACTTATTTGTAAAGTGACTTTTCTTTATTTTCCAACTAATATTGCAAGTTATGTATCAGTTGAAAATGAAAAATTGTTCTTTTACTTATGGAATAAGATTTTCTGTATCATCATAGGTTATTCTTGTTATATATTGTTGAACTTGATTGGTTAATATTTTGTTAAAGGTTTTTGCATTCATGTGCATAAGAGATATTGGTCAGATATTTTCTGAGTTTTGTAAAGTGCTTGCCAACTTTTCATATGAAGGTAATGTTGACTAGATAAAATTAATAATTTTTTGCTAAAATCTGGGAAAATTTTTCAACATTGATGCTATTTCTTTCTTAAAAATATAGAAGTATGTGGAGAACCATCTGGACATGAGATTTTCTCTTTAAATTTTTTAAATTATGGATCTGTTTTTATAAGATCTATAACAATTCAGATTTTCTCTTCTTTTTTGAGTAAGTCTCAGGGTCTTTGAGGATTTGTCTATACTATGAAATGTACTGGTAAAAATTATAAATATTTTTATTATTTTTATGTCTAGAATCTTTGGTGATGAACATTTTGGTTCTTTCTATTTTTTTATCAGATTTCACAGGAGTTTATCAGTTTGATTAATCTGTTAGCATTGTCACTATTCTCAATTACATTTTCTTTTCTTTTCTTTGTGTTTTTCCTTTACGCTCTTTTGTTTGATATTCTTTTGGAGCTTTTTGAGATGGAGCTTATAGAGTGTGCATTTATTCCAAACCACAATAATTAAAAATGCTAGTGAGTTGATTATTCCAATTTTCCAGTTCATTAAGGAATGGGTAATTCATAAATAATAATTATATTACATCACAGAACTTCTGCAAATTGGAATCAGTATAGCCACCACAATAAGTATTTTATAAAATTATTAAGGTTTTTCATATTTCATTTAAGCAAACATATGAAAGGAAAGCATTTTTTTCATTCCATATGAAGAATGGTTTTTAAAAAATCACTGTAGATAAGACTTATGCAAGTGTCCATGGGTTCTATGCTGATGATCCAGTATGCAATGCAAAACAGATGAAATGCTAGAGAACCTGTATGAAAAAACATCAGACATCTGGATTTGAGTTTGATAAATTGAGGCCTACATTACAAAAGTGTGAGTCATAGCTCAATTTAGGGGAAAAAATGCAAAAGTTTTTTTAAGAGGAATTATAGCGCTGTACATAATTCTTTATTGACTAGCTGATGAGATAGTGTGAAAGTGGCATGAAAGCTCTGGGTGAAAATAACTAAGTGACTTTAAATAGAAAGAAGCCATCGTGCAGTAGAAACTCCCTTCTCCTTGAAATTTGAACACTTTTTCCTATTTGAAGGAAAAATAAAGGAGAAAAGATATGTTGAATAGTACAGCTCTCTTGAAGAAACAAAGTGCATCTCTTAATTCTTAATCTTTAGTTCTTTTTAAATGTTTTATATATTTATATATATATTTGTTATATATATATATCTTAAAAAGTTACATAACACACATACACATGTTACTGTAAATAAGATACAGATTGGGAGTATTTTTTCCTGAATATTATTTTAGGAAGCATGAAAGTTAATAACATAATAATAATAATATAGTAATAATAGTATATTGTGAACTCTAAAATAATTAACATGACGAGAAATTTATGTAGGTAGAAACAGTGCAAATTACTTGTGATCTATTTTTAAAGTATATTTCACACAATACTATCTGAGGTAAACTAATAATTATTTAGAGTAAACTATATCATGAGAATGAATTTTGAGGAAACGTTTGATTAGAAGTAACATTATGTCTACATGGGGGCTTAAGTGGGTAGGAGAAGAATCAATGAAACAAGATGGGATTGGGAGGGAGACAAACCATAAGAGACTCTTAATTTCACAAAACAAACAGAGGGTTGCTGGGGGGAGGGGTTATGGAAAAGGTGGTTGCTTTATGGACTTTGGGGAGGGTATGTGATACTGTGAGTGCTGTGAAATTGTAAGCCTGATGATTCACAGAATTGCACCCCTCAGGGAAATAACACATTATATGTTAATAAAAATAATTAAAAAAGAAATAAATAAAGAAAGAAAGGTTCTTTTCCACACACACCTCATTCCGCAACTCCATACTACAGGGATAAAAATCATTCCTAAAATTATAAAACAACAATAACAAAAGCAAATCATGTATTTTAGAGTCCGGGACCAAACTCCAAAGGCATATTTGCCTTTTACTAGCTTTTTAATCTTGGGCAAGTTTCTAATACTCTGGGAAAGTTATTTACCATGTCTATCTTTTGGTTTCCATTTCTGTAAAGTGGCCCCTAATAATAGAATCTGTTTTATTCTATTAAAACAGATTCTAAAACCTGCTATAAGGATCAAATGACACAGTGCTTAACAATTATTATAAGATCTCAGCAATTGTTAAATTTTCTTTATGGTCTACCTTAAATGACTTTGTGTATCCAAAAGGACCTCTACCATGTAATGCATAATAACTTCACATTATTTAATGTGTTTAGTGATTAAAACTAAGAGTTACTGAATGAGTCTGTCTGACTTGGAATCCTGGCTCTTCCAGTTTCTAGCTGCTTTTCTTGGTCAAATTATATAACTTCTCAAGTTATGGCAATGATTAACTTACCTGATTATGAAACCTTGAAAAAGTTCCTTGAATACATTGCAATATACAATACAAATTAATCTTTAGTAATATGAGTATTATATAAGAATATTGATATTATCAATAATTATAATAACTTCTGCTTGGACGCAAATTTACTGCTTAACCTTGAAAAGACGTTTCTCAGATTTTAAGTTTCCATCCTTGTGCTGAGTGAGAGAGATGGGAAAAAAAAAATCCCAGGTACCTTTATGCTCAAAAATTCTATGGTCTACTGTATAAATTTTATTTTACAATAACTGAGCAGTGAGGGCATGACCCACTAATATATCTCAATCAGTCATGATTTATACCATATCAAATATCTTACTAAAATAAGTTAAAATAACAAAGTTTATAAAAATTTATGTATAAAAATAAATTAGGGAAAAGATCTTCCTTGTTATGAGGTTAGTTTCACTCACTCTACTTCATATATGCTGTCTTGAGTGGAAGAGAGAAACATAGTTACAACAATGAAATTGAAGCAGGATTCATCCCCATTATTGATGCAAACCCATGGAATCAAGGGACAAAGTTACAATCAAAGGGAGTTACAATATTTTCTACTTGACTACAATAGAAAAAATAAATACCCAAGTTGCTATCATGCTTTAGATTTTTATCCTATCCAAATGCATGGGAAATGTCCATATACCTTTTTAGGGTTCTGGAGGACTGCTATTTGCTTGACCCTTCATCTCCCAATTCAGACTAATCGGAAGTCCAACCTTTAGGCAGGAGTTGGGAAAGTCAGGACAATGTGTATGCAGTCTACCCGCTCTGAGGGAGAAACTAGGAGTTGGGTGTTTTTGCTCACTCAGTGTGCTAAACTAAGGGAATGGTTGCCAGGAGTATTTTACTTCCAATAGTATCCCCTCTTTGTTTTTATGTGATCCTGGGAGACTCTTGAAAGCTTAGCCTTATCCACTCCCAGAGCTAGGTAATTTGGAGCCCGTTTCCCAGGTGGTAGCCATAAGAATCGGGTACCAAATGTATGGACAAGCTCATTTTCTAGGGGGAAGCTGAAGAATTAATTTACTTTTGGAGCCAGCTGGAGGGAGACAGCAGGGCATGAGCCACTAGCTTCATGAGGCTCTCAGAAAGATCCCTGTCAACTCCCATATGCAGTCTGATTAGAAGCCAGAAGCTCAGGCAGCAGCTGGGAGAATATATAGTCAGATCCCTTCCAGGGATAACCCAGAAGACAGGTACTTCTGCCTGATTTCTCAGTGCTAAGCCTGAGGGACACTTGTAAGTGCTTTGTGCCCATCTGAAACCTTTTTGTTTAACATATTACTGTGGGTTGTGAATGCCAAGTCCTGTTGGCTATCAGAGCAAGATAACTTAAGGTCTTGCCCCTTGAGTGACAATCACGAAACTTGGGGTGTAAGGGTGTGAGAAGCTCCTTTCTAGGGAGAAGCTGAAGACTAGTTTTTCTTGTTGGAGTAAGCCTAAGGGATAAAGTGCCCACCAGCTCTTTCAGGCTCCCAAGAGGATTGCTGTCAGCGACTAGATGCAGGGAGATGAGAAACCTGATCCTCACACAGCAGCTGTCAAAATATGCAGCCAAATTTTCAGGGAGAAAATGGGGGAGAGGCTTTTTTGCCTTTTCCCTCTATAATGAATCCAGATATTTAGGCATGGGGAGTGTTCACATTCCTATTTAAAAATTTCTTCTTTGGGGGCACCTGGTAGCTCAGTCTTAAGTGTCTAAGTTGATTTCAGCTCAGGTTATGATGTCAGGGTCCTGAGATAGAGCCTACACTAAGCACCACCTCAGGCGACAATCAGAGTAGTGTTGGCTTGAGGAATCTCTTTCACCCTCTCCTTCTTCCCTCCCTCTGCTTCTGCTCTCGCTCTCTCTTCCTTTCTTCCTCAAATAAATAAATGCATCTTGAAAAAAGATTGTTTCCTTGTTTGCTATGGTGCTGTAAGAATCATAAATGCAAACGCTGTTGGCTAGGTGTTTTGGGGGCCCTGTCCTTCAGATGGCAGCCATAGATGTTGGGATATTAAGATGTGTGGATGGACTCCCTGAAAGGAGAAGCTAGTGACTTGGTTTTATTGTTGGAGAGAGCAGGAGGGAGAGGGTGGAGAAAGGGCTCCTTGGCTCATTCATGCTCTCGAGAGGATTCCAGTCAGCCCTTGAATTGTTAAATTGTTATCAGGAGACATAAAGTTAGGCCACAGCTAGAAAGAATATTGTCAAATCTCTTCCAGGGGAAAAGTGGAAGATGAGCATTTTTGTCTGTTCCCTCTGCACTGAGTCTGGGGCACTGGCAACCATTAGTGTTCACACACCTGTTTAACGTCTGCTTTTTTTGTTTTCTATAGTCTTGTATGACTCGTGGGTATGAACCCCACTGACTGACAGATCTGGGTGATTTGGGGGCCTGTCCCTGGGGTGGTATCCTTAAAAGACAAGGTGTTAATTTGATGCATCATCTTTCTTCTTCAAGGAGCACCCACAAGTTGAGTTTTCCCTCCTAATTTTAAGGCATCATTCAGGGGTTAGAGTTTATTGTGAGAGTGCATCTCAGCCTTTCATAGCCCTTTGCAGTGTTGGTACTTTCTCAGTTACCCAATGTGTAGGAGTCACTCAAGTAGTTTTTGGATTTCTCTCAGAGGAAATTGATCTATATATAGCTACATAGTTGGTATGTCCGTGGCAGGAGGGAAATTCAAGAGCCCTCTATGTGGCCATGTCAGTGACATCTATCCTTAACTCTTGTGAGATGTTCAGATTGGTTATAATTGTTTTTGCTAGTAGAAATAGAAATGAGATCACCATTCATACATAAATGATGTTCACTTTACTATTCTTGTATAAATTATTCACAATTAGTATGAAAATAATAATTTTTAAAAGGTACGAAATAGAGTATATGTATCTAAACAGACATGCTTTCTTTCTTGCTTTTCATTTCAAAATGAAATTTAGATGAAAAATATACTTTCAAAAGCATAATTTAAACTGTTTTGAAAAAGGATATAATGTACATTTAAACTGGGTAAAAGAAAATTGAAAACCCTGACATCAAAAGATAATTACAAACCTTTATTGAAGTTTAATTATAAAAGAGATCCATGTTGGATGTGTTTATCAACTCATTAAATATGTTTTAATTCTGTACTTATAAATTTAAGAAATAGATTTCCTTTCTCATGTTGGGTGCTTGGGGAAATAACAAAGTAATAAGATAATGTTTGAAGGAAAGTTAATTTAAGAAATTAAATTATCCAATACAATAAAGTTCACACTAAGTGACATTTAAGCAATACAACACAGTACTTAAGATAGTGTGTAGTTACTGTAAATTAATTTCCACTCTGGTTATTTTGCTAATTTATCTTGTTTAGCAAAATAATAGCAACATACCAGAGAACTGCTAAAACTTTTGTCATTGATTGATTGATTGATATTTTAGCCAAGTTATAGTTTTTACATCAACATATGCCTGTTATAAGTATGGCTGTTAGACATTTTATGCACATGGGTCCTTCAGAATAATTTGGTAAATAAATAGCAGTTTCAGCTCTAAAAAGGGATTTATCATTTTGCTCAGGATATATGTATTTCCATTTCATTTCTTTTTCTTTATCTCAGACAATTTGTTGTAGGAGAAACTCATGGTTTTAAGTTTCTTGCTCCATAAATATGACTCTGGGTATCAGCATTCAATAGTATGTTAAATCTTTGTACTTCCTAAAATACTGTAAACCTAGGATACTAAATAAAGTGGTATTAACATTTTTTTAATGACAGATCTTAGTGAGCATAATAAAATCACACTTTTTACTGATTTTTTTTAAGATTTTATTTATTTGTTTGATAGAGAGAGAGCACAAGCCGGGGAGTGGCAGGAAGAGGAAGAGGAGGAAGAAGGCTCCCCACACAGCAAGGGGAGCCTGATGTGGAACTCGACCCCATGGCCCCAGGAACATGAGCTGAGCAGAAGGCAGTCACTTAACTGACTGAGCTACCCAGGCACCCATATTCTTTTACCGTCTTGAACAAATTTTTCAACTTGAGCATATCAAGTTTACTCCCCATACATTTAGGTTTTATTTGCCCTATCATTTACAATATCCATTTAAATAAACATTTGGAGAAATGTTTGAGAAATGATGATATTTCACATACAAGCAGAAGTAGGAATAAGATGGTGTTATATATTTGAGTATTCCATTTTTCTCCTAGAAAATGTAGAGCAAGAGGAGAGCAAAAGAAAAAAACTCCTCAAACCATATCTTCAGCAAAATTAGGACACTTGGACAATCAAAACCTCCAAATTACTTGAAATTATATTCAGAGGTACTGATAGTAGCAAAACTGTTGGGTAGTAAGCCATGAAGCCATAAAGGGGTAGAGACAGACAAAAGGATTTAGCTATGTTAGATCTTGAAGTCAATATCAAGCAAATGTTCTTACCAAGAAAAGAGAACCTCACCCTAAACATGCACAGCAATAAGCTGAGCTGAGACTTAACAGGACATCACGGCAGGTAGAGATGGAAAATCAAGTTTGGTAAGGGATTTGGTGGGGTGCCCTGAGGTAGAAGGTCTTAGTAATGTAGTAGTCATTTTGGAAGCCATAGGTAGAAAGGGCCAGTTAGTGAATGGATAATTCAGCACTGAGTCAAGAGTATTCTTGAAACTAGTAAGTTTTGACTAACGGGGAGGTATATCTATGCAGAGACACTATATTTGATTAAAAAAATCCATGTCCGTAGGAACAGAAAAAGAAGCCCTTAAGCTGATTAAACTGGTAAACATTCATGGCTTTACTCTCTACTATGGGAATCTTGTGCTAATAACTGAAATAGTAAAATTCAACTCATTTAAATAACAGAAACACCAAAACCAAAATAAAACAACAACAACAGCAGCAAAAAACCCAACCAACCAACCAACCAACCAACCAAACAAACAAAAAACAGTTACACCAAGATAAACATGGTATCCATACAGAGGTATCATAAAAAAGAAATAAGCAAAATGAACACATTCACCAAATTCTTGAACAAAAAAACAATGTTAAAAAAAATGCTATAGAGTGGCTGGGTGGCTCAGTCAGGTAACTGGCCAACTCTTGGTTTTGACTCAGGTCATGATCTCAGGGTTGTGAGGTGGAGCCCTGTGTCAGGCTCTGTGCTCAACAGGGAGGGAGACTACTTCAGGATTCTCTCTCACCCTCTCCCTCTGCCCTTCTCCCTGCTTGTAATCTCTTTTTCTTTCTCTGGAAAGTAAATAAATCTTTTTTAAAATGTTACAAAGCAGGGGCACCTGGGTGGCTCAGTGGGTTAAGCCTCTGCCTTAGACTCAGGTCATGATTTCAGCTTCCGGGAATTGAGCCCAGAATTAGACTCTCTGCTCAGCAGCGAGCCTGCTTCCCCCTACCCTCCACCTCTCTCTGCCTGCCTCTCTGCCTACTTGTGATCTCTGTCTGTCAAATAAATAAATAAAATCTTTTTAAAAAATGTTACAAAGTAGAGAAAATTTCAACCCAATATTTAAACTTGAATTTAAAAAGATCAAACATTGGTGATATGAAAGACAACTACAAAGAATAAATATGAGAATTCAATAATGCTGTATCTGAACAATATGAGATATTGACTAGACATCAGGAGGAAAAAGCAAAGAAGAACAAATACATATCTTTAATAGAAAGACAAATTATACACTCAATAAACATAAGATACACAGATATCTTAGAAATTTTAATGTTGAGAGATTTGTCACTGTACAAAATGAAGAAAAAGTAAGACATAAATGATTGAAGGGTTAGTGAAAGCTACAGAAGACGGACTAAGGGAAGCAGCACATGGATAATTTTATTTACTGAGAATCGGTAATCAATAGACTCCCAAATCAATGGAATAACATTGCGGAAACATTCCTGACATTAAAAAACAAAAACAAAAACCCCTGAATTCAGATGATTAAAGATCTAATATCAAGTAATAATTACCTAGACTTAATAATATCCTTCTAGATTTATTAGCATTTTATGTATTAAGTAGTTATTTTGGCACTTCAACCAAAAAACCAACTCTCTTACAAAGTAAAGACAATGAATTTAGAAATCTCCAAGTAATATACAGTGGAAAAAAAATCAGAAAATTCTATAAGAAAAAGGTTGAGAAAATTATTCTCCATCCAACCAAGTTCTCCTTCAGGTAGTTTCCAAAGAATTTTGGGCATGGAAGAATTCAGGAAATATGGATCAATTTTACCCCTTCTAATGAAGTTACAATAGTAAAAATGCTAGATAATCAAGAGGTGACTGGAAATATTAGGCAAAAAGCTAATAAAAATATATAAATATATATAAATATACATAAATATTATATTTAGTGGCCATATTAGGGCTCTAAGGACAAAAAGAAACAATAGTATACATACAGATATGTGTGAGAGGTGATTATAAGGATTGTATCATGCAAGTATACCTGGGTGGCTCAGTCAGTTAAGTGTCCAACTCTTGATTTCAGCTCAAGTCATTATCTCAGGATCATGAGATCGAGCTCCAATGGGGCTTAACACTCAGTGTAAAAGTGGAGTCTGACTGAAATTCTCTTTCTCTCTCTGCCCCTCTCCTTTCTAAATAAATAAATAAACAAACAAATAAATAAAATCTTTAAAAAAAGAAAGTGGAGTCCAGGAAGTCACACAATCTGTTGTCTTTGTAAGCTGAGAAAACTGGTATTTTAATTCAGTCCAAAATCCTGAGAACCAGGAGTGCCAGTGTCACAAGGCAGAAGAAGATGGAGGTGCTAGTTCAGGCAAAAGAGCTAACTGTCCTTCCTCTACCTTTTTTGTTCTATTTAGGACCTCAGTGAATTGGATGATGTCCACCTACATTGGTGGCAACTGCCAATTAAAATGCCAATTTCCTCCAGAAACACCCTCACAGACATACCCAAAATAATGTTTTACAAGCTATCTGGGCACCATTTAGCTCAGTTGACACATGATCACAGAGTTATAAAGATTGCCAGGAGGGTAGTATTAGAAAATGGAATATAATTTCATGGCTCCATGTAGAAACCATTCCATTGGCAAAAGACAGATGAGAAAAGAGGGGAAAATGCAGAAAGTAGAGTAAGATCTATATAAATTGGATTGTGCTGAGAAGACAGAAATGCTTGGTGATGGGAGTCAGAATTCTCATTAAATACTACACACCCATATGCCTCTTGGTGAAAGAATAGATCATATTTGAAGAAGAGGTTGAAGAATTAACTTTGCAGAAGTTTTAGAACTAGAAAATAATAAGAAGAAAGAAATGAAGAAAAAGAAAGGATGGAGGAAGGGAGAGCATTCTCTCCAGGTTCCTGGATTCCAGTCACATATTCTCCTCACCACAACTTCTTCAGGTAGATAGGGGCAATGCATTATTTCATTAAGTCACCGTGAACATTAAAATATTTATTGACACTCAGAAAAAAGTATTTTATGGTTTTATTTCAATTAAATAGATTGACATTTAGAGGATGCCCCAGTTCTACTGCAACTTCACACTCTGCTTGAGAGGATGTTCTACTACTACTTTGTATCAACTGACAATAGATCATGGCATTAGCTTAACTTCAAAACTGTGTAAAGTATTTTCTTACTTTTGAACAAAAAATTTGTATTGTCACTCTTTTGTTTTTTCATTTCTAATGCTACTATGAAAATCAGTTCTTGTCAGCCACTTCTACTTACTTGAAATGTCATGCACAATATTATTGCTAGACACACTACTTTTTTGGTCTGAGTATGCCTTCTGAGTATATTTAATCTTAACATACCTCTTCCTGTAATTAAATAGAATTTTCTATTTAATTTGTTTCCAATAGTGATGCATCATTAGTATATCAGAACAGAGATGGTTTGCCAGGGTAAGACATTATCAAATATGACAGAGTGCTGATATTTTCTTGAAACAATAGAGGGAATGGTTTCTGAATAGTTGGAGTTCATTACCAGCAAGAGAAAGAGTAGGGAACTGCAAGAACAAAACAACAGTGAAATTTTTCTACTTAATTCTCAAGGACTACTATCTTTTGCCAATCAGTCTAGAGGTAAAAAGTCAAACAAATTTTACAATAAAAATTTAGCTTGGAAACTAAAGAGTAAAATAAACTTGACATTGAAAATGACCTGCATTGTGTTTAAACTTCTTCCCTTCTTAGGACAGTGAACCCCGTGACAAATAGGCAGACCTTAAGCACACAATGATTTTATCTTTCAAATTATAATTTTTTTTTACTAATATTATCATCGATTTGACATGCTCTTCGTGACAATACCTAATTTATTTTGAAACTCAAATGACATTAATGGAGAACATAAGAATTTGATGTTTACCAAAATGGATCATAGGTTAAAATAAAGTTGAGACATGCTTTTTTGAACATACATTGGAACTTTAATTATACAATGATTATCAAAACTTAAATGCACTAATATCTTTCTCAGCTGGCTTACTGAGGAAGATGTATATGTGTTATGTAATAGATTAGTTTATGATGTTGTATGTGTGTAGATGTAAAAATAAAGGGGATGAGTACTAAGTGCTATCCAAATTTCTCAATGTATCATTGTGTTTTCTCATATTCATCTTTTTCAAAAGCAAAAGGTTGATTTTTTTCACTTTTTTCCTTATATACAAATAACAGTATAGAAGTAATTTGCCTTTCAAAACTCCAGAATTTTGTTTCATTTCCAGAATCTCCAGTATGGTGCTTGGTTGATTTGTTATGGTTTTAATCACATTACTGAAATGTTAAATTATAAATGAAAAAAATGAACACATTTACTTACATTTTCAAATGTAGGATATTCTACAGGTGTAAGTATATTATTCTGAGGCATTATACATCAGGGTCAAAACAAGGACCTGGGTTCATGTTGTGAAGAATAGGCATAGCAAGATGTAACACAAATTCAATTTTAACAGCTATCAATCATTTATTCCTGTCGGCCCAACTGTGAACAATCAAGAGATGAAAGAGAGTGGGTGTTTCTCCCTACCTAGGCTACCATTCACTCCCAGCTGATGCATCTAGTAGTGGTGACAGGTTCCTTCAGCTGGACAAAGGCCCCCCATCTGTGTAAAGGTTTGGAGCTACCTCACAGCAGGCGACAGTTCCCAAACCAGTCCAGTGTGCTAGGAGAGATTGAGAGAATTAAATCTTCTATAGGAACAGGAAGCCTAAGTATTTTAAGTGAACTTCACTTTTTTTTTGATTCACAGTTGCTTCAGTCCTTTTTGATTGGTTATGCCCCAAGTTAGTACTACATCATTCGTTTTATAAGTTGATAACTGCTGGAGCACCTGGGTGACTCAGTCGGTTAAGCATCGGACTCTTGATTTCAGCTCAGGTCATGATGTCAAGGTCGTGAGATTGAACACTGCGTCGGGCTCTGGGCTGGGCATGGAGCCAGCTTAAGAGTCTCTTTCTATCTCTGCCAATCCCCAGTACTCAGTCTCTCTTACTAAAAAAAAATGTTGTTTTATTATTTTGATTAATACATTTCTGGTCTTTCCAGCACTTTCTTAAATATTCAAATTTTTAGAGTACAGAAGGTGCTTATCCTTGGGCTGCTTGCTCACATTTGTACTAGATATTCTTAAAAGTGGCACTTTTCATCTATCTAGGTGGCTATTGATCTTTTCAGCAGTACCATCTTCACATCAAGGCCTCCTCTAATTTCACTGTGGTAAAGAAAAAGGAAACTGGAAGGTTTTGCATATAAAATTAACTGATGTGTCCCTGGACCTACACACATCACTTTTATCAAGATCCTTGGGCCAAACTAGGTGCAAATCCTTACCTTAATGTAGCAGGGCTGAGAAATTTAGTGTTTGCTGACCAGAAGGGAAGAAGCAGCAAATATTGGTGAACACTACTGATGTCTATCACAGCAGAATGACATTTGCAGTCATGGTTTCCTGATGCAAACTTCAAGATCTTAAAAAACAAGGATATTTGCATTAAGAAATTCTATGATGACAAAGAAAAGTCATTTAAAATTATATTTGGTGGTGTACTATACAGCAGCTAACCGAACATAACAAAAAATAATAAATTCCTTTACATCACACACACAGGCAAAATAAAAATAAAATTACATTTGGGGAGTGTCTGGCTGCCTCAGTCAGAAGAGTGTATGATTCTTGATCTCAGGGCTGTGAGTTTGACCCCCATATTGGTATAGAGTTTGCTTAAAACAAATAAATAATTTTTAAAAATTAAATTAAATTAAATTAAACTTGAGCATGGTAAGAAAAACAGAAAATTCATTAATATTATTAATTACACTGATCTTACCTAAGTTAAGATTTTTAAGCACATTATATTGAATATATTTAATAAAATATATTAAACCATATTAACAATCATAAGAAAAATTTAACCGGGAGGCTGGGTGGCTCAGTTGTTAAGCGTCTGCCTTTGGCTCAGGTCATTATCCCAGAGTCCTGGGATTACCCCACATTGGGCTCCCTGCTCAGTGGGAATTCTGCTTCTTCCTCTCCCACTCCCCCTGCTTGTGTTCCCTCTCTCCCTATCTCTCTTTCTGTCCAATAAGTAAATAAAATATTAAAAATAATTTAATCATATTATATATTTTATGTTTAATTTTAGTATACTTAATTATTCTTCAAAAATTCATAATTATTTGAATCAATGTTTTGAAAAGTCACAATAATGTAGGTCTCTTAGTTATAAGCTGAAGTCATATAATAACTTTATCTATAATTGTGACTATTGAACTACTTGATTTTGTCTATTTTCATGAATATAACATCAGTAGAGCAATAGCATAAATAGATAAAAAGCATTATAGTATACATTTAAATAACACTTGGAGGTATGATCATATTAAGTCTATTTCTAAAAAAGCCTTGATACCTGGTTTACTTACTTCAAATGATTTCAGTTGCATGGACCTTTCCCTGAACAACCCTAAGCTTTAAATTCCTCTGTCTCTTTGTTAATTGATTACGCTTATGGAACTTAAATTTTCAGAAAATAAGCTAACAAATCAATCCTTCCATATCAGTTTTTCTTTTTATGTGGTACATATATATAATTTATCAATACCATAAATGTACTTTATATACATGTTTAAGTAACTCATGCAATTAATGTCAGCCTCAGCTTCACAAATTTTATAAGGGTTGATGTATTAAAGTTTAGAATTTACTTATATAATAATTTTGAACTTTCTCAGATACTTATAATCAAAATGGTTTTTATTTATTTGGCTTCATCTATTGTTCATATCTCAGATGTGAAATGAAAAGTTAGTGAAAAGTTAGTTTGTGAAAAGTTGTGAAAATTTAGTTATACTGTTTTTTTTTCTGTAAACACCTAATTATGTGACTGTATATGTATAGTAAATATATTATGCATAACGAAAAGATAATTTGTCTCTATTTTTATTCAGCCACTATTAGTCATTCTTATGTTATTCTAATTAATCTTTTCAATTATGTACTGTTTATGTGAGCTAAACTCTACTGTATAGAGAGATTGCAAAGTATGAATAAATGAGTTTGAGTGTTAACAAAAATATTCTAACACAAAGTATGATAAGTGAAATAAATATTTATTTCTGGTGTTTATTAATCATTAGTGAAACTAATATCTACTTTTATCATCCTACAAAGTAAGTTATGTTCAGAAAATATCTGAATATCCAGATAGTTAATAGAAAATTAGGGGAGAATACAACATAGGCAGTTTCTAAAATGTTGCATATATGTTCAGTTGAGATACATTAAGCTACCTATTTTTAGTACTCAGTATATTTGATATGAAAACTAAAAAAATCCTTTCTGGAGAAGAAATTACAGGGCATTAAACAGAAAATAGTCAAATAAAACCCAACATATAAGGTAACAAGTTAGCAGTGAATGACCTCCAACAATGTGGATTTTGGATTAACAAAGACAGTGTATCTTAAGAAAGCATTTGAAAATAATGAAGCACTGTTGAAGAAATCTGTTTGAAAACTTGGATGATTTTCTCACACATAAACCTATACCAAATATATTATGTATAATAAAACAATAAAAGTTATCTTTTTGACTCAGAACTGGACCTCACATCAATGATTATCATTTTTTTCAACTTTAATTTCATTTTTTTAACCAATCAATTCAGCTAGTGAGGATAGGTAATATAACATAAATAAATTAAATGTCTAAAACATTATTGACAAATGATATAGTTTTATAACTAAGAAAAATTCCAAAATTTAGCTAGAAACATTTACTAGAATTAACAAGAGAGGGAAGTAGCTGGAAGATATAAAGATAATGTAAAACAAAAAAACACAATTGTTACATTTTTATCTACAAGCAACAAAAATTAGCAAGTAGAATTTTTTAAATGTTATTATAAAAGCAACACAAAATATGAAGTATCAAAATGAGCAAAATATCACATTTATAGACTAACATAGTCAATAATATAATGATGGCATTTCTTCCCCTAAATAAGTCCATAGGTTCAAATAAATTCTAAAATATTCATGACATTTTTTTAATTTTTTAAAAAAAATTTATTTATTTTTTTCACAGACAGAGATCACCAGTAGGCAGAGAGGCAGGCAGAGAGAGAGGGGAGGAAGCAGGCTCCCTGCAGAGCAGAGAGCCCGATTCGGGGCTTGATCCCAGGACCCTGGGATCCTGACCTGAGCCAAAAGCAGAGGCTTTAACCCACTGAGCCACCCAGGCACCCTATTCATGACATTTTTAAAAAATGAGACACAACTAACAGATTCTAAATATATTTGGAAATGAAAAGGATCAAGAATAGGCAATATGTTCTTGGGGGGAAAAATGAATGCATTGAAAGATTTTCTACACCAGCTATCAAGACCTAAAGAGCTTTGATATTTAAGACAATGAGATGTTGGTATCAGGCTAAGGAAAGACCAATGGGACAAATGAAGAACCCAGAAACATACCCATGCATTCCTAAGGCAAATTTTGCAGATTAGAAGAGAAAGGACAGACTTTTCAATAAACACTGTTGGGATATTTGAGTAGTAAATAAATTTTACAAAGTGGGAGACAAACTGTGAGAGACTATGGGCTCTGGAAAAAAACTGAAGGTTTTAGAAGGAAGGGGAGTGGGGGGATGGGTGATCCTGGTTGTGGATATTAAGGAGGGCACAGATTGCATGGAGCCCTGGGTGTGGTGTAAAAACAATGAAATCTGTTATGCTAAAAAGAAATTTAAAAAAATTTTGAAAAAGGCAAAAAAAAGGAGTATATTAAGCATGCCTACAAATTAATAAGAAAAAAAAACAAAGAAAAAATATATCTTTGCAGAAATGTCTGTTCATGTCCTCTGCCTATTTCTTGATTGG